>NC_134476.1:55896138-56301138 GCF_964194025.1 Convolutriloba macropyga | reverse complement strand
GTCTAGTGTTATTGTTGTTGGAGAATAATTTGTAATTGTACCGTCTGGTATTATGTTCCATAACGGTTTAAGTGTGCCTCGAGGTTCTTGTGATCTACGTGCTAGTGTTTTTCGAGCTACTTGCTTTTTTATTTGGTGATGGTGGTGGTTTTGTCCCCGAAGGTTAGTGTAAGTTTATCTGGTATAATTTTAATAGGTGATGTGTGCTTACGTTTCACTGCTTTTTTCTTCACATTCTGTAGTGTGGAGTTGTCTGAAGCAGAATCTTCGTCCGGGGTGTCTTCGCTGAATCTGATATCAAGTTCGGGTTCCGAGTCGGTCTCGATGTTCCAGATGGATTCTGCGTTCAGCATTGGTTGTTTGAGGCCTCTCCTTTTGTCTAAATAGAAATTTTTATGTTTTTGTATGATAAGTTGTTTTGTGATGGTTTTGTTGTTATGTTTGAAAGTTGTGTATTAGCTTTTCTTCCGAAGTGTGCTGTGTATGGTGTTATTTGTGTTGTTGTGTTTGGGATTAGTTTGATTTCTTGTATTATTTCTGCTACTTTGTCTGCGAGTGTTACTTGTGACCAGTTGGTGTCGCTATTTATCAAGGATAGGCGTCTTTCAATTGTTTGTATTAGGCGCTCTATCATTCCTGTGGCTCTGTGGTCTCCCACTGGACCTAGTATTAATTTTATGTTGTTGTTTTTACAGAATATTTCGAATTGTCGTGACTTAAATGCTTGTGCTTGGTCGCACCTTATGTTTCTGGGGATCCCGTGGAATTTTATGTACTGATTGAGATAACTAATGGCGGTCTCCGCGTCGCAATTATGGTATACTTTTGCGTGGGGGTATCTCGAGTATCTATCTACTGATGCTAGTATATATGATTCTTTGTATTGTTCATCAGTTATTGGGCCGGCAAATTCCAATTGGACTTCTTCATTGGGTTCTACTAGTGCTGGTAGTTCTGATATTTTGTTTTTGGGTATGAGTGGTTTTAGATTCTTACCTGTCTTTATGCACGGTTGGCAATTTTGAAAAAGAGTGACGATTTCCCGGTGTATTCGCGGGAACCAAATGAGGTTTGCTAGGTGCATCATCCCGGTTTGTCCTGGATGTTTTCTGTGTATGGCGTTCATTATTGGTTTTCGTAGCTGTGTTGGTATGAACAGTTTTCCGTCATATAGGATGCATCCCGTTGGTGTCACCCCTAGGTCGCGTTTCAATGAATGCCAGTACCGGCTAAAGTGTTTCAGTGTTGTCCAGTCTTTGTCCTGTACTATCTGCAATAGGCTTCGGCTCTGGGGATCTGCTCTGGTGGCCTCTGCAATGAATTCCTCTCCTAGGACTTTGTGTAAATTCTTGAGGTACTCTGGTAGCTGTTCGTTGTTTGTATTTGCGAATGGGTTGAATTTTTGTTTAGTATTGAGTGGGGTGCGTCCTAGTCCTGTGTTGTTTGTTTCCTCTGTCTGTGTTGCTATTGTGTTTGTGTTTGATTCTATGGGATTGTGTGGTGTGTCCATCTTCTTTTTGTTTTGTGCTCTGTGTCGTTTTGTTATGGGTATGTTGTTTGTGTCCAGGTCTGGTCTTCTTCTTGTTGTGATGTATACTTTCGATGTGGATAGATTTTGTGTAATTTGTTTTGAATGATAATGGTTGTGTTGTTTTGAATTGTTAATTTGAAAGTTTGTTAATAAAGAAGGCTTAATAAGTAGCGACTGATTGTTAGCGTTAATTTGGCAAAAAGCGTGTTGCTTTTGTTCGTTCCGATTGGAATGGTTTTTGACGTCATTGTATACTCTAGTTTTTCGAGCATTCTGATTGGCTAATTTTCTTTGTTGCGTTAACAGAGCGTATTTTAGCGATGTTATTATATTTATGACGTGGTTTTCTTTCATGTTCTCACAAGTTGGTGGTGAGTTAGGATGGCGGCTTAAATAGTCCGCGAATCCCATATCCTTTCCTGCGATATGTTCGACTTTGAAGTGAAATGGTAATAATCTGTCGACCCACCTGGTCAGTCGGCTTTGATACGTTTTATTTCCTCTATTATTTTTTAGTGCGGATAATAATGCTTGATGGTCTGTTTGAAGGGTAAAGTGTGATCCATACAAGTAGTATTTAAAATGTTCCAAAGACCAAACGACTGCTAATAGTTCGAGTTCGTTTATAATGTATCGTTGTTCATTTTTGTTTAAGAACCTACTGGCGTATGCAATCGGATGCCAATTATTGTTTTCTTTTTGTTCTAGGCATGCCCCTAATCCTTCTTTGCTAGCGTCGCATTTGACTCGCGTTTCATTGTTTATATTGAAGTGTTTTTGTTCTATTATGTTTTTGATTGCATTTTTTATGTTTTTGAATGCGGTTGAATGTTGTTCGTTTCATTCCAGTTTTTTTTTTGATGTTGCTGATGATAGTAGTGGTCTTATTGGTGCTGATAGTGTTGCCAATTTTGGTATGAATTTGATTAGGTGATGAATGCTACCCATGAATGATCGTAGTTGTTTGGGTGTTTTAGGGTTATCCAGTTGGATAATTGCGTCCGTTTTTCTTTTGGTTGGCGTTATTCCTTCGGCGTTTATTTTGTAACCCAACCAAGTGATCTCGTTTAGGCCGAATGCGCATTTGTGTAGACTAATTGCTAGGTTTTCTTCATTTAGTCTATTTAGTGTTTTATCAATTTCTTTTTCATGTTTTTCTATTGTGCCTTTTGTAATAACTATTATGGCATCTAAAAATACGTTTGTTGAGTCTAGTCCGTCTAGCGTTGTGTCCATCATTTTTTGGAAGGTTGCTGGTAAGTCTGTTAAGCCATAGAATCCATTTAGAAACTTGTATGTGCCTGTAGCGTTGCCTCCTAATATGTTGAAGTTACAGTGTTTTTGTGTCTCCGGATGGAGAGGTAACTGGCTGTATGCGTATTTTAGATCAATTTTGCTGAAATATAATTGTCCTTCTTGTGTTTTTAATTCTGATATCTTCATACTTATTTTGTCCATTAGGTGGTCTATGCTTTGCATTTGGTATTTGTTTTTGTGTATTGCATCGTTTAATATCTTTGAGTCTAGTGCAATTTTAATTGATTGATCTGATTTTACTGTGATGACCACTGGACTTATGAAGTGTTCATCCGAGCATTTTGTTAGTTTTTGGATCTGTTTTTCGTCAATTAATTTTTTGAAATCTCTCGATTTTTTCTGTTAGGTGTAACGGGATTCTTCGTCCTTTGTGTTATGTTGGGTGGAATTCTTTTTTAAATGTTGATTTTGCCACGCGGTTTTTAGATCTTCCCAAATGTGTACATAGGTGGGGGTATTTATTGAATATCCATTTGTTTATCCGTTGATGTGTATTTGTTATGTTGAATAAATTATTCTCACCTTTATTTTTTGTTGTCATTGTTAGGCGTAGGCCGAGTTGGTCCATGATGTCTCTCCCCATGATGTTGATGGTGTTGTTGTTGACCAGTAGTATTGTACAATTTGTGGCGGTGGATGACCCTGATGTGATATCCACTTGGATGATACCGCTTATATTAATTTTGTTGTTTTTGAAGCATCGGAATTCTCCAATTGATTTGTTCGGCTGTTTGATGGTTGTCTTTCCATTAGCCAGTAATCTCTGTGCTGTGTTTATGTTCATGAAGCTACGTGGGCTTCCTGTATCTGCCAACCAGTATATTTGTTGGTTGTTTGTTTTTGTTTTTTATCCAGAATTCTCCTCTGTCTGTTTTGTTTACATCTGATACTTTCTCATTTGTGAAGTTTATTGTTTTGATGAAGTTGACGTTTTGCCAGTCCTCCATCATCTCTCTTATATAACACGTCGATTCTGGGTCGATTGTTTCTTCTGTTTCTGTTTGTTCTTCTGTTTCTGTTTCTTCGTTGATGTTCCTTATTTTGTGTTGTGGATTTCTTCGTGCCAGTTGGTTGTATCTGTTTTGGGTTTGTAGTCCTGTACCCATTGATTGCAATCTTTGTTGTTGTCTGAATGTGTTACGTGGTGGCATCTCTGATCTACAGAGTTTTGCGAAATGTCCGATCTTCTTGCATATTCTGCAGGCCTCGTTTTTCGCGGGACATGTGTTTAGATGTCCAGGAAGGAATTTGTTTCCGCATCTCCTGCAATTTTGTTTTTGTCCTGTTTGTGGGGTTGGTAGTATCGGTACTCTATTTTGTCTATTAATGTACTGTATTTTTTCGAACCATGGTTTGTCGTTGTATGTAGATGAGTGTGGTGATTGTGAGTTGTGCATTTTCTGTTGGTTAGCTTGTCCTCGTTCTCTTGCTAGTGCATAGTTTAATGTTTCACTGGGTGTTCTGTCTTCTGATAGTAAGTCCATTTGGATTTGTTGATTACGCATTCCTTGGATGAATATGCTTTTCACCATGCTTTTTTCGAGATGTTCCCAATTGCATAATGCTGCATGCTTTTTTATTCGCGAGTGAAATACTTCGAGTGATTCTCCTTCTTTTTGTTGACATTTGAAAAACTGAAATCTGTCAAATGTTTCGTTTCTTTTTTGTGTGAATGATTCCTTTAATTGTTCAACTAGTGCATCTGTGGTGCATTTTTGTAGGTCCGTGCGTGGAAATCTTTGATGGAATATGTTTGTGGCTTGAGCTCCTAGAGATAGATAGATTAAGCTTTTTGCTTTATTGTCTGCGTCGTCCCATGGGATATTATCGACCATTGGTCCTTTATCTTCGATTGCTTTGCAATCGTTTTTCCAGTCTGTTCTTCTTTTTTGATTACGTTGTTCACGTTGCCTTCTTTCGGCCGTGGTTTCATCTGCTTGTGCTGGTTCATAATGTGGTTGTGCTGGATAATCTATGTCCTCGATTTCTGGTTTGGGTTGTAGTAGCTTTTCTACTTGAACATTGTCCTTTACCATGATCGCTAGTTTCACAGTTGATATCCATTTGTCCCAGTCTAGTTCTGGTTGGTGACCTTTGTCCCAAAAGAAGTTAACTCCAAGTGGGGATTTTGCCATTACTGACTGCGCCATGTCGTATAGGATAACTCAAGATAGCAAAAGAGCAAGTTCGAAGCTTGAATTTTCAACTCTTTCTTGTTTTGCTTTAGGCAGAACTGCAGTTCAGCTTTCACGCTCTACGTGAATTAGACTAAGTACCAGTTGGCACTTGTGGTAACAATGTGTAACAAAACTGTCACTCAAGTTTACAAATGGTTGTCACCTATTGGTGAAACTCAACATTAATATAGCAACAAAAGGAATATGAGTTCATTCCATCAGGAATATAAATATATGTAATATAGTTTATCAGTGTTTATATTAATAGTTGCGATACTTGGTTATCAGCTCTGTGGGTGGATCCGCCACCACAATAATAATAATAATAATAATAATAATAATAATAATAATAATAATAATAATAATAATACTAATTGTGATCCCGCGCGATTTGTCCGTGCGCCATGTATCCGCTTGGAGTTTCAACGAAACTATGATCACGAGATATATCTCTAATGTGTATAGGAGTGAGCAAGTGGAGAGTTCGGGAATGTTGTTAAGTTACCTGCTAGTTTGCAGGCGTGAAAATGAACAACAACTCAAACTCCTTTCGGAGATATCATATGTACAATGCAGTTAGTTACGCTCCATAAGTGTTTATAAATAGAATAGTACATACTTTAGAGCTTCGTTACAAGTAAAATTTTAATGGTGCGGCTAGACCGGTATCACATTTCTCCTGTGTTGAAGAAATGACATACTATGGGATTTCGTTCAAGGCTTGTAGATCTTCCTTGTTCAGGTCGGAGATTGAGTCTGGACGAGGCGATGAGGGAGGAGTTTTATATTTGAGTGAGCTGTCTCCATTGGGATGCTTTCTCCATTTGGAGTTGTTCCACGTTACCAGTTGGTTTGGGATTGCTCTTGACCGCCAGACTTTTGACATCGGGTACTGGTGTTCCCGTCGGATTTCACTCCATGTGGAGTTGCATATCTTGATCGATTACCAGATCGTTGTTTGGGTCGTGTGTTGTCTGTGTGTCGATGTCCGGTGTATTGTTTGTCATGTCAACCGTTTGGTTTGCAGAATTTGACGACTCGGGATAAACTATTTGTCGTACAACTTGAGGTGTGATGCTATCTGCTTTCTGTGCTGTCTCGCTATCTTGTTTGCTTGAGTTGAATGAATAAACTTTCTCTGTTACCTTATCAATCTTCTTCGTGGAAATCGAAAATTCGATGTTGTCTTGTGTGATGATTTCGGCTTTGTCCTCTAGCGTTGATGATGCGAATATGGTAGGGGTGTGCTTTTGTGCTTGGGCTCAGTGGATTGTTTCCATGAAGTCTTCTGCATTGTTGCTCGTAACTATTTCGTACGATTGATCGTCATGTGAGTCCGCGTCGATGTTGAATACTTTAATTGACTTTGGTTTTGGGTCGGGTGTGTTAAAGATTAAGAAGGATCTATTGTATATGTCTGTGTCTGAATTTGTTCGTTGCTTTCTACGAATGGGGTTAGTTTCAGTACTTTCTTGAATTGCCGCTTGTTTAGCGCGTTCATTGGAGTTTGTGAACGGTGTACTATGCTTTGTCTTTGCTTTGCTTACTCCTTTTGGAGTTTTGGGGGTGTCCTTTGTTGTTATTTCTGGTTCTTGGTTGCTATTTGATTTAGTTTGTCGCTTGACCAACGTGTTCTTGTGTTGGCATTCTTCGTTGTGGTTGTTTTTTCCTTGGTTTGCTTACTGTTCTTTTGTTCCGAGTCTTTCTTGGTTGCGTTCGCGTTGCTTATTGTTGGATTGCTAGATGGTCCGGGCATGGCGTTGGCATTCGAGTTATCTTTGCTGGTCTCTTGTGGGCAGCTTGTAGCAAGGGGCTTGCTTGCAGCTTTTAGGGCTCTCGCTTCCTCTAAAAAGATTTTAGGTATTTTTTCTTGATTACTTTTATATTCCCCTACGGTTTACATGCTACCATGTGTATTAGTCTTCGTTTTAGTTCTGGTATAGGCTTAGTTTAGGTAGCATGAGCAATGTCATTTTTTCGAATTACTGTGTATTTCCGTAAAGGAGTGTCTATTGTAATCGTGTGTGGAGTATAGTTGGTTGTGGTTCCATCTGGAATTATGTTCCATCGGGGTGCTAGCGTATTTCATGGCTCTTTAGTTTTTTTCGCTATGGATTTGCGAGCAACGTTTTTTTTTACATAATTTTTGTTGTTTTATCTCCGATTGAGAAATGTTTTTCGGATGGAGAAATCTTACGTGGAGAGTTTGTGCTTAGTGGTAGATTTTCTGAGTCCTCAGAGTCTATTCATTGTGGGGAGGCACTTGGGGTGGCATCTGTTCTGTATTGAATGTCTAATTCATCTTCGGAGTTTCCGTTGAGCCTGTACATTTTCTCTTGTGTTAGCGTATCGTGTCGGAGTAGTTGCTTGTCTAAGTAACAAGTTTTTAGTTTATGGTAAGATAGGTTTTTGTTGAGGGCTTTGTTAGCATGTTTGAGAGTTCCGTGTTCGGTTTTCTACCAAAATGTGCCTAAAATGGAGTTAATTTTGTGGCTCTATTCGGTATGAGTCTAATGTTTTCAAAAACATTAGCTAGTCTCGATCTTAGTGTTTCTGAACTCCAATTGGGATCAATATCTAATACAGCTAAGCGTCTTTTGATCGTTTGAATAAGTCGTTCAACCATACCTGTTCCTGGGTGATCTCCAGCTGGAGCGAAGATTAGTTTTATGTTTCTCTTTTTACAAAATATTTCGATCTTTTTTGCTTTAAATGCTTGAGCTTGATCACATCTTATTGATAAAGGGATTCCTTGTAGTTTGCAATATTTTTCTAAGTACTCTATGGCTGTTTCTGTATCGCAGCTATGGAATGTTTCCGCATGGGGGAAGCGTGATAATCGATCAACTGTTACTAAGATGTAGTTATTTTGTATGTTATTTTTGTACGGGATTGGTCCTGCGAAATCCATTTGGATTTCTTCATTTGGTTCTTTTAATTTAGGTAATTTCCCCAATTTGTTTTTTTTGAAATCAGAGTTTTTAGGTTTTTACTTTTATCGGTACAGGGACGGCAGGCTTTGGCTTTCGATACTGTCTCTGAGTGGATATGCGGCCACCACACTAGTTTCGCTAGGGCTAGCATCCCAAATTGTCCTGGATGTTTATGATGGATAGTGTCAAGTACTACTTGTTTACGTTTTGCTGGAATAACTAGGCACTTGTCGTACAATAAGCATATAGTAGGGGTTACGGATAAATCACGTCTAAATCGAAATTAAAATAGATTTACTTTTTTCAATTCGTCCCAATTTTGTGTTTTAATTAGGTCTATATTGGATTTTAATTCTCGTTGCGATATTTCTGCAAGAAATTCCTCATTAAAGACTTTGTTCAGGTTTTCTCTGTAAGATGGAGTTGTTAAGTCGTTATAAGCATCAAATAACTCTATTTGTTTTGTATGGTCTATAGGGTTGAGGCCTTTTTCTTTGTTTGAATTCTAATCTGTTTGGATACTGGAATTAGTACGCAATTTGGAATGACTAGGTTGCTCCATTTGGAGTTTTTTGTTTTGGGGTTCTATATCGTCGTTTGATAGGAATTTAAATGTCTGTTTTGTTGGATTCCGTCTAGTTGTTATTCCCACAATGTTTTCGCTTATTGGTTTGTATATAATTTCTGAATAATTTAGATTTTGAGATAGGAAAATAAGAATTAATGTTCGACTGAATTGTACGCGTGTTAAGGCAAGAAGCGTTGTTTGTTTCGCTGCTCACACGCTTTGGATTAATTACGTCATTCTTGACTTGTTTTGTGTCTGTCTTTTGATTGGTTTGTCTGTTTGCTCCATTTGGAGTCAGAGCCTTGCGTACTAAGAAGAATTTTTTTTTTATTGTAATTATTACGAAGTTTTCTCCTGTTGGATTTCTACTTAAGTAGTCTGTAAACCCCCATGTTTTGCCGTGGACGTGTTCAACTGAAAAATGAAATGGTAATAAGCGGTAACTACTTGAGGTGTGATGCTATCTGCTTTCTGTGCTGTCTCGCTATCTTGTTTGCTTGAGTTATGTGAATAAACTTTCTCTGTTACCTTATCAATCTTCTTCGTGGAAATCGAAAATTCGGTGTTGTCTTGTGTGATGATTTCGGCTTTGTCCTCTAGCGTTGATGATGCGAATATGGTAGGGGTGTGCTTTTGTGCTTGGGCTCAGTGGATTGTTTCCATGAAGTCTTCTGCATTGTTGCTCGTAACTATTTCGTACGATTGATCGTCATGTGAGTCCGCGTCGATGTTGAATACTTTAATTGACTTTGGTTTTAGGTCGGGTGTGTTAAAGATTAAGAAGCATCTATTGGATATATCTGTGTCTGAATTTGTTCGTTGCTTTCTACGAATGGGGTTAGTTTCAATACTTTCTTGATTTGCCGCTTGTTTAGCGCGTTCATTGGAGTTTGTGAACGTTGTACTATGCTTTGTCTTTGCTTTGCTTACTCCTTTTGGAGTTTTGGGGTTGTCCTTTGTTGTTGTTTCTGGTTCTTGGTTGCTATTTGATTTAGTTTGTCGCTTGACCAACGTGTTCTTGTGTTGGCATTCTTTGTTGTGGTTGTTTTTTCCTTGGTTTGCTTACTGTTCTTTTGTTCCGAGTCTTTCTTGGTTGCGTTTGCGTTGCTTTTTGTTGGATTGCTAGATGGTCCGGGCATGGCGATGGCATTCGAGTTATCTTTGCTGGTCTCTTGTGGGCAGCTTGTAGCAAGGGGTTTGCTTGCAGCTTTTAGGGCTCTCGCTTCCTCTAAAAAGATTTTAGGTATTTTTTCTTGATTACTTTTATATTCCCCTACGGTTTACATGCTACCATGTGTATTATTCTTGGTTTTAGTTCTGGTATAGGCTTAGTTTAGGTAGCATGAGCAATGTCATTTTTTCGAATTACTGTGTATTTCCGTAAAGGAGTGTCTATTGTAATCGTGTGTGGAGTATAGTTGGTTATGGTTCCATCTGGAATTATGTTCCATTGGGGTGCTAGCGTATTTCATGGCTCTTTAGTTTTTTTCGCTATGGATTTGCGAGCAACGTTTTTTTATACATAATTTTTGTTGTTTTATCTCCGATTGAGAAATGTTTTTCGGATGGAGAAATCTTACGTGGAGAGTTTGTGCTTAGTGGTAGATTTTCTGAGTCCTCAGAGTCTATTCATTGTGGGGAGGCACTTGGGGGTGGCATCTGTTCTGTATTGAATGTCTAATTCATCTTCGGAGTTTCCGTTGAGCCTGTACATTTTCTCTTGTGTTAGCGTATCGTGTCGGAGTAGTTGCTTGTCTAAGTAACAAGTTTTTAGTTTATGGTAAGATAGGTTTTTGTTGAGGGCTTTGTTAGCATGTTTCAGAGTTCCGTGTTCGGTTTTCTACCAAAATGTGCCTAAAATGGAGTTAATTTTGTGGCTCTATTCGGTATGAGTCTAATGTGTTCAAAAACATTGGCTAGTCTCGATCTTAGTGTTTCTGAACTCCAATTGGGATCAATATCTAATACAGCTAAGCGTCTTTTGGTCGTTTGAATAAGTCGTTCAACCATACCTGTTCCTGGGTGATCTCCAGCTGGAGCGAAGATTAGTTTTATGTTTCTCTTTTTGCAAAATATTTCGATCTTTTTTGCTTTAAATGCTTGAGCTTGATCACATCTTATTGATAAAGGGATTCCTTGTAGTTTGCAATATTTTTCTAAGTACTCTATGGCTGTTTCTGTATCGCAGCTATGGAATGTTTCCGCATGGGGGAAGCGTGATAATCGATCAACTGTTACTAAGATGTAGTTATTTTGTATGTTATTTTTGTACGGGATTGGTCCTGCGAAATCCATTTGGATTTCTTCATTTGGTTCTTTTAATTTAGGTAATTTCCCCAATTTGTTTTTTTTGAAATCAGAGTTTTTAGGTTTTTACTTTTATCGGTACAGGGACGGCAGGCTTTGGCTTTCGATACTGTCTCTGAGTGGATATGCGGCCACCACACTAGTTTCGCTAGGGCTAGCATCCCAAATTGTCCTGGATGTTTATGATGGATAGTGTCAAGTACTACTTGTTTACGTTTTGCTGGAATAACTAGGCACTTGTCGTACAATAAGCATATAGTAGGGGTTACGGATAAATCACGTCTAAATCGAAATTAAAATAGATTTACTTTTTTCAATTCGTCCCAATTTTGTGTTTTAATTAGGTCTATATTGGATTTTAATTCTCGTTGCGATATTTCTGCAAGAAATTCCTCATTAAAGACTTTGTTCAGGTTTTCTCTGTAAGAT
This sequence comes from Convolutriloba macropyga, assembly GCF_964194025.1. Taxonomy (NCBI): domain Eukaryota; kingdom Metazoa; phylum Xenacoelomorpha; order Acoela; family Convolutidae; genus Convolutriloba; species Convolutriloba macropyga. The sequence goes on along the minus strand of NC_134476.1, from coordinate 56,289,876 downwards.
GGAGTTGTTAAGTCGTTATAAGCATCAAATAACTCTATTTGTTTTGTATGGTCTATAGGGTTGAGGCCTTTTTCTTTGTTTGAATTCTAATCTGTTTGGATACTGGAATTAGTACGCAATTTGGAATGACTAGGTTGCTCCATTTGGAGTTTTTTGTTTTGGGGTTCTATATCGTCGTTTGATAGGAATTTAAATGTCTGTTTTGTTGGATTCCGTCTAGTTGTTATTCCCACAATGTTTTCGCTTATTGGTTTGTATATAATTTCTGAATAATTTAGATTTTGAGATAGGAAAATAAGAATTAATGTTCGACTGAATTGTACGCGTGTTAAGGCAAGAAGCGTTGTTTGTTTCGCTGCTCACACGCTTTGGATTAATTACGTCATTCTTGACTTGTTTTGTGTCTGTCTTTTGATTGGTTTGTCTGTTTGCTCCATTTGGAGTCAGAGCCTTGCGTACTAAGAAGAATTTTTTTTTTATTGTAATTATTACGAAGTTTTCTCCTGTTGGATTTCTACTTAAGTAGTCTGTAAACCCCCATGTTTTGCCGTGGACGTGTTCAACTGAAAAATGAAATGGTAATAAGCGGTAACTACTTGAGGTGTGATGCTATCTGCTTTCTGTGCTGTCTCGCTATCTTGTTTGCTTGAGTTATGTGAATAAACTTTCTCTGTTACCTTATCAATCTTCTTCGTGGAAATCGAAAATTCGGTGTTGTCTTGTGTGATGATTTCGGCTTTGTCCTCTAGCGTTGATGATGCGAATATGGTAGGGGTGTGCTTTTGTGCTTGGGCTCAGTGGATTGTTTCCATGAAGTCTTCTGCATTGTTGCTCGTAACTATTTCGTACGATTGATCGTCATGTGAGTCCGCGTCGATGTTGAATACTTTAATTGACTTTGGTTTTAGGTCGGGTGTGTTAAAGATTAAGAAGCATCTATTGGATATATCTGTGTCTGAATTTGTTCGTTGCTTTCTACGAATGGGGTTAGTTTCAATACTTTCTTGATTTGCCGCTTGTTTAGCGCGTTCATTGGAGTTTGTGAACGTTGTACTATGCTTTGTCTTTGCTTTGCTTACTCCTTTTGGAGTTTTGGGGTTGTCCTTTGTTGTTGTTTCTGGTTCTTGGTTGCTATTTGATTTAGTTTGTCGCTTGACCAACGTGTTCTTGTGTTGGCATTCTTTGTTGTGGTTGTTTTTTCCTTGGTTTGCTTACTGTTCTTTTGTTCCGAGTCTTTCTTGGTTGCGTTTGCGTTGCTTTTTGTTGGATTGCTAGATGGTCCGGGCATGGCGATGGCATTCGAGTTATCTTTGCTGGTCTCTTGTGGGCAGCTTGTAGCAAGGGGTTTGCTTGCAGCTTTTAGGGCTCTCGCTTCCTCTAAAAAGATTTTAGGTATTTTTTCTTGATTACTTTTATATTCCCCTACGGTTTACATGCTACCATGTGTATTATTCATGGTTTTAGTTCTGGTATAGGCTTAGTTTAGGTAGCATGAGCAATGTCATTTTTTCGAATTACTGTGTATTTCCGTAAAGGAGTGTCTATTGTAATCGTGTGTGGAGTATAGTTGGTTATGGTTCCATCTGGAATTATGTTCCATTGGGGTGCTAGCGTATTTCATGGCTCTTTAGTTTTTTTCGCTATGGATTTGCGAGCAACGTTTTTTTATACATAATTTTTGTTGTTTTATCTCCGATTGAGAAATGTTTTTCGGATGGAGAAATCTTACGTGGAGAGTTTGTGCTTAGTGGTAGATTTTCTGAGTCCTCAGAGTCTATTCATTGTGGGGAGGCACTTGGGGGTGGCATCTGTTCTGTATTGAATGTCTAATTCATCTTCGGAGTTTCCGTTGAGCCTGTACATTTTCTCTTGTGTTAGCGTATCGTGTCGGAGTAGTTGCTTGTCTAAGTAACAAGTTTTTAGTTTATGGTAAGATAGGTTTTTGTTGAGGGCTTTGTTAGCATGTTTCAGAGTTCCGTGTTCGGTTTTCTACCAAAATGTGCCTAAAATGGAGTTAATTTTGTGGCTCTATTCGGTATGAGTCTAATGTGTTCAAAAACATTGGCTAGTCTCGATCTTAGTGTTTCTGAACTCCAATTGGGATCAATATCTAATACAGCTAAGCGTCTTTTGGTCGTTTGAATAAGTCGTTCAACCATACCTGTTCCTGGGTGATCTCCAGCTGGAGCGAAGATTAGTTTTATGTTTCTCTTTTTGCAAAATATTTCGATCTTTTTTGCTTTAAATGCTTGAGCTTGATCACATCTTATTGATAAAGGGATTCCTTGTAGTTTGCAATATTTTTCTAAGTACTCTATGGCTGTTTCTGTATCGCAGCTATGGAATGTTTCCGCATGGGGGAAGCGTGATAATCGATCAACTGTTACTAAGATGTAGTTATTTTGTATGTTATTTTTGTACGGGATTGGTCCTGCGAAATCCATTTGGATTTCTTCATTTGGTTCTTTTAATTTAGGTAATTTCCCCAATTTGTTTTTTTTTTGAAATCAGAGTTTTTAGGTTTTTACTTTTATCGGTACAGGGACGGCAAGCTTTGGCTTTCGATACCGTCTCTGAGTGGATATGCGGCCACCACACTAGTTTCGCTAGGGCGAGCATCCCAAATTGTCCTGGATGTTTATGATGGATAGTGTCAAATACTACTTGTTTACGTTTTGCTGGAATAACTAGGCACTTGTCGTACAATAAGCAAATAGTAGGGGTTACGGATAAATCACGTCTAAATCGAAAGTATAATGGATTTACTTTTTTCAATTCGTCCCAATTTTGTGTTTTAATTAGGTCTATATTGGATTTTAATTCTTGTTGCGATATTTCTGCAAGAAATTCCTCATTAAAAACTTTGTTCAGGTTTTTTCTGTAAGATGGAGTTGGTAAGTCGTTATAAGCATCAAATAACTCTACTTGTTTTGTATGGTCTATAGGGTTGAGGCCTTTTTCTTTGTTTGATTTCTAATCTGTTTGGATACTGGAATTAGTACGCAATTTGGAATTACTAGGTTGCTCCATTTGGAGTTTTTTGTTTTGGGGTTCTATATCGTCGTTTGATAGGAATTTAAATGTCTGTTTTGTTGGATTCCGTCTAGTTGTTATTCCCACAATGTTTTCGCTTATTGGTTTGTATATAATTTCTGAATAATTTAGATTTTGAGATAGGAAAATAAGAATTAATGTTCGACTGAACTGTACGCGTGTTAAGGCAAGAAGCGTTGTTTGTTTCGCTGCTCACACGCTTTGGATTAATTACGTCATTCTTGACTTGTTTTGTGTCTGTCTTTTGATTGGTTTGTTTGTTTGCTCCATTTGGAGTCAGAGCCTTGCGTACTAAGAAGAATTTTTTTTTATTGTAATTATTACGAAGTTTTCTCCTGTTGGATTTCTACTTAAGTAGTCTGTAAACCCCCATGTTTTGCCGTGGACGTGTTCAACTGAAAAATGAAATGGTAATAAGCGGTAACTACTTGAGGTGTGATGCTATCTGCTTTCTGTGCTGTCTCGCTATCTTGTTTGCTTGATTTATGTGAATAAACTTTCTCTGTTACCTTATCAATCTTCTTCGTGGAAATCGAAAATTCGATGTTGTCTTGTGTGATGATTTTGGCTTTGTCCTCTAGCGTTGATGATGCGAATATGGTAGGGGTGTGCTTGTGTGCTTGGGCTTAGTGGATTGTTTCCATGAAGTCTTCTGCATTGTTGCTCGTAACTATTTCGTACGATTGATCGTCATGTGAGTCCGCGTCGATGTTGAATACTTTAATTGACTTTGGTTTTGGGTCGGGTGTGTTAAAGATTAAGAAGGATCTATTGGATATATCTGTGTCTGAATTTGTTCGTTTCTTTCTACGAATGGGGTTAGTTTCAATACTTTCTTGAATTGCCGCTTGTTTAGCGCGTTCATTGGAGTTTGTGAACGTTGTACTATGCTTTGTCTTTGCTTTGCTTACTCCTTTTGCCGTGGACGTGTTCAACTGAAAAATGAAATGGTAATAAGCGATCAACCCATCGTGTTAATCTACTTTTTAGGTTTTGTTGCCTCTATTTTTTGAGTGCTGTAAGTAGCGCTTGATGGTCCGTTTGGAGTATGAATTCTGTACCGTAGAGGTAGTATTTGAAATGTTCTAGGGATCATACTACTGCTAGTAGTTCTAATTCGTTGGTGCTATATCGTGATTCAGGTGTGCTTAAGAATAGACTTGCGAATGCGATTGCTTTCCAAATGTTGCCGAATTTTTGTTCTAGGCAGGCTCCTAGACCTTTTTATTTGGGTCACATTGTACTCTTGTTTGTTTTGATGTATCGAAGTGTTTGTTTTCTGTTATTTGTTTTATAGGAGATTTGATTTAATTAAATGCTTCTGTGCGTTTATCTTTCCAGTCTAGTTTTTTTTTGTGATTTTGTGTTTGCTTTTCATAGGAAAGGTCTTAGGGGTTCTGAGATTCTTGCCAGGTTTGGCATGAACTTTATTAGGAGATACAACCCATGAATGCTCTCTGTTGTTTCAGAGTTTTCGGGTTATCTAGGTTTATAATTGCATCGCATTTTTGTTTTGTTGGGTTACTCCATTTGGAGTTAATACAAATCCTAACCATGTCATATGTTTCTTTGCAAATTCGCATTTCTGGAGGTTGATGGCTAGATTTTGTCGTTTAATCTCTGCATTATTTTGTCTAACTCCTTTTGGTGTTCTTCTAACGTTCCTTTTGTAATTATTAGGATGTCGTCTAGGTATGCGAATTTTGTTTTTATGTCGTGTAGTGTTTTGTCTATGGTTTTTTGAAACGTGGCTGGCATGTCAGTCAGCCCATAGAATCCGTTTATAAATCAATATGTTCCTGTGGCTTTTCCAATTAGGATATTAAAATTACAGTGTTTTTTGGTATTCTCGTCTAGAGGTATTTGACTGAATGCATATATTAAGTCAATCTTGGAGAAGAAGTATTGCCCCGGTTTGTTTTTTCTTTCTGAAATGAATACTGCCACGGAGTCTATTAGGTGGTCGATGCTTCGCATTTGATATTTGTTTTTGTGAATGGCATCGTTTATTTTTTTTGGAATCGAGTGCTATTTTTACTGTTTTGTCTTTCTTTATTGTTATGACTACCGGGCTTATGAATAGTTCGTGTGAACCTTTGTCTTATTTTATGATTTGTTTTTCGTTGATAAGTTCTGTAATACTTGTTCCACTTTGTCGAGTAAGTGTAGTGGAACTCTTCTTCCTTTGTGTTGGTATGCGGTGTATCGTGATTTGAATATCGATTTTGCGATATGATTTTTGGACCGTCCAAATCTTGTACATAGGTGTGGGTTTTTATGAAATATCCAATTTATGATGTTTTCTCCGGTTGGATTTTTGAAATTAACTAATTGTCTTACCGGGAATTTTGTGTGCGCTGAGTGTGATGCTAAGTTTTGTGAGTATATCTCTCCCCATGATGTTGTTCGTTCTGTTTTCTACTATTAGTACTCTGCATGCTTTAGCTGTCCAGGATCCCGACTTTAGATTGATTCAAAGCACTCCCTTTATTTCTATATTGTTGTTTGTGAAGCTTTTGTAGATTGTGATTTCTGTATATTCCAATATTTTGGTGGTTGGAATCTCTTTTTGGAGTTTGTTTGCCAGATCTACATTCATAAACGACCTTGGAGAGCCGGTGTCCGCTAGCCACTGTATTTTGTTTTGACCTGTTGCTGTTTCCACCCAAAATTCTCCAAATGGATCTTTGTTGATTTCATCGTTTTTTTTGTGTGAATTCCGTAGGGCGTATTAGATTAACGTTGACCCAGTCCTCATGGAGTTCTTTTATATACAGGGCGGCCTCCGCATCTACGCTTTCCTCTGTTTGGTCACTTTCAGTTGTTTCATGTTTTATATGTTTCACTCGTCTGGTCTGCTGTTGTTTGTAATGTGGAGAGGGGTTGTTTGGTAGTCCACGTGTAGGTCGTCTTTCTGGCAATTTTGCCGTACAAAGTGAGGTGTAATGTCCCACTTTTTTGCATATTTTGGCGGGGCATGTTTGTAGGTGGGCCATCAAAAATGTGTTTCCGCTTTTCCAGCAAGCTGCGAATTTTTGTTGAGTGTTTGAAGTTTGTGGTCTTGGTTTATTTTGTCGAACGTATGAGGTTTTGTCTTCAGGATTTCTTGTTGGTTGGCTTGTCCTCTTTCTCTATTTACGGCGTAACTGAAGGCCTGTTGTGGGGTTTGAACTTCTGAGAGTAGTTCCATATGGATATTGGCACTTATCATAATAGATATAAATATATCTTTTATGAGATCTTCTTCGCGTTGTTCGAATCTGCAATGGGCTCCTAGTTCGCGGAGTCTACTGAAGAAGTCTTCGAGGGTTTCGTCCGATTGCTGCATAGCTTTGAAACATTAGAAACGGTCGAATGTTGTGTTTCGTGGTCAGGTGAATGTAAGTGCCAATTCGTGAACTAATTCATTAGTTGTGCAACGTTTTATTCTTGTATGAGGGTTTCTTTGATGATATGTTTGGAGTCAGAGCATTGCGTAATAAGAAGAATTTTATTTTTGCTATTGTAATTATTACGAAGGTTTCTCCTGATGGATTTCTACTTAAGTAGTCTGCAAACCCCCATGTTTTGCCGTGGACGTGTTCAACTGAAAAATGAAATGGTAATAAGCGATCAACCCATCGTGTTAATCTACTTTTTAGGTTTTGTTGCCTCTATTTTTTTGAGTGCTGTAAGTAGCGCTTGATGGTCCGTTTGGAGTATGAATTCTGTACCGTAGAGGTAGTATTTGAAATGTTCTAGGGATCATACTACTGCTAGTAGTTCTAATTCGTTGGTGCTATATCGTGATTCAGGTGTGCTTAAGAAACGACTTGCGAATGCGATTGCTTTCCAAATGTTGCAGAATTTTTGTTATAGGCAGGCTCCTAGACCTTTTTTACCTGCGTGACATTGTACTCGTGTTTGTTTTGATGTATCGAAGTGTTTGTTTTCTGTTATTTGTTTTATATTAGATTTGATTTCATTAAATGCTTCTGTGCGTTTATCTTTCCAGTCTAGTTTATTCTGTGACTTTGTGTTTGCATTTTATGGCAATGGTCTTAGGGGTTCTGAGATTCTGCCAGGTTTGGCATGAACTTTATTAGGAGATACAACCCATAAATGATCTCAGTTGTTTCAGTGTTTTCGGGTTATCAAGATTTGTAATTGCATCGCATTTTTGTTTTGTTGGGTTACTCCATTTGGAGCTACTACAAATCCTAATCATGTCATATGTTCCTTTGCAAATTCGCATTTCTGGAGGTTGATGGCTGGATTTTGTCGTTTAATCTTTGCATTACTTATCAAACTCCGTACAAAGTGAGGTGTAATGTCACACTTTTTTGCATGTTTTGGCGGGGCATGTTTGTAGGTGGGCCATCAAAAATGTGTTTCCGCTTTTCCAGCAAGCTGCGAATTTTTGTTGAGTGTTTGAAGTTTGTGGTCTTGGTTTATTTTGTCGAACGTATGAGGTTTTGCCTTCAGGATTTCTTGTTGGTTGGCTTGTCCTCTTTCGCTATTTACGGCGTAACTGAAGGCCTGTTGTGAGGTTCGAACTTCTGAGAGTAGTTCCATTTGGATATTGGCACTTCCCATATTAGATATAACTATATCTTTTATGAGATCTTCTTCGAGTTGTTTGAATCTGCAATGGGCTCCTAGGTCGCGGAGTCTACTGAAGAAGGTTTTGAGGGCTTCGTCAGATTGCTGCATAGCTTTGAACCATTAGAAACGGTCGAATGTTGTGTTTCGTGGTCTGGTGAATGTAAGTGCCAATTCGTGAGCTAATTCATTAGTTGTGCAACGTTTTATTCTTGTATGAGGGTTTCTTTGATGATATGTTCTGCAGCCTTCTGATCCTAGGGAAAGATATATCAGGCTTTTGACCTTTAGGTCTGCCTCGTTGCAGGGGATTCTGTCTATCATCGGTCCTGTTTGCTCAATTTGTTTACATTTATTCTCCCAGTCCACTTTTCTACGTTCATTGCGTTGCTCCCTCTGTCATTCTTTGTCTTCTGCTTCTCCATCGAAGGCTTCTTCGTAAGTTGGGAGGGTTGTGTAGAATAATTCCGTTTTTGTAGGTTTGACTTTCAACATTTGGTCAACTTGTAGGTTGTCTCTGGTCTTTATGGCCATTTTTAATGTACCAAACCACGTGCTCCGTTATGTTGAGGAATTTGCCTCTGACTCCCGAAATACGGGGACTCCGAGTGGAGTTTTCATTTGTGACTGCGCCATGTGATTCCGCGCGTTTTGTCTGTAGGCCATGTATCCGCTTGGAGTGTCAATTAAACTATGATCACGAGATATATCTCTAAAGCGTATAGAGGTGTCCAAGTGGAGAGTTCGGGAATGTTGTTCTCGAATACTATCTGATCTTGAAAACTCCAGTTGGAACTGATTGTGAACTTTTGTCTTTGAAAAGAATTGAGTTTAACACTATATTCTTGGCCACGAGTGACTGTTTTACAGTGACTGTAAATTCGAGCCACTGTGACTGTGTAATTTTGCCTGCGCTTAGCAGACGTGTTGACTCAACACCACGTTAAGTTAGCTGGTAGTTTGCAGGCGTGAAAATGAACAACAACTCAAACCCCTTTCGGAGATAACATATGTACATTGCAGTTAGTTATATATCATAAATGTTTATAAATAGAATAGTACATACCTTTAGAGCTAGGTTACAAGTAAAGCTTTAATGATGCGGCTAGACCGGTATCACAATAACAATAAAATTAATAATAATAAAAATAATAATAATAATAATAATAAAAATAATAATAACAAAAATACTAATAATAGTAATAAGAATAATAATAATATTAATAATAATAATAATAATATTAATACTAATTATAATAATAATAATAATAATAATAATAATAATAATAATAATAATAATAATAATAATAATAATAATAATAATAATAATAATAATAATAATAATAATAATGATAATAATAATGATAATAATAATAATAAAAATAATAATAATAATACTAAAAATAATAATAATAATAAAAATAATAATAATAATAATAATAATAAGAATAAAAATAGTGAGAATAATAATAATAATAAAAATAATAATAATGATATTAATAATAATAAAAATAAAAATTATTATTAAAAAAATACTAATAATATTCACTGCAAAAACCAGAGCTTTGTGAAAACATCTTTAGAATCGATCAAAACGGCCAGTGCAAAACGTGAATTGCAAAACGGGAAGTGACTTTCCCAGGAGGAGTAGAATGTGAGTCATGCGAAAACTGGTTTCATGCAAAATGCCAATAGAAAACAAATGAGGAATACGCCAATATTTAGGATGTTGTTTGGATTTGTACGTATTGCGGCAATCAACAGACAGAGTGGTGATTTTGGGAGATGAAAGGAGATGAAGTTGTTCAAAATGAATGTCAATGATATTATCTGCACGGTTCAAGGTGACAGCAGACGAGTACTTCAAATTTGCAAAATCATAACAAAAAACCTGCAATTTAGCTTAGAAAAAGTTAACATGAAAAAGTACTTGGCTTTTCTTGATATCAACGTGAATGTAAGCAGCAAAAATAATATCACATGTCATTGGTAATCAAAAACCAACTGACACTGGAATAATACTGAATTTTTAGTGCTGTGCACCACTTCAGCATAAGAAAAATTTAATTCAAGGGACGGTTCACCGGGTTTTAATGCAACATCTAATTGGTTGGTCTTCGCTCAGACTCTTGACAAAAAACAAAACTCGCTGGACCAAAAGTCAGTATCCAGAGGAGTGTTCTTCAAAAATAGTGAATCAGAATATATATTGAAAACAACACCAAAAGGGCTTAAAAAAATGACTAGATCTCATGATAAGACAAAACCAAAATAATTTCTGCAATACAGAGGCAACCTTACTCAAAAACTGCAAGCAAATTGAATAAATTATGCGACTTGCAAGTGTTCTTTTAACGCGAAAATTAAGATCATGCCTCCTCAACCTGAAATCATTTTTCCATAGAAACTTGAAATACCACGTGGTATATGAGATAAAATGTATTGGATGCAGATCTATCTATGTTGGACAAAAAAGCGGGATATTACCACTAGGATATCAGAACATCAGAAGAAAGAATCACAGGTGGGTCAACATCTTGTTGAATGTTTTGGCTACACGACTGGCATTGAATTATAAATTTTGGTTGCCTGTCGGACAGTAGAGAAGCTCAAGAATATCGAAGCTATATAAATCAGCAAGCTGAAGCGGGCACTAAACACCTGTGATGAATATAAGGGGCGGGGATTTACGCTAAAATATTAGTTCAAATCATAAATTTGACTTGAGAAATATACAAAGGTCATAAAACATTTTGAGCAAAACAAAAACATTTTAGCAAGTCCTCCAAAGGAGGGATACTTAGGAAGAGGGCAATAAACTAAAAATTTGGAATAGGATTTTTTTTTGTTGAAAAAAACTGATAACAGATGTAAATATGAGTTGTGAATAGGCTTAATATTGGACATAGAAAAAAATTTTTTTTAACTTCTTAGGATAGTACATAGGATTGTTTTTATTGTGGTCTCAGACCTAAATGAAAATACACATCCATTTCATCCTTTAGCAATTTGTGAAACAGTTTGAACCTGACAATGAATGTAAAGTTAGAGAAAGTTTGATTTATATGTCAGAAATTGGTTAATTCTACATTATTTTAAAGGTATATAAACTTGTCTTTGACTCTATTTATTGAATTCTAAAAGAGTTAAAATTACAACGACAATTTTGTTCGAATTTTCGAAATTGTCTTCAGTTAAACTCTTTTTTACATCATATTATTTACCATTATTAAACCAAAACTATATAAATCTTGACTTAAGAGTTATTGAATTTCTCTGATATATCGTTTTCTATTCATGAAAAAAGTTTTCACTTTCATTTCTATCGGTTGTTATCCTTTACTTGTTGAGGTTGACGAAATTTTGATATATATTTACAAGAAAATTTTTGAATGTCAAAAGTCATTTTTTTGCGTTTGAACTAATGACTCCAGGTTACTCCCGCCCCGATAATCTTCGCTCGTTTTTTTTTGCGGTTCGAGCATTTTGATGTAGATCGCTTCTATTTTCACCAGTTTTCAACCGCTAGACATGCATCTTGAATATCTCATTCAATATTATGAGCTGTACCACAACATTCAACGACATGATGTCCTACAGGGGATTCTTTCTTTTAATGTTCCGAAATTTTGGTGGCAACAGTTGGCTGGTTCGGCCACCACAGATAGAAATACATCCATTACATGTAAATTGGCATAGCACATGCGTTTTCTAATTTTTATCAAAAGATGATTTCAGCTGGGAAAGCATGTTCCTAAATTTCTTGTTGTGAAATGATTTGAATATTACACTGTTTCTTCAGTCTGCATGCTAAAATTTGAATGATGTTGCCTGTGTTTTGAAAAGAAATCATCGGTCTTAACTAATTTTTGTTGAGGCTTTCAATATTTTTAGAACATTTTTTGGGGGTGGGGTTTTGGTGTCACCCTTTGCTATGTGACTATTTTTGACTATTTTTTCCAAAGTCTCATTAATAAAATTAGAGGATCACTCAGCTGGATACTGATTTTCGGTCCAGATCTCCTGATATTTCTTAAGAGCTATATCAGAGAACTGAGAGTCACTGATCGCAATAAAAATCCTATTTACCGTCCCCTGAATCACACTTTCCTTATGTTGTAACGGTTCACGGCTACGGAAATTTAAGATTATGCCTGTATCAGTCGATTTTCGATACCATCGGCAGCTAATTTTTTATTCATCGCTTACGTTTTTGTTTTGATCTAGCAACGCCCGTTCTCCATTTTTGTTTGGTGTCCCAAGAGTGAGTTCATGTTTTTGTGAAAATAATTGCAAACTCATGGAAAAACTAGAGGAATCTCCTCGACAGTGCGTACTATGTCGTCAAAACAGTTTTTGAATATTTTAATTTCTGTTTTAACTTTGTGTACCCTCTGTGTGTCCTGTATTGTACCTTTACTGCACAATAAGTTTAAAACCATACAATTTCTTGCATGTTTTTATACTCCAAGTCCTTAATTTTTTGGAATTTTGCTTGGAACCACTTTGCACGATTTGCAGTCAACTACTTCTCCGCGTAAAGGAACGCGTCGATTACTATCAATACATAATCCCTTCGTGTCAAGAGTTTTGTTCTCTTTTCTCTCATTTTGTTTCTGCAAGGATTTTTTGAAAGATATCATCCACAATTTTCCAAAAATACCATCAGCGAAGCATCCATGGCTAAACCGTCCAATTGAGTGAACCAATTTTTAATACAATTAAAATAAACGTTCGTTACAGCTTGTCTCAAAATGCTCTTCATAGCTGACGTCGGAGTTTCAAGAACCTTGTCACTGATGGACAGTTCTTAAAGTGCAATTTCAATTGCCTCCTTAACCGACACAATTGTGTACAAGTTTTTCGAATCAAGAAAAACTACTAGCTCATCTTCTTTTAAATTGATTGCTCTGTGGATTCTGGCATTTTTCTAGTTAGTTTCCACATATGCGACTGGTAACCTCCGGAAGAAACAGACAGAATTTTTTTGAGGTTCTTGTAACTGCTACTGGGTATTGACAGAACAGGCCGAAGCGGCTTACCAATTTTATGTTTTTAGCAAGCCCAGAAAGCCTGGCTGGTTGCGACAAAGATGTTTTGAGCTTGTGATAACTCTGTTCACGTATCTCTAACTGTTTATTTAGTTGACGGAGACTGCTATTTGTCAGTTTCTCAGTTTTTATGGTTTGATCGTAGAATTTTCTATTACTATTGTCAAATTGACGGACACCAAGTATTTGTCTAGTTTAACCGAGCATGATGTCTATTTAAAATCACAGAAACCATATCCTTTTTCATATCGAACATCTGGTAGTTTTTGATCTTTCAAAACATCTTTTTGCCCCCTCTATCCATTGGTGATTAACGTACATTTTTCTTGCACCACTTTGCCGATAATTCTATTCACATTAGTTTACACCATGAGGGTTGTTCTGCTTTATCTCACAAACTAATTAATCCACATCCGAAAGAAAGTGCACTTCATTAAATTTGTCTCTGATTGGATGCTTCGGTCCTACAGGTAAAACGTTCAGGACAAACTTTGGCTGTTCAACACCGTCCAATGTAGCAACATTATTTTGAGATCTTTTCCGCAAAGGCCTTTCCTCTCTCTCAGAATGCTTGTCGTTAAGTTTCTTACCAATCAGTTTGGAATCAAATCTCATTTCCTTTGTAATTTTGTTGGTTAATACTCTACTTTCAACTCTTTCTTGAGAATATCCTCTTCAGGTTCTTCATTGAACAATCTACGGCTCTGTTCTACACGCTTTTTTCCGTAGGAGCAAGAGTTGAACAGTGCGCCACTTGTTTTAATAAATTTTTTATTGGGAATTCAAAGCTTCAGAAAATTCGGAATGTTATCATTATCAATACAGCTTTTCAAAAAAATCTGTTTGTTTTTAAAGTTTTTTAGTTTGTTTTGGGAATGTATCTGAGTCATGGTTGTGATAGAACTTCGCACAACACGGAAGCTCTCTCAGGGACAGGGGCGCAATGAAACCCTACTGTTGTTTCATAGGGTTCTATCTAAGAAAATCAATGTACTGTACTTATCTTTGTCAGAAAATTCTTTTTTCCACTATATTGAAGTCTCCTTAACGCTTGATGAAGTGAGCTGGCTTCTAAACTAAGGAACTAAGGACCAAATTGTTAGAACAACATTTTTGTAGTATTCCAAAAAAATATTAAACTTTTGCTTTTTCTCGCATTTTTAGGGCCTGTCGAAGATAGTCGAATTGACTATGGTTAACGCTGCAGAGAAGGAGGTATTGTCAATTAAAATTTAAACTGAAATCAAAATACGATGATTTTAAGCATTTCGTCCATCTGCAAGTTTGGTAATTGATTAAAACTTTTCAAAAAGTTTATATAATTTTCTCTAACTCCATTTATTGATTTATTAAGAAATGATTTCAAATATGTAAGAATTTTCGAAATTGTCTAAAGTTAAAATCATGTATACATCATAATATTTACATTTATTACACCAAAACTATTTCAATCTTGATACTGGAGTTTTTGAATTTTCATAGTATATTGTATCTTATTCCTGAAAAAGAGTTTTCAATTTTATTCCTATCTGTTGCTGTCCCTTACGTATTGGGATCGAAAAATTCAAATTAACATGTTCCAGAACATTTTTAGATTTTCAAAGTCATTTTTTTGCATTTGAACTAATACTTCAAGTTCATCTAACAGTTCAAAGTCCTCTTACGGAAGCCATCATGTTCTTAGATTCATTCACTTTTCCTGAAAAACACTAGCAGCTGTAAAGAAACACAGGAGGTACAAGATGATCTAACACCATTTCTTAAAAATCTTTAATTTGTGGTCTTAGACAAGTGTAAGCACATATTCATTTTATCCTTTAACAATTTGTTAAAAGAGTTATAAATTGACGATGAACGTAAAGATCAAAATTGCTCGTTTTAAATATCAGAAGTAGTTTTAGTTTAACAAACTAGTTTCTTCTACATCTGGTAAATGATTTTTCGAACAGGAACGCCTAAAATATCGAGAAAAAGAGCTGAGCTCAAGACACACGGATGTAATATTCAAACACCTGAAACATTTGAACAAGTCTCTACCTATACTCCTGATCTATGACGGCAAACAATCAACGAATACTGAAGACCAAGTGAATATGCTAAACCATTTTGTTTCATTCCGTTGTTTTCCAAAACCGGAGTTCAGTGAAACTGACGTCAAAACTGACCAACCAAAGTTGACAAACTTTGATCTATCCAAGAAAACCTTCAAGTCCATAGTTTCATTCCTGCACATATCGCGAGGACCAAATGGACTACTTTCCAGGAGGACCAAATGGACCTTCCGCGAGGACCAAATGGAGTCGCGAGTACCAAATGGACAACCTTCCGCCTTCTTCTTCAAAACCGTTCAAGGCATGAGCATAATCATGCATAAGGTATTCAAGAATAAGGAAATTTTGCGAAAATCTAATAATGCTGGAAACTGGCTGCAATTTCATCGGTTTACATAAAGGGTGACAGAAGATGTGCGAATAACTACAGACCGGTTTCACTGTTGGACACAGGGAGCAAAATTTTCGAAAATTGCTCATGCACAGCACTTTAAAACCTTTTCCGCTGCCTCCTGACAAAACGGTTTTGTAAGAAACTGGTATGTCTCAAGCAATATACTGTCCTTCCTGAAGAAGATACTTGAAGCCCTGATGAAGATCTTGACTCTGAGATTGTTGTCCTCTACACAGATTTCTTTAGAAATTTCAATAAACTTCCTAACTACAAGACCATGAAGAAAATTGTAGGCGTAGGATTAGAAGGGTCATTTCTGAAGATCCTGTTCAACTGCCTAAAGGGAAGCAAACAATTTGTACGCATCAACAGCACAAAATCATGAAAATTAACAATGAAAAGTGATGTAAACTGAGGATCTCTCTCGGGCCCGTTTCTTTTCTGGACCTTTTTTAATGACTTGCCTGAAGCCCTAATCATCTCAGATTCCCTCACCTTTCTGATAATCTAAAAATACTGTTTACTGGAAACGAAAAATGGGAGGTACAAGAAAACCTAAATGCCATCCAAAAATGGGTGAAAAAGCCTAAAACGGATCTTGCCATGTAAAAATGCACGAAGATTACGTTCAGGAGAAAATATGTGCTTTTCAAACTAATGGATGACCAACTTTAGAAATCAGCGACTGTGAAAGAACTAGCAAACCATGTGTCGGATAATTTTACTGGGAAGACGCACGTGGGTAAGAGGTTGATGAAATCGAACAAGGTGCTGTACTTACTTCGCTGGAATGTTTCAATTTTTCGGCAAACGAGAATCAAATATTGACTCTACAAGTGCTTGATTCTTCCCGTGAATTTGTAAAGTTTTTTTGCATAGCGGCATCAAGAACTGGAGTTTCCGGAAAAAGTTTTTCTGGAGTGTCCAGAAAAAGTCTGTCAAGTTGATCACTGGACTAAGAGATGTTAGTAATGAAAACCAACTTAGACCGCTAAATATCCTTGGACTGCCAATAGTTTTGCAACTAAACAATCTGTTGCTTCTGTCAAAGATGATCAACAAAAATTCGAATTGTTTGGGGCTGCCGGAAACTGTGCAAGAATAAAAAATGTAGAATGACAGCTTTATGCTCAATAAAACACGTACGAAAATATCCCAAACAAAGTTTGTCTCAAAAATTGTCAACTTTTCAATGGATTGGACTCATAGGTTGAATTTGAGAACAAACCTGGACTGAAAACGGAATGTAAGCGATCATGTTGCGTTTCGTCAACAAAATCTACTCTGAAAAGACGTCGCAAATGACAACTGTTATGTAAGTGCCATCCCTGTGGAAAAAAAATGGACGATATATTAAACTTGATGACTGGACTAGTAACCCTGCGACCAAAGTCGCTAAATCACACGCAACTGACGAATGAAATACTGCTGGGACTGAAAATGTTTAAGCAATTGAATGATATTTAACTGCTCAGAAAATTCTACTCTGAAGAAAACTCCAGCGATGTCCCAAAATTGTGAAGATTTTAACGCAAATCTCTGATGTAATCAATTTGAGGAAGAACAAAACAGAAGAAACGAGAGGTAGATTTGTATACCGTTCATGCAGAGTTTTGAACAAAATGGGGTATTACGTCGGACAAGAAACGACTGAAAATCGTATAGTTTGGATAATGTGGAAGTTCTTTAAAGAAACGTTTTTGGAAAGCGACAAATTGCATCGCTATGTTGGACACAAAAAGAATGACAAATCGTATAATTGAGACAATGTGGAAGTTCTTTAATGAACGGTTTATGGAAAGCTACAACTTCACTTGGCGCATCATCGGGCGATTTTTCCAGATTGAAGAGTGGGATCTCATCCCTACAAATCAAATTGGAATTCTCACCAACAAAAACATTAACAAAAAAGCATACTTAACAAAATAGCCTTTGCTTTTGTCAACTGAGAGTTGTTGAAAAACTTTATATTCAAATTCTGGTTTCAGACAAGAATTCATCACACTAAAGACTTATGGACATCAAATTTCGTTCTATTTTTAAAGCTCTGAGTTTGCTGTTGACTTATTCACATTTAAATTCACTGAATCCCTCATATTATCTCCTACGTTACTTAAAACGTTACTTAAAACTCTAAATAAAACGCAACTCTCGCCTCGCAAAGTCTGCTAGTAAATTTTCAGAAAGAGATTTTTTCATCGCAAACAGCTTAAAAATGCTACCGTGGGACATGGCACTGTCAGAAAACAACAGAAGTGTCCCCCTTGATATAAAGGTTTTCTGAGACAAGCCGACAAGAGATCCTCCGCTTTGAAAAGAAAACATGCAGAAAGTTCAAATCTGCTACACTCTCAGAGGAAATCAAAATTTTAGTCATGTTAGTTGGCCTGAAACATTAAAATGCTCAGTTTTTGCCTAAAAATTTTTATGAACAAGAAACACCCGCTTCATTTGCACGTGTATAGCGGGGTTGAAATGCATGAAGCGCACAGCTAAAGATGAATCAACAAAATAGAAGTCGACGCTTAATTGAAGTAAAAGGAATAGGTGCAGACAAGCTGTGTGCGTTCGACGGTTAAATGGAAGTTTCTGAACTCTAATGAGCATCGCAGTTAGAAGAACACGAATCTTCAAATAAACAAAACATCATACACTTGTAGATAACTTAACAGCACTGGAATTTTTGGAATCTTCAAGTAAAAAACAATCGTCCCATCACAAATTTTAACATTCAATGGACACGTGTCTCTGATCGTTTAACAATAAAGAGCACAATGATTAACACTTTTATGGGAAGCTAAGAAAACTAGCCGAGAACTGTGATCAGGAAAGCAAAAAAGGAACGGTTTTTAGGTTTGTTTTCAAGATAAACGTTATCAGTCTGTATAATCAAAAAGAATTTATACAGAGACCATGGATCCCCAGAGAATAAAAATCCCTGAAATGGCTACCAACATAGAATTGGGAATGAAAAAACATCAGTTTGAAGCACAAAATAATGCCTGATTTTCAAAAACCGTGAACGCAATGAACTTCTAGACAATATTCCAACCGTACTTTCGGTTGTCCAAAAACTTCATTCCAAAACAGGCCTCCCGCATCTAATTGTGAATACACCTTGAAGAGTGGGATCTCGTCCCTAAAAATTGAATTAGAATTCTTACCACTAACAACAGCAACAAGAAATAGGCATATTTAACAAAAATAGCCTTTGTTTTTGTGTCAACTCAGAGATGTTGAAAAACTTTATATTCGTATTCTGGTTTCAGACAAGAATTCATTTAACTAAAGATTTATAGACATCAAAATTCTATCTATTTTTCAGCCCCTGAATTTGCTGTTGACTGGTTTACATTTCATTTCATTGAATCCTTCGTACTATCTCCAACCTTACTTTGTAGATTTGACTTGTAGATTTTGTTGATCAAATTCATTTTAAATGTGAGTTTGTTTTGCTCAGCAGTCTGCCTTAAAAAACGGCAAAGCGGATTCTATTATAAGCGCAACTCTAGCACCTCGAAGTCAACCATTAAAAAAACAGCAGTGAATTTGCTTCGCGAAGCAGAGCATAACTGTTTTCTCGCTTGAAAACTCTAAAAAAAGCGCAACTCTCGCCTCGCAAAGTCTGCTAGTAAATTTTTAAGAAAGATTTTGTCACCGCAAACGGAGTAAAATTACTACCGCGGGACATGGAACTGTCAGAAAACAACAGAAGTATCCCTCTTGATATAAAGGTTTTCTGAGACAAGCCGACAACAGATCCTCCACTTTGATAGGAAAAAAAAGCAGAAAGTTCAAATCCGCTACACTCTCAAAGGAAATCATAATTTTAGTGATGTTAATTGGCCTGACACACTAAAATGCTCAATTTTTGCAGAAAACGTCTTATGAAGAAGAATTCACAGCTTCAGCTGCACGTGTAAAACAAGAGTGAAATGCATGAAACGCACAGCAGGAGATGAATCAACAAAACAGAAGTCGACGCTGATTTGATGTAGGATTAATATGTGGAGACAAGCTGTGTGCGTTCGCTATTTAAATGGCAGTTTCTTCACTCTAACTGAGCACCGCAGTTAGAAGAAGACAAATCTTCAAATGCAAAAAACAGCACTGGAGTATTTTGAACCTTCAAGTAAAAAATAATTGTCCCAACACAAAACTTAACATTCAATGGACACGTGTCTCTGATCTTTTAACAAAAAAGAGCGAGATGGTTAATACTATTATGGGAAACTAAGCTAAGTAAGCTAGCCGAGAACTATGATCTTGAAAGCATAGAGTGACGGTCTTTAGGTTTTTATTCAACATAAACTTTATCAATATGTATAATCAAAAAGAATGTATACAGAGACCATGGATCCCCATAGAATAAAATTCCTTGAAATGGCTACCAACACAGAGTTGCGAATGAAAAAACATCAATTTGAAACACATAATAATACCCTAGTTTCAAAAACTGTGAATGCAATGAGTTCTAGACAAATTTCCACCCATAATTTTGGTTGTCCAAAAACTTCATACCAAAACTGGCCTCCCGCATCTAACTGTCGGGACAACTTGAAGAGAGGGATCTCGTGCCGAAAAATTAAAATGGAGTTCTTAACACAAACAACAGCAACAAGAAAAAGGCATATTTAACAAAATAGCCTCTGTTTTTGTGTCAACTCAGAGATGTTGAAAAATTTCATAATCGTATTCTGGTTTCAGACAAGAATGCTTTTAACTAAAGATTTTTAGACATCAATTTTTTTTCTATTTTTCAACCTCTGAATTTGTTGTTGACTTGTTCACATTTCAATTCATTGTATCCCTCATATTATGTCCCACCTTACTCTGCAGTTTTGATCAAAACTTTAATCAGGTTTTTGTTGATTGAGTTCATTTTTAAATGGGAGATTGTTTTTTGCTCAGAAATTTCCCATAAAAAACGGCACAGCGGATTCTATGGTAAGCGCAAATCTAGCATCGTGAATTCAGCCATTAAAAAAGCAGCAGTGAATTTGCTTTGCGAAGCACAGTATAACTGTTATCTAGCTTGGAAACTCTAAATGAAAGGCAACTCTCGCCTCGCGAAGTCCGCTAGTAAATTTTCAGAAAAAAATTCTCTCACCGCAAACAGCGTAAAATTGCTACCGCGCGACGTGGCACTGTCACAAAACAACAGAAGTATCCCTCTTTATATAAAAGTTTTCTGAGACAAGCCGACAATAGATCCTCGACTTCGATAGGATAAAAAGAGCACACAGTTCAAATCTGCTACAACCTCAAAGGAAATCAACATTTTAGTCAAGTTGGTTGGCCTGAAACACAAAAGTGCTCAATTTGGCCTGAAACTTTTATGAGGAACAAATCCCAGCTACAGCTGCACGTGGACAACGGGTGTGAAATGCATGAAACGCACAGCAGAATATGAATCAACTAAGCAGAAGTCAACGCTTATTTGAAGTAGGAATAATATGTGCAGACAAGTTGTTTGTGTTCGCCAATTAAATGGCCGTTTCTTCACTCTGTAAAATAAGTGTCAACGCATAGCTGAGGTGGGAATACTTTGTGGAGACAAACCATGAGCACTCGCGGATCAAATTGCAGTTTTTTAAATCCAATTGAGCGTCGGGGTTGGAGGAAGACGAATCTTCAAATGCAAAAATCTAAATACACTAGCACAAAATTGAGCAAAAGGGAGTTTTCAAATCTAGCAAAAGAGACATTCATCCGACAAACAAGTTTAACACGTATTTTTGATCGCTTAAAAACAAATAATCAAGAATACAAAGAGGAAACAATCACCAGTATGAACGGTCCGTTTGTTCAAAAAGAACTGCTTACATAGTTAATGGAATCCCAAAAAATAAAGCCCACGAATTGGGCAATAATATAGTGTTGGGTGTGAAAAAAACATCATCATCTTGAGGCACACAATAAAATCTTTGCTTCAAAACGCGTGAAAGCATTGAACTCCTAAACGAATTCCCGCCCAAGGTAATGGTTGTCCAAAAAGTTCATGTCAGAATTGTTCTCCCGCTTATAAATTTCATAAATGTGGGTTGACGTGGTCTCGTGGGAGATTGTAAGGCGCGCGGAAAACAATGACACAATTGTGGTCTAGACAATCTCTTTGCAGAAGACTGTTGAGAACCCAGACTTAAAAAACATAATTTCTTAACCCTTATACCAAAAAATTCCCCTCTGGTATAAGGGGTAAAATTTTCGTGATCAAGTGTAAATACTCATGATCACGAAAATACAACAAGAATTCCGTTAACTTTTTGGAATCTGAAATTCGCAATGCAAAGCATAAACGCACAGTAAAAGATGAACCGGCAAAACAATTGTCGACCAATAGCTGAGATGGAATACTATGTGGAGACTAACCGTGGGCACTCTCGAATCTAATGAAACTTTTTATTAATTTTACTCTAATTGACCAACCGGGTTTTGAGAAAGAAGAAACTTCAAATGCAAGAATCTAAAAACACAAGTAGATAATTGGAACCCCAGCGATACATTTGAACGCAATAATTTTGACAATAGACGCAATTTCGGATCTTTCCTGTTTCTAGCTTAATGCGCGCAAGTTAATCTTAAGTTGGGATCTGTTTATCTGAGATTTTGTTCAATTAAATTTAGAAGCTGATCATAGCGGGTTCTTCCATCACCACTGAAGTTTATATATACTGCAGAATCATAATAGCTACTGAAAGCTATGTCGGCATTGTTGCATATTAAAGCGTTTAGCTTATTTGGTGCAAACTTTTATTGATTGTGTGCTATAAGATGACTTTTGAATAAATGTTTGTTGTCTTTTGTAGACGACAAAACCGCTCTCAATGTTCATTTATATATCTCATATCGCTTGTTACCACGGTTATTGAATTAGTATACAAAATAAGTTCTCTTATAATTTTGAGAAGACTTGTGAAGTCACTTACTTACCACCGGTAATTGTATGATAAAAAGTTCAAGAACTACGCAGTCATCCTAGCTCAAGGCGAATACCTTTCTTTCATGCTGAAGCGAAGATTTTACTGCATATACATCTCATTAAGCTTTCCTTGTAATCAGTTGTATTCCTACCATTTTGGTATAAAAATAAGAAATGGAAACAAAACATCATCGGGGACCTCAGTGTTTGATCTGGTTTCCATATTACAAAAAAGTTATAATTGCAATTAATAGACTATAAAAAACATTTTTTCGTCTGTCGATGTAACAAAAACCTGTAGTACTGAAACTTAGCTTTTTGTTTGCTTAATTGGAGCAGTAATTCTCAATTTCTCTGGTTTCACTACTTGATTTTGAGAACGAGAACCCAGTTATCAACCTCTCTTTGTTGAAATTCAAGATGTGAAATATTTGTCCCTATTTCGATGGTGAGTAATAATTGTTTTTCTATTGAACTTCTGTTCTCTTTTTTAGCGTCCTCATAGACCAATCTGTGCTGTTTTACTGTTTTTGGTAGTGAGATTTTCAAGTACTTGCTCTACCTGATAAAGGTTCTCTCGCCTTTTCCTGCTACTTTCCCTAAACTTTAAACAATTTTTTCCCAATTTTTTTTCAAATATTTTTTTTACTTGAAAATTAACCTTCCTACGTTGCTGGTTCCAACTACACTTGCATAAATTACATTTGTGTATTTTAATTTTTCAATCTTCTTTTGACTGTTATTCAGTGATATGTTAGGTTGCTCTGCCTTATACCCTAATTTTGAGATCTATAGAGGGAGTTGCTTAATTTGTTCTGTCGGATCTGTGGTTTCAAGAATTGTCAGTAGTTTTTGATGTTTTACATTTTTTCTGTGCCCTGGTCACAACTACTATATAGATTTCTCTCATATTTAATTAGGACTTCAGAACAATTTTTCAATTGAAACCATCAGAATTCGAACTTAGGCATAATTGTTTCTGGCAAAAACACCAAAATACTGGGTTTTTTTTTTAATTTTGTTCGAACAAATTGAACAAGAACTTCTAGTAGTTTCTTCGATTCTTCTGATTGTCCTGAAGTTATAGACACTGAAGTGCTTTCATTGTTTTTTGTTATGATTGAAACATTTTGCGATTTAAATATTGAGTTGTAATTCAATTTTTGTCTCTGTGTAGCCCGAAAGTCATTTCAAGCACTGCAAAACGTGGGCAAAAATCTTATTATTTTCTAAACTTCTGTGATTTTTGAATGTCACAGCGAGCAAAAAAACAGAAAAAGAACAAAAGAACACTCCACAGAATGAACTTTCATTGCAATTTTCAGTACTATAGTACGATTTACCGTTTGCATTTGTTGTAACTCCGGATGATACAATTTATAAATGGCGTTGTCTTTTGGTAAATTTTTTATATTGTTGATTCCGTAGTAGTTGCAATTTTTCTTGTCTTTAGTTTTTTGGAAAAGTATATATTCAATAAACTTTTTTCAGGTAACAAATTTCCTGCTAACGTTCGTCTTTGTGGAGAAGATCGTTTAATGATAGAGATGGAGTTCTTGCAAAAGTGTCACCTTGCTAAGTAACTACAATGGCCAACAATTTGGCTACAGTTGTGTGTCTATCAACTAGCTTTTACGTAAACAATTCCAATATTCTGAATACACTTCAAGTTTGAGCTTCACTTTTTTTTCATAAAAATAAATTTCCGCAAACCTTCCTGATCCACATTTACATATATGCAGTGCCCCTTGGCATTAACGTCGGGTATTTTTTCTTGAAAATATTGTTTATTTCGACGTAATATTCACATCCTATGAAAGCAATACAAAAGTTAGGTTGAGGAAATTAACAGTGTAGACAATTTTGCTGACAGCTGGTTTTTTTATGGAACTTGTGAAGGACTGGCCGTTATAGAAGAGTTTGTGGTCAACTCTCCGAAAAAATGATCAATCCAGTCTCCTTTTAATTAGTTGCAATAAGAGTCTTCTCCTTCCTTGTATACATCCACAAGGTCTTGTTATACACCACCTGCTAAAATTAAAACAAGATCCTAACTATTTATAATCTTTAAAATGTAAAAGAGACCAACAGATGGCCAATAATCGACAGATATGAATCTATGAGCAGGTCTTTCTCTAGACTAAGCAGCCTATGATAAATAAAAGGTCTGTATTTGTAACCGACAGAACAAACGCAACAACTTCCAAAAATCAAAATTAACATTAAAAGTTTTTTCACGCCACTGCAACAAAATTGGCCTACATTTTCTCCAATAAGTTCAACCTATCAAGCAAATTGTCTGTCAAACTCGGACGTAAGCACTTCACAATTGTTTCAACTTGCCGTTAGGGGAGTATCAACCAATGATTCGCAATCTCGAACATTGACGTAGTTGTTTTGAACAAAAAGCCCAAACTTATGCAAAATTAGCGGGTTAAAATTTGCTGTTTTTCGGCACATGATTAAACAAAATTAGCTTATCGCCTAAATCCGAATCTTCCCCACTATAATACAAAATATGAAAAGCAAATAAAATATTATTCAAATCATCAGTACTAATAAGTTGATCCTCCCGATAAAGAACCTAGAAGAGAAAAATTTGGAAGCTAGAGAGGAGCAAATAAACACTTTAAACACTTTAATAAAACACTTTAATAAACACTTTAGATGATTCAATCTTGAGCAAAACATCATCTGTCACTTCATAATCTTTCGTAGAAAAAACAAAAACATATGTTTTGAACCATGAAAAAAGCTGACGCATAATGTCAATTGGCAAAGGTTGGCTTGGTTGAGATTAACCAAAAA
Organism: Convolutriloba macropyga; assembly: GCF_964194025.1. Taxonomy (NCBI): domain Eukaryota; kingdom Metazoa; phylum Xenacoelomorpha; order Acoela; family Convolutidae; genus Convolutriloba; species Convolutriloba macropyga. Next base: position 56,265,015 of record NC_134476.1, on the reverse strand, counting down.
TAATGAATTACAGCCATTGAAGCTTTGTGCCCGATTTCTGAAGACAAAATGGCGGCTTTGCGTTTCTTTGAGGTCTTTCCTATTGCAATATTCTAATGGGGAAGGATTATTGTTTTACAAATCCAGATGTGTGTTATAGACACTGAAGTGCTTTCATTGTTTTTTGTTATGATTGAAACATTTTGCGATTTAAATATTGAGTTGTAATTCAATTTTTGTCTCTGTGTAGCCTGAAAGTCATTTCAAGCACTGCAAAACGTGGGCAAAAATCTTATTATTTTCTAAACTTCTGTGATTTTTGAATGTCACAGCGAGCAAAAAAAAACAGAAATAGAACAAAAGAACACTCCACAGAATGAACTTTCATTGCAATTTTCAGTACTATAGTACGATTTACCGTTTGCATTTGTTGTAACTCCGGATGATACAATTTATAAATGGCGTTGTCTTTTGGTAAATTTTTTATATTGTTGATTCCGTAGTAGTTGCAATTTTTCTTGTCTTTAGTTTTTTGGAAAAGTATATATTCAATAAACTTTTTTCAGGTAACAAATTTCCTGCTAACGTTCGTCTTTGTGGAGAAGATCGTTTAATGATAGAGATGGAGTTCTTGCAAAAGTGTCACCTTGCTAAGTAACTACAATGGCCAACAATTTGGCTACAGTTGTGTGTCTATCAACTAGCTTTTACGTAAACAGTTCCAATATTCTGAATGCACTTCAAGTTTGAGCTTCACTTTTTTTTCATTAAAATAAATTTCCGCAAACCTTCCTGATCCACATTTACATATATGCAGTGCCCCTTGGCATTAACGTCGGGTATTTTTTCTTGAAAATATTGTTTATTTCGACGTAATATTCACATCCTATGAAAGCAATACAAAAGTTAGGTTGAGGAAATTAACAGTGTAGACAATTTTGCTGATAGCTGGTTTTTTTTATGGAACTTGTGAAGGACTGGCCGTTATAGAAGAGTTTGTGGTCAACTCTCCGAAAAAATGATCAATCCAGTCTCCTTTTAATTAGTTGCAATAAGATTCTTCTCCTTCCTTGTATACATCCACAAGGTCTTGTTATACACCACCTGCTAAAATTAAAACAAGATCCTAACTATTTATAATCTTTAGAATGTAAAAGAGACTAACAGATGGCCAATAATCGACAGATATGAATCTATGAGCAGGTCTTTCTCTAGACTAAGCAGCCTATGATAAATAAAAGGTCTGTATTTGTAACCGACAGAACAAACGCAACAACTTCCAAAAATCAAAATTAACATTAAAAGTTTTTTCACGCCACTGCAACAAAATTGGCCTACATTTTCTCCAATAAGTTCAACCTATCAAGCAAATTGTCTGTCAAACTCGGACGTAAGCACTTCACAATTGTTTCAACTTGCCGTTAGGGGAGTATCAACCAATGATTCGCAATCTCGAACATTGACGTAGTTGTTTTGAACAAAAAGCCCAAACTTATGCAAAATTAGCGGGTTAAAATTTGCTTTTTTTCGGCACATGATTAAACAGAATTAGCTTATCGCCTAAATCCGAATCTTCTCCACTATAATACAAAATATGAAAAGCAAACAAAATATTATTCAAATCATCAGTACTAATAAGTTGATCCTCCCGATAAAGAACCTAGAAGAGAAAAATTTGGAAGCTAGAGAGGAGCAAATAAACACTTTAAACACTTTAATAAAACACTTTAATAAACACTTTAGATGATTCAATCTTGAGCAAAACATCATCTGTCACTTCATAATCTTTCGTAGAAAAAACAAAAACATATGTTTTGAACCATGAAAAAAGCTGACGCATAATGTCAATTGGCAAAGGTTGGCTTGGTTGGGATTAACCAAAAATAATGAATTACAGCCATTGAAGCTTTGTGCCCGATTTCTGAAGACAAAATGGCGGCTTTGCGTTTCTTTGAGGTCTTTCCTATTGCAATATTCTAATGGGGAAGGATTATTGTTTTACAAATCCAGAGAATTCTTTTCCCAAATTCCATCCCATGCCTAATGGTTTGCTGATAACTTATGATAATCGCGTTGCCCACGGCTACAAGCATAATACTCATTGCACTTCTTCACGACTAAATATTTAGAACTAGGTCTGATAAGAGGACTAAATTAGACTAAATTTTACATTAAAGCTTCTATTTTCCTCTTTTTCGTACAGAGCCAGCTTTGCTCTGACATAATGGAAAACATCATTGAAGTTGGGAGGTTCACCTCCCACAAAAAGTGCTGCCAGAGCAATTTGTTTAAAGGAGTGACGTAAAATTTTTGCAAGGTCTCATACAGCGGTAAACTGATGCCAATAAATAGAAGCTAATATTTCATCTAAGCAAAATCATTGCCTAACTCTACGGCAGTTAGAAATTTCTCCATGTTCTTTTTTTATTGGCACAATCCGCTTATTTTGTAAAATTTTCATAGAATGTGGCTCAAAAGTTTCAAATACTTGTCTTCCGTCAGTGAGCTTCTTCAAATTGACGAGGGTTTCTATTGCAATTGTTAATTGCTTATAACGACTGCTTTGCGCAATACAACATTTCGGCAATACGGTTTGATCTGATCTTAGAAGATGGATCAGAAGTGAATCCGGTCAACTATTTTGAGTAACAATGAAAAAAGTGAGAAATTTTAGTTTGCTGCCAAAAAAATTGGCTTTTCGAAAAGAGCTAACGAATTTTACTGCCGGAGTTGTTACTAATTGTTTTGAGTTTCCTACAACAAAAACTGGTTTCAGAATTATCAATTCTTTCTTTCACCACTGGAAACATCTATGCAATGAAGGAGAATTACTTCTTCTTTCTGATCTAATTCATTCAAGCCGGTGAAGTTCTGAAATATCTCCATTAACAAAAGCGACACTCACATTTGGTTATCTTTTTTGCTTTTGAAAGATTGGATGCTTACGTTTTAGCCGCCATCAATGAACTGGATGAAATTTTGAAACTCATTTGTGTTAGTTTTCTCAGCAACTATTTGAGTTCCTGGTATGCAATTTTTTTCCCTGAGACTTTTCAAAATTGCTATACGAGAGACGTTTTCGTTATAAAACGTGCACAGCTCTGCATTGTGTTTTTGGACGAAGAGAACTGAACCTGAGACAAAGTGTGCCGCAAAATCCTTTAAAAAGGAAGGGGTGACAAGAACGATTTGCACGGTGTGATAATGTCATATCCGAAATTTTGCTTTGCATTAAGTACCAAATTCAGAATCTACTGAGTAGTTCGGCTATCAATCGCGTTACTATAAATTTTTTTTAATGTTCACAATTATCGGGCATATACTATTTAGTATCCACTGACCTAAATTCAATGTTTGCATGACCTCTGTTGTTCGGTAACCTCGATGCTCGCTCATTGCAATTGGCTCTCTGACTGCTTATGAAGGCATATGTCTCTACGTGTCCATTCTCTTCAGAATTTCTGATTAGAACAATTGCAATTAACATATTGTAACTTTGTTGTTTTTTCCTAACTGGAAAAATTATAATTAGATGGCATCCGACCCTCGCGATAGAAACTTGGGCTAACATGTGAAATGCAACAGAGAAAAGACGAGAACACCGCTGGGTGTAGACCATTTCTGGGAAAAACAAACACAGGAACCACCATAACAAGGAAAGTGGCGATAGTAAGCGTTGTTAGCAAAAAATAAAATTGATCTGCATATACTTTTGCGTCCATTGCCGAAAGATGTAGTACTTCCGAACAAGCTAATATACAAAGATAAAATTCTCAACCCAACTCAAAATTTGAACGTTAAAGGCGGACACGGAACAAGCAACTAAGATCAAACTGGTAAAATGGGTGTCGCAGAACATTAGAATTGAGAATATTGTGTGGTAAAAGGTCATGGAATATAGCAGACTACAAAGCAATTCATAAAAAATATTGAGCATCGGGAAAGAAGATCGTAAACAACTGCCCAGACAAAAAAATTCAGGGCGAAAATTTTAAGAGAATTGATGGAAAGAATTAATAAAAATAATACATTCGATAGATATACAATATGGAGTTGCAAACAAGGGAATGAGGAGTCAGTGAGCCTTTACCTTTAGCATGAACAGTTGCCATTTCCAATGAGAACTCCTAACAAAGACAGGTTCACTAAAACGCACACTATAAATTGCAAAAACTTTTGAGCTAAGTATCTTTAATTAAAATGCAATAGAGAGTAATGCCAGTAATTTAATCCAATCACAGTCCTTGTACACGGATTGAGCAAAAAATTTTCCTGACTTAATCAACCTACAGAGAAAATCAGGAAACCACATTTTGAAGTCATGATTTGGACAAAAATTTATATTGTCACATCAGAAAGCTAGACGAATTTCCATACATCTTTGTTTCATATCGTCTGATGTCAGACACTGAGGTCCTATTGGATAATTGCTATTACAATCAGGAAATTCAATATAGATGAACTGTGATACACTGTGTAGATCTGAAACACGCATATAGTCAATTTAAACTAGATGCGGAAGCTTCCAAACAATGTAACTTTAATTTAATTGACGGCCATTGCACCGGCGCTTACAGATTTAAAACAAATTTCTACTGACTTACAGGGACACAAATTTCTACAAGCAGGCAGAGTTCCAAAAAAGCAATGGACTGATCCTTATCATCCCCATAAATATACTGCTTCTTATAATTCGGCCAGGACGGCAAATATTTTTGAACAAACCTCTTAAAATGCCATTTACCAAAGCAGGAAATAAATTGACCTGGATTTCACAAGTCAAATTCTTGAAATAAAGCACTGTTACGCTCCTTTAGGGGAACTTACATCACGTAACAAAGTTTCTACCAAATTTGGCAAATTTGTGTTTTCTTTTGAAGATCTATTAAAAAAGGGCGACAAATCGTTTGGTCAAGTATTCACCAAGAACATTATGTGATCAGAAAAAAAACTAGTAAGTATGCACAAAAAAGATTATTTCAACACGAAATCGAACACGCGAGTCAGATGCGGCACTCTAATGGGAAACCTATGCTGTGTTTCCGAATAGCAAACACAAATTGGGTAGAAAACTATTTCCTATGCATCTCGTTTTCTAATTTTGTAATGAACAAAATTATTGAAAAAATGAGAAACGATTATTGTTGGTTGTTTGGGCAATTGATTATATTAAAAAGTACCTCTACAAAAAAAAAATTTAAAGTGGTCACGGATCATCGAGCATTACTTTTGGCACTAAAATCAAGTAGAACCAATAAAACATATCAAAATCGTCTAACAGTTTGGATTGATAGGCTCATCCCATTCAAACTTCACCTTCAACATATGCCTGGTGCAAACAGGGATTCGTCTATTTTGTGTTGATACATCCAATTAGAGAAAAAAATAAAATCTTAATGTATTTTATTATGGCAAAATTGGACTTGACTAAAAATTCCTTCATGAACAATATATGGCAAAACCGCATTAAAATAAAATTATTGAAATGTTAACTAATTTGCAATTAAATTTAAGCAAAAACGAACGCAATCGGCAAGTAGCCCTCTCTTTTAAGATGAGTCACATGCCCAATTAACTAAACAAATTGGAGCAAGTTTCAAAATCGTTCTTTGGTTTTTGTACGCGACAAGCAATCACATTTTATTAATCCATCAAATTCAAATACTTTACCATAACTTCAAAACCCACTAAAAATCATAAACCTAATGTTTGACCTAATTCTCATAATTTTATTTCAATTTCGACTTCGAAATAATTACTGAACAATGATAACTCTATCACAATTAACACAAATCATAAACCTTATTCATTTACGAAAAGTAAGTATTCAACAAGCATATCGCGTTCCCAGAACACTACTCTGCAAAAATTGCAATCTTCAAAACGCCCCACCTCCAAAAAATTTAACCAAAAAGCCTACAACAAAATAAGAGTTTAACACCACAGATGAAAACAGTTATAATCGACGCCAACGTATGCTTCGGAAGCACCCACTCAACTCAATCATGTGATTTGGTGAAGACTTCAGGAAACAGATCAACAGAGATTATTTTTTGTTGAAGTTAGATAATGTTTTCAACAAAAAAACTTCGTCGCGTCAATGCCCCTCACAGGCGCTATACTGAAGGGGATACGTGCCTCCTTAGTAGTTGAAGATGAAGAAAGATGTAAACAATTATCAAAGTACATTCGCTCACACAGGAAGGATTCTTACGTCAAACATGGTTGTTTGTATTTTGACGATAATGTTGTCATCCCAAGCGATGAAAAACGCGAAGGCCGAATCATTCCACATATCGCATTCCGGCAATTTTGGAAGGGTGGCCGTGTATCAAGTAAGACCTTCCCGCAAGGGCAGCCGAATGTGCTCCTCGCACTTTGACAGTTAAAATCCTAAAAACAATAACGCCTAAACGTATGTTTTTACAATTCGAAAAATTGAGCTCGCAATTTGAAAAATTTAGAGCTCGCAGGACTTTGCAGGACCGACACTTGATGTTCAAAGTCAACAATTCGACTTAATAGTAGCAAAAGACCGATTTCGTTAATTACCTACAGCAAATTGTATACTTAAGTACAAGTAAGGTTTACGTAAATCAATTTGTTGAATATTACATACATAGCCATGTAGTACCGAAAAATATAGGAATTGAACAGGCATGCAGTTTATTGGTTCGGAATTCAGAAACTTGAGAACGGCATAACATAAATTTAATAGAAGCTCCTTTTAATGACAATCGAGCAATTGGTTTTTTCATCAAATTGACGCAGACAGCTAAAACCGGACTAGCCGCCATTAGAAGCCAAAAAATTATCAAAAAATCTAATACTAACTTTCCAAAAACTATAAGAGTCATCTTATATCAATTACGTATCTGTACACAAAAAAGTTTCAAATTATCGCCCGTTATTGGTCACTATGGGTGACCTCCAAATACACCACTGAAACAAATATCAACAATGCCAAATCCAGTTATCTTAATTTGGGATATCACTAAAAAGTAGTGTTTGGATGCTAAAACAGTGGCTGACGAGCACCGAGATTTTACCAAATGATCACTGGAACAACATTGAATATAGGAGTCTCAAAGCAAAATGACATTAATCAAGGAGGCGTTGATTGGGTATGAAAAAAATTCCAGACTTTGGTAAACAATACCTCTTTTCAAATGACAAGAGCATCCCAATCGCTCGAACGGAAAAATTAGCCTGTACATCAATAGCCAGAAAAGTGGTCCCGAAATAACGTAGCAAAAAACTTTTAGAAGGATTCATTGATCTCATAGCCACCCACAACAGCAATCGATTCGACAGAATTAAAATCAAACATACTTGACCCTGGTATCACCAGTTTCCGTCAAGAATTGCAATCAGGCAAAGTTCGGCTCAGGGGAAGAGCGGTCTACTTCCTAGCCATATACGCCACCAGACGATCGGACCAACATAAAAAACAAATCCACAAAGAAAACTCACATGCTACAGATCTACAAAACCGCATCAATGGAGACATATCGCTAAAACCCAGAAAGCAATCTGCTGCCGAGGGAACAAGGAGACAAAAAGTCTAACGTGCAACGAGCCCTTTGAATGATAGTCCCAAAACAAGGAAACCTAAGAAACGTCACGGAGAAATTCTAATTTTGATCAAGGGATGCCCCTTTCAACAAGATATCTGGAAGATAGATTATATAACTCCATCTCAAACGAAAAAATCAGCAGTCGAGTAAATACAAATGAAATCATGAAGCTGATCGCAACCATCGCAACCCCACTGTTAACTCAAATTCAAGCCATCAGAAAAATGAGTTCATGCCGCACGTCATCTGTCTCCGCTAATGACAAGAAACACTCAAACGGGAACTAAAACGTATTAGACATGTCAAAGACAGATCTGACGGAAAAATCATGGAATCTGAATAATATTTCACTTTGGAAACGAGATTCTACTGAATGTTTCCAGAGCAAGAAATTTTCGGAAATATTTATTCAGGTCCGATACAAAGGTCATTTTTTACATCTTCAGTTGATTTGCGAAAGAACTTTTACAAGAAGTCTAAAAAATCAAAGCAAAATTAACACTTTAAAAAGTTTTCACTCAACTTAAACATTCAGTCTCACTACTGAATTAAATTTTTGATTGTTTTTAAAATTGCTGTTATTCGCATTGATGTCATGCTTACTTTTGTCCATCGACCGGGAAATGTGATACACGCGACTTATATTCGTTTCGTGTAGTACTTGATAATCAAGTAATCCATATAGTTTCTTTGACGTTCACACCCATCGTATGTTTACAAAATAGTATACGGTGACCTCAATTCAATAATTGCATAACATCTACTTTTCAGTAGTCTCAATGCTTATTCACTGTCAAAAACCCTTTTGTCTGCCAACAGAAAAAAATCTATGTATCCTTTCTCTTTAAAAATTCTGAATAGAACGATCACAATTTACCTATTGTAACTTCTATTTGTTTTATTCCTAAATACAGGAATTAAAATATGATCGGACACAACCCTCGCGTTAAAAAATCGGTTCAATTTATGGCAAACTCTTTAGCATCAATTTAGTCATCTTCAAAGCATTCACATATTTGTTTAAAATACAATTGTCTTTATATTCTTTTTCAGGTTTTTTAGGCCACAATTATAGCAAAATCTTAGGCTGATTGTTAAAACTATTCAGCTTCAGCGAACAACCCAAATAAACTCGGCGACAATCAAGAGTATATTGGAACTGATAAAATTAGAAAGATTAGAACCGAATTTTTTTTAAATATAATCTTCGTACATTGGAAAAACAGGTTTTTTTAAGTTTATAGTTTTTAGGTGGCACTTTAGTGATGAAACTTGGTATGATGTATTTAAGGAGGCTAGTATGATCATAGAGCAAAATTGAGCTCAAATTCAAATATATTGGAGTCGATGCGAGACAAATTTTATACCCAATCTTTTTGTCGTTTGGTTCTGCTGGTTCATCGTTTGTTTCTATGTCATCGCGACTCCCTTTTTGCATGGGACATGTTTGACCCTTTTTGAAATGTTGATTGAAATCTTCCAGCCCATTATTGATTGAATATGCATTGGAAAGCTTTGCATCCGAGAAAAATCAATGCAACTTATATTTGGCCGTTAAATGTTGGCTCAAGAAAAATCAATGCAACTTATATTTGGCCGTTAAATGTTGGCTCAAGATGTTTTTCTTTATTTATCAGAAAATATGGTGCAATTTCAAAAAAGCTTCTAATCACATCTTTTACAGGATTTTTGGGGCTTTTGACCTTTGATTTCTTTGGTTTTTACGGTTTTGCAATGTCGACTACTTTGCAAAAGTCAAAATTTATAAATGCTCTTCGAACCAAAACTGTCATTCGAAAGCCTCATTAAAAATGGAAAAAGGAATTTTGAATTAAATGAATGGATGTAAAAAAAGAGTTATGCAATAAAAGATCAGTTCGCAATAACATCACTGATATTCATTTACAAGGTACTTAAAAAAAATTCCGTTGATCAAGTTTTAAAATTTCGCTACAAGTCGGTGCACAATCAATTAACATCAAAAAACTTAACTTCAAGAAAACAATTTTGGTTAGAAGAATGACAATTCCTTCCCATCTGTTAGGATGTTTTTCACGTGAAATACCGTCAATTTCATTATGTTTCCCTGAAAAACAATGCACGTTTCTGCACCGAGTGATGCAAGCAAGCTTGAGTAGAACATATTTCACGGGAGTATCATCCCACTGTGACAGAGAGGAAACTTGAACTATCATAATCGCAGTTCCTCCGTAGGTAGGCATACTGTTTAACGAATGTAAAACAAAGAAAATCAGGCAAAAATTTCCATTGATAAAGATTCACACAACAACGATTTTACTTTGGTCCTTGATTGGAAAGCAATTGAATGATAATGTGTTTCTAAAAATATTTTTAGAAACAATGGGGCGTGTGATACCTGATGGTATATTTATTCATTTTATTTAATCATTGCAGTAAAATTTATTTGATGCCTTAAATTAGTTCAATTACTTTCACCTTCATTAATTTGTTCAATTTGTTTACCTTATGATTTCATTCCGTTGTCTGATAGTTTCCCGCTTCGTGATCAGACATGTCTGATCACGTATTCACGTTGTGCCCAAGTGGCTCCAATCTGTTTAATTCATTCCTCTTAATTTATGCAACTCAATTCAGTTTGCAAAACTGTCTCTTGTTCTTCCGCTCCGCAAGTAAGCGAAACAAAAGTTAGAGTAGATCTCGCTCCGCGAATCACTCATAAACATTCTGTCTGCATACTCGCAACGCGAATCACCACAGCAAAATAATAAAGTACGACATGGCGCAGCCAGCAACGAAAAGAACACCTCTTGGAATCGACCCTTTCTGGGACAAACCGACACCGGACCCACCACTTCGCTGGGAGAAGTAGAGAGTTCAATACAAATTAGCGCTCTTAGCCAAAGAGAATATCATCTTGCACACGCTACTCGGCCCGAAGCCTGAAATGGTGGAGCTACCCTTGGAACCCATCTATGAAGAGACGATTGTGGGTGCATCTGCACAATCAGAGAGGGAAAGGAACGCGCGCAACGCGCAACAAAAGATGAATTGGCAAAACAAATGCCAAAGACTCATCGAGATAGGCATAATGTGTGGTGACAAACCGTGGTCGTTGGCGGACCGAAAATCAGTATCTCTTCTCTACATGAGTATTGGAATAGAGGGACGCCGTATCTTGAATTGTAAGAACCCGCATATTATGATAGATACACCATCAACTCTTAAATTCTGGAAAATCGTAGAAGAAGCATTCATCCGCCCGCGTAACATAACTTTTGATAGACACGTCTTTCTGATCACAAAACAACTCAGGGGGGAAACTGTTGAACATTTCTACGGCAAACTAAAAGAACTGGCAGAAAACTGCGACTTTGAGAACAAAGAAGAAACTCTGATACGCGATGTGTTCATCACAAACCTGATCGACCCTGAGATCCAATAAGAGCTACTAAAACAAACTGTGGAACAGCGTCAAGCATTGGATTTGGCAATCAACATGGAACTCGGAATGCGAAATCAACACCAATTTCAACAACATAACAAAATTGTTGTCCCGGCGAACGTAAATGCCGTACAGTTCAATAACAATCCACGAAGACCATATTGACAGAACAACAACAACAATGCTGCAAGACAGAATAATAGATCAACACTCAACTGTTCCAACTGTGGTGGAGTTTGGCTCCCAAATCATCGCGAAAAATGCATCGCAAAAGGAAAGACGTGCAACAATTGCGGATTATTAAACCACTTTGCGAAAGTCTGCCGCAAACAACAAAAGACCATCAACTCAAAACCACAAGATCCCAAGAAAAAGATGGTTCGGGTGGTGGAAGAAGACCCACATCCAGAGGACTCAGTAAACTTTGTTCAACCGCCAAAACTCTATGAATCTGATTACAGCAGCCGCGAAGAGGACAACACAGTTGCCATGATTGATTCCGCAGTAGAGAAAGTTGAACCCTCAACATGCCACTCAAGATTGGAAACGTTAATACAACTCTACTCGTGGACTCCGGGAGTGCATGCAGTATATTGCATCATTCACTCGCATCGCAAGTAGTTCAGAACAGCCCCCGCGCTTTCTGGATCCACGAATCGTCACCAGCACAACTACGAAATTTCTCTAACGAACCAATACAAGTACTGGGAAAAATCCAAGCTCCGATCACAAGCAAAGGATGGGTATGCAACACAGCAACCTTCACCGTTGTTGCTGACGGCTTAAAGTCCTTAATTGGTCGTGATTTGTTCGACCAACTTGGACTTGCAGTAACGCAATCAACACTTCAAAAAGGTAATTATGTCAATAACATTGCATCCTCGGAATTTAAAGAGCAAATAGCCACAAAATTTCCTGGTTTGGTATCACGCATCGGACGATCAAAAAGTCATGTAGCGAAATCTAAATTTCACAAGAAATTCCAAGCTAGACACCAAAAAGGTAGACGAATTCCTATCAATCTCCAAGACAAAGTTAATACAGAACTTCGAAAATTATTAGCCGAAAAACATATTATAAAACTGTCGAGCTGCCCAGATATTTATTTCATTTCACCTATTGTGGTGACTGTTAAAAAAGACCAAACGATAAAGCTTGCATTGGATTCAAAAGTTTTGAATAAAGCTATCCACAAAAACAAATATCAAATGCCGAATATTGATACGCTCATTGAATCAATTTCTCAACAAATAAGCGCTCCCGCCTCGCAAAACACAACTTACTTTTCTACGATCGATCTGAAATACGCTTACAGTCAATTGAATTTAGCTGTTAATACAGCTAATCATTGCAACTTTAATATAATTAGTGGTGACATGACTGGCACTTATAGATTTCAAACAGGATTTTACGGACTTACAGATATGCCAGCAGAATTTCAAAAAGCTATGGATTATACTTTAATTGGATTGGAAAATACATATTGCTTTCTGGATGATATTTTAATTGTTAGCAAAGGGTCTTTGAATAATCACAAAAATTACGTCATGAAGTGCCTACAACGTTTAGATGATGAAAACATTAGGATAAATTTACCTAAATGTCACTTTGGAAAACTAGAAATTGACTGGCTTGGGTATCATATATCACAAGAGGGTATCTCGCCTCTCGAATCTAAGACTGCGGCAATTTTGGCTCTTGATGCACCGAAAACATTAAAGAAACTCCGTTCATTTTTGGGATCCGTCCATTATATTGGGAAATTCATCCCAAATTTAGCCCAAATAAGCCACTCCCTTCGTCCGCTACTGAGAAAGTCTTCAAAATTCATTTGGACGACTGAACATGAAAATTGTTTCCAAGAAATAAAAACCCGCATAGCGAACGCTGCTGCTAATAGTCACTACAACCCGCTACTCGAAACACGCGTGAAATGCGACGCATCTCGGTCAGGTCTTGGTGCGGCACTCGAACAACTAACTGTAGATGGGTGGAAACCAATTGCGTTCGCGTCTAGATTTTTAAACTCATGTGAGGAGCGCTATAGCGTAAACGAACTTGAACTTTTGGGTGTAGTCTGGTCCACAGAATATTTCAAAAATTATCTGTATGGAAAACAATTTAAAGTAATTACTGATCACAGAGCATTTCTCTCAATTATGAAAGAACACCGATCTAATAAATCCTATAACAGTAGATTAACCCGATGGGTAGATCGTCTTCTCCCTTTTCAATTTGATGTTGAACACCTTCCTGGGGCAAAAATGGGTTTGGTAGATTATATTTCTCGCAATCCATCTCAAAAAGCTAAAAAGGTCTCCACATATGATGAAGAATTTATAGTCGCAAAGTTGAAACTAATCTCGAAATCAATTAACACATTAGAATTAAAAACTGAACACCCCACATCACGTTTACACCAGTTACTAACAAATCATACACTCGACCTGCAAAAAACACCTAAATTGAGACACCTAATTCCGCACACAAATTCACATCTAAATTTGAGTCCCTTAATAGCTCAATAAATTCAATTAGCACACGCGCTATGCAAGTATGCGAACATGTATTTAGTCATTCACTCGCTCCGCGAAATCATACCTTAAATAGTATTTACCAATTAAACAATTTAAAATATGCACCACTCGCGTCTCAAAATCCACTTAGCACTCCTCTCGCTCTGCAAAACACCAGTAATAGCAAACAATTAATCCAAATTAGGAATAAAGTGGCATACGCGCAGCACAAGCATCAAATTACTCAATTACAAATACCGCCAATCGAATCACATTCCAAAAATAACTCAAAAAGTCACCACCCAGAATTCAAATCAGTGCTTTTTGCCCCTTGTCGATCTAGAATTCAGTCGCATTCTTCTACTCTCAAAAACTCAACTAAAACATGATCCATAATTAAAGATATCAATTTAATAGCTAACAGTATGCCGTCAAAGAAAAGAATAACCAGAGTGCGATTCAATGATACATCCCGCGCAGCGGATCAACCCTCAACCAGTGAAAACGTCACGCGCACCGCGAGTACGCGATCTAATTCAACATCTACACCCCGCACAGCAAATTAACGCCCGCAAAACATTAGTATTCCGCCGACAACAAGCATGGCACACAACATAACCCCAACATCCCCTACCCATTCTTCAAATGCTAGTACCCCGTTAACGCCGAGCCCGCACGTCCCCACGTTTGATTACATAGTATCAAAGATATTCAGTAAAACGCTCATCGCTTCTCTAACTAGCAAAGATGCCGTCTTAAAAGAAGTCAGGGATTGCATACTGACAAATAACGAAGCCCAATTAAAAGCCATCAACCCGTACATACATTCGTACTGGAGGGACCTTCACGTGCGCTCCGGGTGCGTATGCATAGACGAGAAGGTAGCTATCCCCAACGTGCTTCGCGAAGCACTCACAGATGATATTCATGCCAGCCATCCAGGTACATGGGGCATGATTTGTATGGCAACACATTGCTGGTGGCCTTACATGCATCGGGAGCTAATAGTCAAGGCTACTGAGTGCAAACCGTGCACAGTAATTGGTAAGAATCTAAAATCCGTAATTCCCGCTAAGCAATTTACTCCTCATATACCATGTGTTGAACCTAATCAGGAAATTCAAATCGATTTTGGGGGACCAATTTTTGATGAAAAGAACAATGAAGTATATTTTTTGGCAGCAATTGACCGTTTTTCTAAATATCCAACTGCATATATCTACGAAAAAGCTAATGGACCAAATGTTCTAAAATTTTTAGAACATTTGGTCATCTAAATGTTTAATTGGACATCAAGTAAAGACTTTTTGCAATAAAAACAACATTGAATTTATTGAAGCGCCTGTAAATGGTCACCGTGCTATTGGGTTGGTGGAACGATTAATTCAAACAATTAAGAATAGACTCGCATGTATCAAAGAAAAGAAATTAGCTGCACACGCCTTTCATGTAAAGCATGCATTAAAGATAATCATTCACCAATTGCGAATATGTAAACAGAGAACAACAAAGATCTCGCCCTTCGAAGCACATTTTGGGAGAAAACCTAATACCCCGCTAAGCGTGATTGCAACTAAACCGAATTTGATGAATTTGTCGTATAAGGGTATCATAAATCACTATTTAGACGAAGAAACAGTGATGCCGGAGGAAATATTGCCTGATGACAAATGGATAAGTGGATACAGAAGCGACATTGAAGTCGAAAAGGGCCTGACACGCGCCACAACGGAAGCGAGCGCAAGAGAGAGGGCGAGCACGGATGGCGAACCCAGATTCCTAAAAACAAAAGCAATCCGCCCCATTCCCCTAAAAGAACGATTGGTAGAGCTAAACTTGGCTCGCAAAATCCACGGCAAAAGACGATCTAAGAAGAAACTTGAAGGCCTTTATGAAATTCTCGCCCCAGGATCACACATCCTAAAAGTAAGCCCGACTACATCGACCATCAAGGAGCCGGGCAAACAAATTGTTACCGTTCGCAAAAGCGATATTGCCAAATTCGGCACCATCAGGAGAGACAGACTCCATTAAAAGTATATGCTGACAGACGCGGGCCACGTGCTGGGGAGAAAATCGTTGAAGAGCTGATCCACAGCCACATTAAAGAGTTCACCCGAAAGCAAAAGGGTGATAAAAAGATGAAACATAAGAAGAGAGAGCCGGGCAGCGGAGTCTCTTCACAGCGCTCAAACATTTCTCGCGCAATGCGGGGGCGAGTTCCAAAATTGCCAAATTTCGTCGCAATCCGAAACGCTCAACCTCCACTCGAGATCAGCGAACCGGCTACAAATGCGCCTACTGATCCACCCGCAACAGCATCTTCAAAACGATTTTCTGACCGTAATAGGCGAAGCCCGTCATATTATGGTTTCGAAACGTCATCTCCAGGATCAGATATCCTACCACCGCCTAAATGACCCCGACGAGCGGGTGATGTCGAAAATTTTGCACCACCTGTCACCGTTGTCGAATCGGTGCAACAAATCTTGGAAATCCAACCGGAAGAGCAAAACGTGTCACCTCAGATTGGTTCTGTCTCGCCTCCCGCGGTACGAAATGTACCTTTGCTAGAGACGAACACACTGACATTGGGTAGATCTATGACTGCTCTTGATGCAGAGGAACAAGATTACGAAAATGAAGATTGGACCTTGTAAAACTCGAAAACTGAATAGACATTTTATATTGTATTAATCATCGTATTTTTAGTTATGATAACCAGCAAATATATTGATATTATCTATTTAACCGGGGACCTTGTATTAATTTGTAAATATTGTTATAATTAATTATATCTGAAAAATTGTATATTACAATTTTTCTTCTTGCTGTGAAGGGTATGTGATACCTGATGGTATATTTATTCATTTTATTTAATCATTGCAGTAAAATTTATTTGATGCCTTAAATTAGTTCAATTACTTTTACCTTCATTAATTTGTTCAATTTGTTTACCTTATGATTTCATTCCGTTGTCTGATAGTTTCCCGCTTCGTGATCAGACATGTCTGATCACGTATTCACGTTGTGCCCAAGTGGCTCCAATCTGTTTAATTCATTCCTCTTAATTTATGCAACTCAATTCAGTTTGCAAAACTGTCTCTTGTTCTTCCGCTCCGCAAGTAAACGAAACAAAAGTTAAAGTAGATCTCGCTCCGCGAATCACTCATAAACATTCTGTCTGCATACTCGCAACGCGAATCACCACAGCAAAATAATAAAGTACGACAGGGCGTAAAACTTTATCACTCTCATCATGAAGCTAAAATTGAGCCCAAGACGAAAAGTATAGTTTAACCTATAACTTGTGTGAAATCAGAAATTCAGAGATTCTCTTAACGTTACACAAAAACAATGTTCAGATGTTAATTGGGTTCTGAATTCCGAAAAAGTATTGTAGATTGTTCAGTTCCCACATGGTTGAAAACTTTATTGGCTCTAGTTTCTGATTAGTGTCGTGTTTTCTATGTTTAATAGCGCCAGTCAAAACTGTGACTGTTGTTGTTCAAATAGTTCTCTTGGATCCTTAGTGGAAAATTTTTGATCAGCTAAGTGTTGTCTAATTAATTTGATCATCTCAAAGACGTTTTTGATTTGATATTCAAGGCTTTTAATACCGTCTCTAAATCTTAGTGCACTTGTATCAATCCTTTGTCCAATGTTCTTCCTGCTAGTTTCGTGGTCTAGGGGTTGGTAACCGTAACTTTGCTTATAGTTCCCATTGTAATTTCGATTTTGGTCCGGATAGAAATTAAAAATTTGTCCTTTACTAGGATTGAATCTGTTCATTTGAGTGTCGAAACAGTTAATTCTCCTCAAATTTCCTCTCATTTTGGAAAACAGTGATTTATTTTTTTATTACCGAACGTTTTTGCACTATGCTCATCAGGGTAAATGATTACAATCAATGTAACAAAAGGCATTCGAATTTGATATTTTCATAAGGGCAGAAATTTTTGTCCAATATTGCATGACTTGGTTGACGAATTCGAAATTTGTTCATCGTTTGTTCAATGTTTGTTTAATGCAAATACCAGTGCAATAATTGTCAGTTGAGGTCGGGTAACCTCAGTATTTTAATAATTCTTCACCTTTAGCATAGACGTAAATGTCAGCATGGGTGACTTCAGTTCACAAAATTTTTATTATTTTCATAGGGTAATTTTCTCAAATTCCCAATAAAATCCATTCTACCTAAAAAGAAGAACATTGTTAATTTCCTCGGATACTCATAGGAATAAAATGCAAATGGTAAAAGAGGCAATGTAAAGTTAAAAATAAAACATCATGTAAAATTATAAAATCATGAAATTACTTAACTAAAGACTTGACCGTACATTAGTAAAATAATGATCTAAAATGCGAGCATAAAATGTTCTCACAACTTTATATGTACATCATAAAGGTTAAAAACAAAAATTAAAATCTAATGCTCTCAATGTCATCTTTTATATCAGTTACTTTTGGGTCCTTCAAAAATTCTTTCCAAAAACATTCTTTCTGTTCTTTTTTAAGGAAGCTTTTAATGTTGTTTTCAGTCTAATTTTAGAAGGCAGACTATTATAAATTGGAATGGCTTGTGCAATAAAAGAATCAGTTAAAAACTTATTGTTCTTTCTGATATCGAACGCTATCTTTTTGACCTATCATGTTGTTTTTTTCCTCATGGTAGAGAGAGGTTCAATTTTATATGCTGAAAGATCGTTGCTGAGAAAGCAAAAAAAATATTTTGAGCAATGATATTTCAAGAGAAAAGAGACTGGTAAAATTTTTGTGCGAGTTTGAGATCTGTTCACCGATCGTATTTTCTGTTAAAAATGGTTTTTACTCGAAAATTCAGTTGAATTACTAAAATTGTGAGTAATGACATTTGCAACCCCATCAAAGTTAAAACGGAATAATGTAGATGATTTTTTACTATTGCATTAAGCAAAAAAATTTTCGTTTTCTCTGGTAAACGTTACTAAGTGTAATCGAATCGAAACTTTTGTTCCACAAGCTATTTTCTGAACAAACTTTTTCACTTCTCCATCAAACTTTAGTTTGCTATCAATAAATACGCCAATATACTTCGTATTAATTGATTCTGCTATTTGTTCATTGTCAACTTTCAGAACAGTATTTATTAACCTCTTCCTGGTGCTTAACACAATATATTCTGTTTTTTGTTTATTTACCACTAACTGGGACTTTGCAAAAAAACTGATAATTTTTCAGATGTTTTGTTCAAGTTTTGTTTTTGACAATATTTCATCAGTGCCGGGTGTAAAAAATTGTTGCCTGCATACTGGACGACCGAGCAATTTTTTTCTACCTTATTTAAAAGATGAAAATTACACGGAGAGATGGTAGAAGGCTGACAGCTTCATACGATTGCAATTAACATATTGCAACTGCTCATTGTTTTTTTCCAAATGCAAGAATTAAATTTAGGTCAGACACGAGTTATGAAGTTGGGTTGACTCATGACATAGTCTTAAGCATCAATGTGACCATCTTTAAAATATTAACATATTTGTTCAAAACATAATTGTTTTTCAATTCTTTTTCAAAGTTTTCGTTAGGCCACAATGATAGTAGTATCTTAGGCTGATTGCTTTAAACTAAAGCAGCCTTTCTCAACAAAAACCATTCAGCGTCAACGAACAACTCAAAAAAACTCAAGAGAAAATCAAGAGTATATTGGAAATGAAAAAATAACAAAAATTAGAACAGAAAAAGTTTTTTTTAACTAATCCTAATTCATTGGGAAAACCAGATTTTTTGAGTTGATAAGGTATTAGTAGCACTGTGATGATGGTACTTGGTATGATGTTTTTAAGGAGATTAATATAATTACATAGCAAAATTGAGCTTAAACTCTAAGATTTTAGAGTCGGGGAGAGAATAATGTTACACCAAAATTGTTCGTCGTTTGGTTCTGTTCGTTCATCGTTTGTTTCCATGTCATCGCGACTCCATTTTTCCGTGGGACACGCTTGAACCCTTTAGAATTGTTGATTGAAAACTTCCAACCGAATATTGAGTGATTCTGCAGTTTGAAATGTCATTGGAAAGCTTTGCAACAGAGAAAAATCAAGGCAACTTTTAATTGGCCCTAAAATGTTGGCTCAAGATGTTTTTCTCTATTCATCAGAAAATCTGCCGCAAAAATGAAAGCTTCTACTCACATCTTTTCTAAGTTTTTTGGTGATTTTGATTTCTTATCTGTTTAGTTTAGACACTTTAGCTACAAGAAGTCAACTGAGTATCAAATTAAAAAGATAAGAGAACCATTGTTCAATGTTGACCACTTTGCAAAAGCCAAAATTTTAAAGAACTATTTGGGCCAAAATTGAGGTTTGAAAACCTCAAAAAGTAAGAAAAAAATTTGAATTAACTGACTGAATGCAATAAAAAATCACATTGCAATACCATCAATGAAATTCTCGGATCTTTACTTTGACTACAAAGCTTTTTTGGAATACTTTGCCTCGACTAATTTCAGATAATTATAAGAAAATGGTATGATCTGGGCAGTCAATTCTGCTGACTGTTTTCAGTTGATGGTCTTTAGGTTCCATAGGCAAAATTTAGACCTAAAATTTGAGCAAAAAGATTGTTTTGCTGAACACTGTTCCTCCCTTCTTTAATTTAAATCTTTTTTTTTCTCATCAGCGAGAGAAATGAAGTCATGCAACAGAAGAAACGCAATGAGATCCCAGACTTGCGTCTCAGATTATTTCAGCGCTGAACCGGACCATTTCAAGTGTAAAAACTTTATTCAAATCTGAAACATTGCATCTCCAGAAATTTTATGTTTCTTTATGTGCAGTTTTTCTTCATTATGATTATTTTGAGCCTCATTAAAATAAGGAAAAAAGAGTTTTAAAAAAACTGACTGGATGAAATAAAAAATCAGTTTGCAATACCATCAAGGATATTCTCAATTCTCAAATCTTTACTTTGACTGCAATGCAATTTCGGAATATTTTGCCTCGGATATCTTTATATAATTATTAAGAAAATGGGACAAAATAGGTAGTCAATTTCGCTTACCAATTTAATTCGATGGTCTTCAGCGTCCATAGGCAAAATTTAGACTTAAAGAATGAGCAAAACACCTTCTGTTGCTGATCACTGTTCATCCCTTCTTTAAATTAAATTTTTTTCTCCTCAGCAAAAGAACCGAAATCGTATAACAGAAAAAAACGCGATAGGATCCCGGACTTGCTTCTCAGAGAATTTCAGCGCTGAACCAGACCATTTCAAGTGTAAAAACTTTATTCAACTCTGAAACATTGCATCTACAGAAATTTTATGTTTCTTTATGTGCAGTTTTTCTTCATTATGATTATTTTGAGCCTCATTAAAATAAGGAAAAAAGAGTTTTAAAAAAACTGACTGGATGAAATAAAAAATCAGTTTGCAATACCATCAAGGATATTTTCAATTCTCAAATCTTTACTTTGACTGCAATGCAATTTCGGAATATTTTGCCCCGGATATTTTTATATAATTATTAAGAAAATGGGACAAAATAGGTAGTCGATTTCGCCTACCAATTTAATTCGATGGTCTTGAGCGTCCATAGGCAAAGTTTAGACTTAAAGAATGAGCAAAACAACTTCTGTTGCTGATCACTGTTCATCCCTTCTTTAAATTAAATTTCTTTCTCATCAGCAAAAGAACCGAAATCGTATAACAGAAAAAATGCGATAGGATCCCTGACTTGCGTCTCAGAGCATTTCAGCGCTGAACCAGCCCATTTCAAGTGCAAAACCCTAATTCAAATCTGAAACATTGCATCTCCAGAATTTTTACGTTTCTTTATGTGCAGTTTTTCTTCATTTTGATTATATCGAGGTCATGGAGTTAGCCCAGGCTGAACCCATCCTAAGTCTGAGCAGAATAATTTCATACTTTTGTAGCTTATAACTGGTAATTACTATTTTAGTATACACACTATTTATATATAAGCTAGTTTGTAGACAATTATTACATGACCCATTTAGCTTAGTGTTTACGACTTGCTACGCAAATTAAACGTTAGAAGTACCCACGTTAGAAGTTTGAATCGCATATAAATCAAACCCTTTTGGCAGGAGTTAAGCTGAGCATTTGTTTTCATGCAGAAAATATTACCCAAAAATCAAGGCTGGCGCGTGTAAATTGGGACATAAACAGAGAACTGGCCACCTTAAAAAACAGAATGTCTCTATACTGATTCAGCGCTGATTTACTCTGCAACCATCCTCTGGGATATCAAAACAAAGTCTTTTTCTCCACCGTTAGCGAGAGTTTGATTGACCACCTTATAAGGATACAGGGAAGACCATTACTGATGTAAATTTTAAAAAATGATATCTAGACAAAGGACTACCGTCGGACGAATTGCTCTCAAACAACAAGCGAGGGGTTGCCTTTAGTTTTAGCTAGTGTAATCGTAGTGAGGCTGGCCGCAAAAGACAAGAGATAGACGCTGGTAGTGGCGTGGGTTGTTGGTAAGATCCGTCTAAACTTCCCAAAATTGCCCCTCAGGCCAAGAATCTCAGCTTCAAGCGTTTCTCGACAGCTTCACAGTACAGTACAAGTAGAGCTTGGCCAAGCTAGACGGGAGCTACTCGGCGGTTTAATGCCCTCCAAGCTTTACATGTTTATCCGGCGAGTGAAAAAAAACATTCTAGAACAAAAACTATCAAGCATCAATTTAGCATTAAGACACAGGACTACATGAACTGCTTTAAACTTCGTACGAGAACAATTTAAAACAGCGGTTTGACTGAAAATACAGCGGATAGAATGCAAATTGAATCTATTCGGAAAAAGGAGGGTACGCTAAAGATTGTATTTGATATGTACAGATTTTTTTTACACATTTATGTTTGGAATACAATTCAATGTCTAAGTTGATAGAGTTACTCGTCTGGTAACAACTGGTATGTTTGAACACGCAACAATGGGGGAGTAGATCTATTTGTATTTGGCCTTTTCGTTACACATGGCCAGGCGTCGGATGTTACCCAGACACTGGGCTGCATTCTCCTGTAGGTCGTAGTTCTTGGAACCAACCATCTCCATTAGAACCTGCAATACATCAACCAAAAGTTATCTATAGGCGAGTAGCAACACAAAATTGATCATTATCCAAAAACAAAAAGAACGAATGGCAGATTATCAGTTCTTAATTCTTAAATAGAAAATAAATCCTGATCAAATATGAACGTCCGACAAACCCAGAGAACTAAAAGTGCAAATACAGCAGCAACATTTTGAACTATTTTAAGGTTTTAAAACAAATGTTTCACACACACACACACAAAATAAACGTTGACTACTCGTGATTACATTTAAAAGCAATCACAGGAGTTGCTACTTGACGGTAGAAGATAGGCTCACTAGTACAAGTAGGAAGTTTGGAGAAGAATGGGAATTAGAGGGTACCTTAACAACGCCTTCTCTATGCATGGTGATGCAGTTGTCTGGATCCTGAGAGAGCTGGTTGAGGGCGAGAGTGGTGGCCCAGTGTACCTCCTCGTCCTTCGATCCCAGATAGTGCACGAGTGGGGCGACTGCGTCCTTCTCCCCAAAGGTGCGTCTGTTAGATCCCCACTTGCAACACCTCGCGATTGCTTCTGCCAGGTGACGACGAAGCAGATCGTCTTTCTACATCAAAAGTTATGCAATTATGCAAAAGTTACTCAATTTTGAATTAAGATAAGTCATAGCCAATTTTTTATCAAATTTTGAAAGATGTAACAAGATTAGGTAAAGATGAAGCACCAAAAAAGTGGGAACGACAGACTTGTCAAATTATTGTGAGCGAGAACAACGGCGGCATGAAAATGCATGAAGCGGGCAAGTTTTTTTGGTATTTTCAGATCCCGAATCCAGAAAATGTGAAATCTTTTTTTTTACAATTTAAGGTTTTAATACGTCTCCCATTAATTACAGGGGGCTCTTAACGTGGAACTCAATAGATGGAATAATGATCTCAAAGTTTTTAAACCCTCAAATTATAAAAGAAATTGTGAAAATGTATATATATTAAATTACTAACTATATAATGTATGTTGACAATTTCAAAGACAAAAAGTATAGAAATTTTAGTTTCGGAAACCCAAAACTAAAGAAACTTTTTTAGATCTGCACTTCACAGTGCATTTTACACTGTGATTTTTAACGTCAAATGAAATGGTGGCGGTTTCAAAGAGCAAAAAAGATGTCAAATACCTAATTTTAACCAAATGGTTCAGAAATTATTGAGATTTTTTATCAAAAATTGTTTAATTATCAACTCAATTTGACAAAATTTACCCAATATTATCGAGTTTGAGCCAAATTTTCTTCAAATTTATTTCCATAATTGAAAAAATTTCCACAAGATTATACTTTGAGTCTCCAAACATTTTAAATCAAATTTACTAGAATGAAATAATTTGAAGCAGTTTTAACCCAAAGTTCAAAAAAGTACCAAAAGGTAAAAAAAAACAAATAATATCTAAAAATTGTCAAACACAAACCTAATAATATCAAAGAGCACAAACTATGATCTTGAAAGTTTCTGAATCCTCAAACTGTAAAAGTTGTTAGTGAAAGTGTATTTATTGCGGTACAACTTTATAATGTATGTTGATAATTTCAAGGATAAAAAATATATGTGTTTACGTCTTTCGTCGTTTTAGTTTTTCAAACCTGAACCGTGACAAAAATTGTCCAGAAAATTATGTCATGACACTGCGTATGCAGTGTTTCAACGCTTTTAATGGTAATACTTCTAACGTTAAAAATTGCATATTTTCTTTTCCCCAAGTTCCAGTTTCCAAAACCCAAAATTATAAAAACTTTTTTGGAACTGGATTTTAAAGTGCAGTGGTATTTAACGTAGAATGCAGTGGTCATTTTATATTGCTAAAGATGCCAAAAAGTACAAAATTTTGATCAAATTTATCGCAAATTACCACATTTTTGCCCCAGTTTGAACTAGCTCACCCAATATCTTCCCAATGCTACCCAATTGTTTGACTGCTTATACAAATTTTACCCAGTTTTGACTTCAATTTCATAAAGAAATATTCCATCTTTTCCACATTCTATTCCACATTTTTACTATATTTCGTCATCAGGTTGCAGTTTCAGCCGAAAATTAGAAAAACACACAGATTTTACCCAATTATCAAAAAATTACCCCACTTTTATACATACGTATACAATATCTTCCCAACTTAACGGAAGTTTTCAAAAAAATTGCCCAATTTCAACTCAGTTTTTCAGAACTTTTCCAAAAGTTTCAAACATTTTATCGCAAACTGTGCAATTATACCCCATTTTGATCTAGTTTACGTAAAATCTTCAAAGTTTTACTAAAACCTTTAATAAATTGAACAAATTGTACCCTAATCTAATTCAATCTAACTGAAAAAGTTTCCTGTTGATCAAAAATAAAATTGTTCCAAATAAATTTCGCCAGACTTTACCAAAAACTTCAATTTTTTAATTCCACTCAAATTAACGAACAATATTTTTATCTTACAATTCTACAAAATTTTCAGCACTTTGCAATAGCTTCACAGTTTACCAACATTTTCCCCCAATTTGCCAGACTTTTCTCCTAATCAAAATTTTTTCGTATCTAGATTCCCAAATTTAAACAATTACATGCTGTTTTCATCCCAAAAAAATTCCAAAACAACAAAAGTTTTCAAATTATACCCAAGAATTGTTAATGGTCAATTTTTATCAACATTCACCCACTGGCCATACGAACTTACAGATTTTTTGCGAATAATGCGCTTTTCACCAGTGGTCTCAGTTTTATCAAATTTTAAAAAAGTTTTCTAAACAATATCCAAATTCATCCCAGTTTCACGCAAATACGCAGTTTTTCACAAAAAGGTCTGAGTTAAAATGACTAACTTGCCCAATTTTAGAATTTTCCGGTTATTTTCTAACTAGCTGAGGAAGCTAGTCATTCAAATTATTAGTCAGTCAGGACAAAATTAGGACATATTTATTAGAACTTGGCCGTGTTAAAATAATGGAGCTGCCATTTTATCTGAACTTTACGGCAGGGTAATTCATGCGATCAAAGCAGTACGACTAATATCTTCATTTTATCAGTATAGGAAATAGTTGTGTACGTATGATGACCTCAAGTTATCATATCCTTGAAAACTCATGTGATAAAAAAGTTGTGGAAAAAAGGGGGTACCAGCCACTCAGCGCTAATATGCATTCGTTCCTGTTACCCCCCTTTTTCCCACTACTACATCAAGAAATCCATATTTAATCACCATTTTTTCCACTACTAAATACTCTATCCTAGTTTTTTTCCACTACTACAGTAAATAATTCAAATTTCACCCACTACTACTAATACTGTGCACAGGGCAATTTTTCCCACTACTACTACTACTACTACCAAATCCAATAATTTTTAGTTAAAACAAGGCGGCTCGGTAATGTGCAATGGCACATAAGGTTCCGACCCCGCCCATCCACAATTTTGGCATAATTGTCTACCAAATGAGGAACAGATAGAAAAACCCAAAAATTATTTTTTGCGAATCCCAAAAAAGCCCAAGTCTTTTTCAAAAAATTCTGTATGAACGATAAGATAACCTCCAAAACAAATAACTCAGTGGAGTAAAAATTGATGCATTAGATTGTTGTAATATGTCAATATTAAGAAAGCGAGTCAAAACGAACAGCAAAATCAAACAACAACAACAACAAACATTAATTACATCAAAAAATTTATGTCCCTCTTAAAAACTAAATTTAATAACAAAGTCAACATACCGTCAGATAAACCTGAAACTAAACAAAAATAACTTATAAATCACCAGAAAACATATGCGACCAGTCCATAAAAAGGTTTGGTGACAATTATACAAAAAAGAACAAAAACAGAAAAGTAAAAAAAATTACCTTATTTTTTTGAAACAATTAACTTCAAAGTAATAAATACCATTAGGAATAAATTGATATTACCACAAATTTGCGATTACCACTGCTTCTATAGAAGGGCATTAGGACCTGACCTTATTCATTTTTTAGAGCGGCTAAAAAGAACAACAAAGAACAAACAAAATTTCAATTGAAACTTGCCAGAAAACGCTGTCAAAACCGTCAAGCCAAATTTTGGCACTCAAAATATATTTGATTGCGCCTTCTTCAATTAGCTATAATGTAGTACGTGGCCATTCATTAGTAAGACTAGGTAACAAGTAGACAAAAAAGCGAAGTGCTAAAGTATGTAATACTTTTAATTTTTTTTTCGAAACAAAATTACATTCAATGTCATGAAAGGCATTAATTACAAAAAGAGCTATTTAAATATCGTCGTTTTTTCATGAAAAGGAAACCCTCGAGACCTGTAATTATCCAGAATATTTCTTGCATCTACAAAAAGAACGTCAAATATGACAAAAATCAAATTAATTTAATCTTTTTTTGTGAAAAAGCGGTGTCGAAGCCAGTAAGGTCATAACAAAATCTTTAAAAAAAAGATTTTGGGACACCAATCCCTTTTATTCCCTTGACACCCATAATGTCATATTTGACCTGTAATCAACTAACGAGATTAGGTAACAAAAAGAAACATAAAAAGAACAAAATTGCGAAGTTAAAAAAGTTTTTTTTTAATTTTGGAAAACGATGGGTTTGAAAGTCATAAAAGCCATCAGCTATCTGCTAATATCAGAATATCGGTTTTTCTATTCTTCCATAAAAATCCAATGAAAGCTATCACTATACAGGAAATTTCATACGACCGAAACGACAAAGTATAAATGACAGTTAAGACAAAATTAAAAAATTCAATTGATTTCTTCAAGAAAGAGGCGTCGAGGCCATTAAAACGATGGTTTATATCTTTCAGGATTTTAATATGTTCAATTGTGTTTTAATTTGAATGCTAATAAGGTGACATGAGAACTGTCAAAAATGTGATAATGTGACAAAATTAGAAAACGTGAAAAACTGGCAAATATCAAAACAAACAAAA
Organism: Convolutriloba macropyga; assembly: GCF_964194025.1. Classification (NCBI taxonomy): domain Eukaryota; kingdom Metazoa; phylum Xenacoelomorpha; order Acoela; family Convolutidae; genus Convolutriloba; species Convolutriloba macropyga. The sequence goes on along the minus strand of NC_134476.1, from coordinate 56,237,529 downwards.
ATCTAAAATCTTGTAGTATCAAAGCCAGAAAACACTAATTTCAGGCTTAAAACTGCAACCGAGAACAAATGTTAACTCAGTAGAAAGAAGAAGCAGTCTTTTTTGCTGACACTAAGCTGGAAGTTGAACAAATTAAGAAAAAAATAGAGGAAAAGTTAACTAAGCCATTATTTATTGAAAAGTCAATTATTTTTTAAAAAACAAACGACCATAAACTTTCAATTAAAAAACTAAATGCATTAGCCTGGAGCTGTTTAGCAAGCCAATTGGTTGGACCTATCACTCCTGAGCTTTGATTTGATATGTTCTGTTCTTTATTATTAAAAAAAAGTCTTTTTTTTAAAAAAAAAAGACCGACTGATTACAACCCGATTTTTTTTGGATTGTAACAGTCCAAGAATGGCCCAAAACTACCCCTGTTAATACTTATTGTCCGTTCGATATTGTACGAATGTTGTAGATATAGATAATTTCTGAGTTGAAACTCAAAATAAATTTTGCATTTTTGATAATCAACGAATAAAGTAAGCAAAAAACGGCAAAGTTTTAACTACAAGGCACTCTCTGCGGACTCTGAAGTAGAAATAGCCCCCCCTCTGAGTCTACAAAGATTGTATGAGTGTTGTTTGGGGGTGTACTGTAGGCAAATTTAATCAAAGTGGACTAAAGTAGCTTATTTCGTGCTGTTGTTGATGAAAAAGGCTAAATTTTGAATTGTTTATCCAGATTTTTTGACCAAAAAATTAAATCAAAACAATCAAAAATTCTTGTTCGTCTTCAAAAATAAAATCAAAGACACTATTCTTAAAAATTATAACAAATTTTAGCAAAATTGACGAAAATTTAGGCAAAAATTCCGGAAAATGTGAATAAAAACAACGTGAATTCACTCTTCTTTTCTCAGAAGTTTAAGCCTCGATAACTCCCTGTAGAAAACGAAAATTAAAAAAATCTTTTTAATTCCATATTCTACGCTGGACGAGCTTTCTAATGATACCAGTCTCAACTCTCTACGATGAATATATCGAGCGGCGAAAATTCACGGAACAAAAAAAAACCCAGTTGAGTATATAGTTCCTCCCCCCTCAAGAGGGTCGGAACAAATAGAGCTCTATCTCCATGTTTAGCTACAACTAAGCGATTGGCCTATAATTCAACTCATCATCATCATCTTGTTCATACATCCGTTCCTGCTATGGCAGCCTCATCAAAACACACTGGCGGATCTGTAAATTTCACTCGTCCTCATAAATTGAACTCGAGGAAGAGGAATTGGACCCTAAGATTCTTCGTTTCAAAAATTTGATATTGATTATTTACGTATGGTTTCAGCTGAACAAAACAAAAAACTGAAGAAAACAACAATAAACTTGCGCAAAACACATTAGTTTTGTACTGAATTTTCTAAAGATCAAGTCGCCTAGGACCAATAACTTCTAATTCTGATTTAGTTACAGAGTCGAAAGAAAATAAAAATTTTGCAATAAAATTGACGTTTGTTTCTCATTAAAAGAGAATTTATAATGAGGTAATTCTCACGCTATTATGAGTAAAAACTCTAGCACGTGCGCTCTGACGTTTTTAAAATTTCATTGATGTCTTTTGTACCGTGGATTACACTTTTGATCGCATGAATTCATTAATCTCCTACAAGGTTTTGATACCTTGACAAAATTATCATGCAAATTCAAATATTTTTTAAATTGATAATATTAAAAAAGGAGGCTCGTTGATGTGCGTTTGCACATGACGTTCCGACCCGCGATCATCTACATTTTTGACTTAATTGTCAACCTAATTATGAGATTATCAAAAATAGATGTCTGAGTTTTAAAAAACCGTTACAAAACCGAACTACTAATTGAAATGAAAAGTATCATGCCTCATTAAAGCGCTCACAAGATCTGCCAAAAAAGACTACCAGAAAAAAAACACGCACCAAAATAAGCAAAAACAAAATTTTTTCAGCGAATGTGATAAAAGAAGAAAAAAAAGAAAAACAAATATTGACCACTCACAAAATTTTATGAAAACGCATATTGTCCAACAAACAAAGCATGATTTATGACATGATATTAATGGAATTTTTTTTGAATTACAAGAAATTGGGTGGAACCTCTCAACGATGAGATTAAATTACAAGCTGACGAAAAGAGCAAAAACTGAAAACTATAAAAAATGTTTGAGAACGAACAATATCGAAAATTTTAATACTATTCGCTAAACCGTGAGTGCATTGAGCAACCTCTTTCATATAATCCTCAGTTAGAAGCCTATGAGACCAGTCCGCATTTTACGACTACATGAAGATTTCAAGGGCAAAAACATCAAATTCAAAAAAATTTGAGCGAGAAAAGTGTCAAAGCCAATAGAAAAAGAAATTTTTGGTTAAAATTTTTCTATTCCAACATAAAATTTTAGCAGCAATGGGATTCTTCTTTTTTAAACAATATGACTTCAAAAAATCAACAAGTATGAACTAATATAAAAAAAACCACAAAATTTTTTAGAAAACCGTTATATCAACGATGTTAAATTCAATAGATTTCAACGCAAAATATAAACAAGCTAAGTTATAACTGGAGTAGACAAGGATGTTTGTCAACCATAAGTCATCAGAAGAACAACACAATTTGTCTTATGATTATGAAAACAACGACAAATATATGCAAAAACCAAAAACTCAGTAGAAAAGTGCGAGAAGAAAGTGTCAATGCCATTTAAACCATAAGAGTTTCACTGAAAACTTAACCCATGGTCAATTGAACTTCTTCTATAAGCCAATGGGAACTATCAATTTTGGGATAACGAGATAAGATTTCAAAAAAGGAACCAAAATTACAAAAGATGATCCGAATTTTTTTTTTGAAATTATGAAAATTCAAGGCATCGAAGTAGTAAAACCTCTAGTTAGCCGATGAACCGCTTACCAGATTGTTTCAATTAAAATTCAAAAGAATGGGGTCCTGTCATTACTGAGACTGATTCATAGTTCATGAAAACCATTTTCATAATGGTTAGTGTCCAAAAATATTTTTTTAATGTCTTAACAGCCATTAAATTCAATAGCTCTCAGATGAAGTCAACAAAAACGGAAAGTTATGCCTCAACAAGGAAAAAAAGTTGTTTGTTATTCTTATGTCATCAGCAGGACATCAAAATAGGTCTTATGATTATGAAAACAAAAACAGGTAAACAACAAAAATTCAGCAGAAAAGTGCAAGAAAGTGAAGAAGCCAATTAAACCACAAATGTTTCTCTAATATTATGTCGAACTCGAACATTATCTATGACCCATTGAACGCCTTTTCTAACCAATTGAGAACTATCATTATTAGAAAAATGTGATAAAATTTCAAAAAGAACTAAAATTAAAAAAAAATTTATCCAAAAAATAATAAAAAGTTATGAAAACTGGTGGCAGCGAAGTAATAAAACCAACAGTTAGAAAAAACCACTAGCCAGATTCATTTCAGTTGCAATAGAAAATATGGAGGTCCTGTCATTACTGAGATTGACATATAATTCATGAAATTTAATTTAGGATTGGAAAATGTCCAAAAAAATTCTTAAAAATTATTTTTAAAGTCTTAACAGCCATTAATTTCAAGAGCTTTCAACGGAATTAAAAAAATACAATACTATATGCCGTGATGGGAACACATGGATGTTAGTCATCAACATGTTACCAATAAGACACCACAATAAATCCTATGATTTTGGTCCTAAAGCACAATAAGTCCAAAAACAACAACAAACACAGGCAAAAACCAAAAAAATGCAGCAGAAATTTGAGATGAAATTGTCAAAGCCATTTAAACCATAATCTTTTCTCTTAAAACTTTATCTATGATCCTTCGGACGTCTATTTTCAGCCCATGGGAACTGCCAATATGAACATAATGAGATAAGATTTCAAAAGAAAACAAAATAACATAAAAAACACAAATATTTTTTTTTGAAATTACAAAAACTCGTGTTATCGAAGTCAAAAAAACCAAGAGTTAGCAGATAAAACCGCATACCAGATTAATTTTGGTTGCATTAAAAAGGATGGGGCTCCTGTCATTACTGAGACTGACTTACTATTCAGGAAAATTAGTTTATAATCGGTTAATCGAAAAAAAAAATCTTTGAAAAACAATTTTTTGAAGTCTTGACAGCCCTTAGCTGTCCCCTCAAAGCGCTATATAGGTTTACCTATTGCACATAAGAAAGCCAAATAAAATTTTAGTTGGCAAGTCTGTGCAATAGAATTCCAAAAATTAAGTAAAATCTCAAAAAGAAAATCAAAATTTCATAAAAAATTTTGAGTCGAAGACAAAAAAAGACATGAGAGATGCCTTAAAACGAATGTCCTTTCATTGGGCATCATTTCAATGTAAATGAAGTTTGTCATTAATGGAACTTCAATATGAAAATGACAAGTCTCTAAGTTAGTAAACAAACAATAACAAATAGGAAAAATTTTAAAAAAAAACAGCTCTCAAATTGAATTCGACTTTTTTTTTATAGTTAACTTTCTCACGAGACCAGAGCTAGCCTTTTTATCGATCTACTGGTGCCACAAAATTGTTTCTTTTTGTAGCATAAAATTTAATTTTGTAAAATTTTTTTTTATAGAAAAGCCTTAATTTGAACAAATATTACGCTAAATTGAACAAAATCATGCTAAAAGTGAACAAAATATCACATGTTCACACAAAACTTTCAACCTCGATATCTCCTCGAAAAATACGAAATTCAAAAAACTCTTTTTAATTTTGAATTCTACGCTGGACGAGCTTTTTAATGATACCACTCATATTTCTCTACGATGAATATATCGATCGGCCAAAATTGACTGAACAAAAAAACCCATTTGAGTATATAGTTCCTCCCCCCACAACTGGGGTCGGAACAATAAAAATGAGATCTAAATAGATTGTCGGAGTCATCTTTTCCGTTAAGTTGAGAAAAAATGGTAGCTCTATCATTATAGCATCACATAAACTTTTGTGAAAAATGTCCTGATTTTGATCGGACTCAATAAATTTGTTTTTAGAAAAAGTGGCTTCCTTATTTAGTTAAAATTAACCGAAAAAAACCGATAAAAATTTATTATTAGGAAAAAGCTGTCAATTTGAATTGGGTATTTGAAAAAACAATGGGCCGTTTTCATAAACTTGCGTAACTAGGATGAATCTGAGCACTTTTAGTGAAAATGAATAATTTTGTATAACATTAGGGAAATGGTTGCAAAATTTGTCATTGATAATTCTTGGGTATAAATTGAAATTTTTGATACACTTTGGTAAACTATTTCCTAACGTTGGATAAAGACGTAAAATAATTGCATTTTGAGAAATTGAATTGGAAAAGCTTGGTTACTTGGAGAAAAATCAGGAACAATGTTAGAGAATGTGCGCATGCATAGGGAAGTTCTTGGGTATTTAAAAAACTTGGCAAATCGCTATAGGATGAGTTTGAAAGAAATTGGGTAGATAGAGTCGAGATCAGGTAAAACTTGGGTGCTTTTGTGCTTGACGATTTTTCGATATAGTTTTTTTGTCACATTTTGGTAACTTTTTTTTATTTTCAATAAAAACGACGTAAATTTGACCAAATTTCGGAATTAGGATTTGAGAAATTTGGCGACCTAAACACAAATTAAGAAAATTGGTGAAAAAGTTAGGTAAACTGATGAAATATTTAAAAATCTAATAACATTTCAAACAAATAGGAGGAAAATTGGTTATGTTTGTTTATATTGGAAAGAATTGGAAATGGGCATTTTAATATAAATTGGTTAATTTTGGATAAAAATGCGCAAAATTTGAAGCATCTTTCGAAAGATTTAGAAAAAAAGCAACTTTTTGTTATTTTGGGGGAGATTTTACGCAAGAAATTTAGGTAAAATTGGGTAAAATTTATGTAATTTATCAAAATTGGGTGCAAGACGAAAGATTGGGCGAACTAGGTCAGATTGTGGTAAAAAAAGGGTAATTTGTAGGACAATTTTTGTACTTTTTGTTCAACTGTTGGTGAAAGTGAGCAATTTTTTGAAAGTTTGGGTGATAACGGGAAGATCATGGGAAAAATTGAGTGGCAATAGGAAACAATTTGGAAAAATTTTGATAAAACATGGCTAATTTTGAGTTAAAAGCTGGGTAAAATTGGGTGCAAAAATGAAACCTTTTCAAAAAAGTGGGAGATATTGGGCAAATTTGATGAAAATGGAGTAAAATTGAGTAACTTTTGGCATAATTTAGTAAATTTGTAAAAATTAGGGAGGGAGAAATCGGATATTTGGCATCATTTCTGCGCTTTGAAATTTCCATTATTACATTCTACGTAACAGAAAATTTCACCGTATAAAGATGAACTGAAGAATGCAGCCCCTGAAAGTTTTTTAAGTTTCATGTTGCGTGAGCTGAAACTTGGGAGCAACAAAAAATGCAAGTTCTTAGCATTAAAATATTACCTTTGAACTCGATGTTGAAAAACACTGCATGCTAACACAACTATTGAGATTTTACTCTAAACAAAATTATCTATAAAAAGCCAAAAAATTATTTCCCGTTAATTTTTCAGGACAAACATTTGTTATCTGCTCAATCGGCCAACAACCCAATACCTGGCAGGCATATCAGAGAAAAATTAAGAAAAGCCAGAACAAAACAAACCCGAAAAATTAGAAATTGGATAAATGATTTCAGAAAAAAGTTATCTTCCTAGCTTTCAACTTTTAATTCTCAGTAGAAACCCCTATAGAAGAGCTCTAAATTAAAAATTTAACAGGAAAAATACTCCATTTTCTATAACAAAACAACTAATATTAAACTCCATCAGAACAAAATTTAGCGGAAACTGCTGAGACAACTAGTTATTTAGTTTAGATAATTGAGACAAGCTTTGTTAACAGAAAAAGTGAATTAAAACTAAACTTTGCTCTCTCTCAAAAATTCGACATGAAAAGAAAACTACTGTCTCTTGTCTCTGCTCATAAGTAGTTTGACCAGAAACTGCATTTCACTTCCTGTTTTAAATACGCCAATAAAATTACCAAAAAAAAGACACTCCACCAATACTCCTCTTCGAGTCGTAAAGAGTCAATGCCCCAATACAGTTCAAATTCTTTTAATTTTTTTAAAAAAAAACACCAGGAGAAGGCCAATAATAGTTCCAGCTACCGCTTTGCGGTTATTAAAAAGATGTTTAACTGAGAGGTATGTTAGAACGACCATCTGGTTGAGGGCAGTGGTGGTTTAGGTAGGTGGGTAGTAAAGATGTAGTATAGTGTATGGTATGATGGGACTAACAGTTGATGTGAGGCTGGATAGCATTGGGACTACATTGTGGTCTGTGATGACAGCCAGGTTCTCCTCATCCTTCGCTATCTGTGCAATTGCAGCACACACTGCTGCTAACACCTCAAAGTGCTCTGATCTACAGTACATTACACAACATTACATCACCTCATTATATAACACAGCCTACAATAAACACAAACAAAACACCTCAACTTGATGAAGTTGATTTTTGAATGTCAAAAGTTAACAAGGTTACTGCTATTGGGAATGTTCTGAGAAAATCCCCACAATGTTATTCCCATCAAAGACAAGTAGATATGTTAGGAAGCTACCATTGAATACAGAGAAGTATTTCAGATTCTCCTTTGATCATATAACAGGGTATTAACTGAAAGGATAAAAGATTTAAAATACAGAAATAAGAGGGTAATGCTAAATTTTTTAAACTTCAATCATGGTCAAAACAATGACCATATGTACTACGGACACTATAGACTCCATATTTTCACACTGCGTCCCATAACTAACACAGGCAAGAATTGTTCACATTACGGAATAGCTATTCATTCAAACATGCTTCTCATGGGAATTAGCGAAGATTGTAGGGTACCTGAGAAGGTTTACGATTAGTTCGAGTCCCCCCACGAATGATCGGACCATCTCTCCTGCCTCCCTGTGGTTCATGATACAGGGACAGATGGCCCAGGCAGCAGAGGCCTCCACTTGCCAGTTGTTGTTCTTCAACAGAGACCACAATAGACGCACCCCGTCGTAGTTGTCTATTATTCTAAATCACAACAACAATGTAAAACATCAAACAATATTTAACGAGCTACTTCGTTCAACTTTTAAAACAATTAAAATTTTTTTAAAATGTATCAGAAATTTGGCGTTTAAAAAAATCAGCTGCAGCATATTTTTTTTAAAACAAAATTTATTATAAAATTCTTTAATTTTAATTGTGTTTTAAAAGTTGGACGAAGTAGCTCGTTCAATGCAGCACCAAACAAAAAGTACATGAATAGAATTTGAAAAATTTTTCACAGCTACCGCTTCAATTTGATCAAAAAGTTGAACAAAAAGTAATGCTGATGTAGAAGCGAAGAAATTCAATGTTTTGAATTAATTTGTTACAACAGCAGCCAATTTCTGGTGATTTTCAGAAGAATTGGCAAAATAATAAAATAATTTTGAACGCATTACTTAATATTTAAGGTGTTAGTGGCACGAGGTGTCCCCCATTGTTTGATATTAAAACATATACTTTTTATTGGAGGTCAACCTTTGTATAATAGGTTTCCCATTTTTTTCTGAACTAGCAGGCAGACCTAGGGTGTTTTTTCTCTGCAGAGGACACATTTTAAATACTTGAGTGGAAAATTTTGGTATCCGGGTCATTAGGTTTTGCGATACTTGTAAAACTACCTATTAGAATGGAAAAACAGCTGGGCAAACTCAGGTCTTTAATCGCTACCTCTGTTTCTTAATTGGAACCCTATAGATTGACAAGTGTATGTTAGCACATGAATCTTAGCGGCCCGAGGGGGGGGGGGCTAAGATTCATGAGTTAACTTATTTCGAGAACCAAAGGGCACGAAGGGAATTAAACTTTAAATAAAATTGAAATTAGGAGTACAGAGATATCAAACTTTTTACTTCAGAGAAAGCTGAGGGAAAGAGGGGGTTGGTGGGGTGGGGGGGGGGGGGTATTTGGCGAAGCCTTTTAAAAGTTGTGAATAGGCCAAATGTTTCCGTTTCCAAGGCGAGGCAAGTGCTTTCGTTTCAGGTTTTGATGGGAAATGTCAAAAGTATTTGTGGGTTTGGCCTCACCGCCAAAAATTATGTTTCCTTACTGCGAGCGGGCCGCTAAGTTAGGGCCGCAAAACTTAGCATTCCACCTTTGCACGTGCCTCCATATTTTAGCGACCAAAAAATTTGTACCCTGGGTTCTCTAACAAACAGCAAACAAAATTGCCTGCAAAGAATTGCAATGAGAAAACAATAAAAGCTTCGCTCAGTTTCATCTCGACACCCTCGAAAAGAGTACAGATTATTGCATTATTATTACGTAAGTTGATACTAACGGCATGCTTTCCTTGTCCCTGGCACATGCACCAATAGCATTGGTAGTGTTGACCAATAGAGCATGGTTAGTTCCAGTCAGCTGGCTGATGAGAGGCGGAATGCCATTCTTGTTCCTGATTGTGTTCCTATTCTCCTCAGACTTGGCACACTCACTCAGAGCACCCACAACATTTATCAATACTTCTTCTGGCTGGTCATCCAGCAGATAAACCAGACGCTCAATCACTCCCATCTTCTGGAACATCTTCACGTTCTCTTCACTGATGGCGCACTTCCAGATGGCCCCAGTGGCTGCTGCCAGGAGTTCTTTGTTGTCTGATTGGTCCAAAAGATCCACCAATGGTTGAAGGCCGTTGAACTTGCGAACCAAGTTGCGAGTTTCTTCATCCTCTGCGCACTGAAATTAAACACAGAAACTTATGGTCCCAATTGTAACACTCCAAAAATTGTTGGTTTTGATTTATAACCGCTATTGGACAGGATTTATTCTTTTCATGACTCTCAAGCTATACTTTGCTCGATATATGCAAAACTTCGAAACCTATTTGAGCAAACAGTTGAAATTTTTGCTGCAGCTTTAAATTTGATTGTTACACTAAGAACCAAAAGCTGATGCAATAAAGAAATTGATACTATTCGGCTGGTTAAAACTATTCGATTATTTCCTTTCCTTACTTGAGAATGACCTAAAACAAAATGAGATTTTGAATTGACCTTGAATATGGCACTGGCACAGTGCATTCTGAGTTCTATGTTGTCACTCTTGAGATTCGCCACTAAGTCCTCTATCATGCCCTGGGTGCGGATGGCCAGTCTGTAGTTGCTCTCACTGGCACACTCCTGCAGAGTTCCAATCACTGGCACCAACATACTCTCGTGCTCTGACTTGAGCAGCTTCGCCAACAGGGGGATCGCACCCGCCTTACCTACACAAAAACAGCAACTATTACAACAATACACCTAGTCCATCCCTTCTAGCTGATTATCAAGTGCACATTTTCAAATAATTTTCATTTATTTCTCAGACTTCCCAGTACAACGTTGTCAATATATTCAGTAGGAAAACAAAATGCGGATAATCATTTGCTGGCAACAAACTGTATTTTAAAAATTTTTACAATTCACACCGAAATGCCTATTTTTATTTTTCTTAAAATAATGTTTGCCTGCAATGAGTAATAAAACTACTGATAGCGTAAGAAAATTCTGATTAGTAGGTACTTTTTTAACATAACAAAGAGCTGTCTCAAAAACATTTGAAAACAAAAACAGTAAAATCTCTATGAAAAAATGTTTAAAGAAAAGAAAAACTGAATATGAAGATCAATTTCATTACTTTTCAAAATAGTCATTCATGCGTAAAATAGTCATTCATAAATTTCAGATCATTTAACGATTTCTAAAAAAAATAGCGCGATCAGAAACTTTAGCTAAGTGTTTCCTTAATTCTCACAAGGAGTGGCTGAAAATGTTGAATCAAATTTTTGAAATTTGTTGAGTTATATCCCGAGTTACAACCATGCCGGTCTGCAGCTCATTTAAATCAATTTCCATTCACTCCATTCACTCAGTGCTCAATAGCGTGGCTGAGAGCCATTGGGGTTACATGGAAGGGGAGAACAAGGTCAATGTTAAAAATGCAAATAAACCTATGATAAGCCTTCAGAACATTTGAGCTGATTTCGAGGCCGCCACCTGACACTGTCTTGCGCGCTAATCGAATATGTCTGTTATGATCACCACGTGGCTGTATGCTGGCCATCATAAGACAAAAAAATTCAAATTCAAAATTGCTTTGATAATATCTTATGAGAATAACTATATAACGTGGCCACCACATGACGAAGTAAGTGAGAAAACTATGAGACTTCAACCCTGTTTTTTATCATGATTGAGTGTCAATAATTTTATAAAGTGAAATGGCGACAGTGGATTGGTTGAAAGAGAACAATGGTTGGTGGATCGAGATTAAGGATTGTTCAAGTCAATTAATCAAATAGAAATTTCAGACAAACCACCGACCAATTGTAATCAGTTTTCATCCAATTTAAAAATATATGATGCTGATTGAATTCTATTTAGTTTTGAATTTTCAATAACATTTTCTGCTCAGGCTCAGATTAAACCTCAAATTAGAATAACAAGATGGCTCGTGCGAGTTTAGCCAACGAAGCAAATTTTGCCGGTTGATTCCAATAAAAAATGTTACTTTTAATTCAAACGAAACAAAAACAAATATATTCTTCGGCCAAAATATTCCAAGTCCACAGCAGAACACATGACATTAAAAATGTAGTTGATACTTTGTTTCTTACATTATTTTTGACTAGAGATGGTCCAATTTTAAAGCCAAATCAGTGATTAGGTATTCAGTTTATGCCATCATATTCCAAATCAAAAATTTTTCAGCTTTCGAAAAGGTTTAAAGCTAAAGCTACTTTAGAGTAACTTTTAAAGTAACGTTTAGTAAGGTAACTAGAGTAACGTAACTGAGTACAACTGAGTAAGGTTTGAAGCTACATTTTTTTTTCACTTTACTTGAAGACTCTTGAAGAAATATACGTATGGTTTAACAAGGTTGTAGCAGATACGGATTAGCATTATTTTAGCAGACAATAAGAGAAAACAACTGTTTTTGCAACCCTAGTGAACAGATTTTGAACTTGAAATCAAAACTTTTGATTTCAGAACAGTACATTTTTTGATTCCTTTGTTTTCAAAACAGTAGATTCTAAATTTTTGTAAATTTCCAACGTTTATATAAAGGAGTTTCAAAAACATCTAATTAAAGAATAAGAATATCAAATTTAGATCGTTGGCTAACTTTTGTTTAGTATCAGGGAAAAACTCATTACAAACTGAATCAAAGATTTTCAGAGACATTAAAATTTTTTTGGTTTCTCGAAAAATCTAAGCTCGAAGTTCAGTGGCTAAAAATTTTCACATTTGTGACATTTTAACGCTTAAGTCAATGAGCATTTCAAGTACATTTTATTTGATAGAGGTTTTTAAATAGGAATGCTATGGGACACCCACCCCCCCCCCCCCCCCCCCACCGAAAACGGTGCAGACTCAGTAGCCCTCTTTGTTGACAAACTGAAATGAACGAAATGTATTACACAAAAGTAAATAAATATCTGTTTTTTTTAAAAAAAAAACATACACCTCAATCAAACTATTTATCTTCAACTAAAACGTGTATTTCATTGCAAGTGATTCCAGTTGTCAAGATAAGGACATTATCAAATAGCGTGAAATAGCTTCAGTGACAAACACAAAAAAGAATTGTTTAAGAAAACGTCGTTTGTTTTTCTCCGAAACTTATAATAATAGTGTTTTCACCCCTGAACTTATCAAAGAGTTTGTACTCCTGAAAACGTATCTTTTAATGAAAGCACTCTGGTTTGCGTTTATGGAAAATATAAATAAATGAAAAATCTTCGGTGACAAATTCAAATATTTGGTTTTAACTGCTTCAAAAACTTAAAGTATTTTAAATATTTATTTCCATTCTTGGATTTCGTTTTGACGAAAACAGCTTCCAAAAGAATTTTGGCTAAGTTTGCCGCAAAAATTGAACAACTTCTGGAGACAAAATTACATATATTATTTCGGGAGAAATTGTGGCTAAATTTATTTTCACAAGATGTGTCTTCTTTGTTTTTTCTAAGCGTCTCTTACTATTTATTTCATTTATTCCTAATTAATTAATTATCACCAATTTTTATATTTAAATTAACTCTCTGCCTTGGTGAAGAGAGGAGGTTTTATGATATAATTGGCAGCAAACGACAATTGTCCATTATTTTTGTCAACTATAGAAAAAGGCCATTATAATCATTCTGGAAACAAGCGGACCGTCAATTTAGTATTCTGCTAATTGTCAAAAATCCCATGAAGTAGGATTCCATTTTTAAACGTAACAGATTAATATTGAGGGCAAGCATAAACATAAAAGTCATATAAAAACATTAGCAATCACTTAATATGAGGTGTCTTACTATGCTCAGGGAATTGATAAAAAACTTTTTAGAAATAAAATATTTAAAATGAAAGATAGATAGGGTTGGCATGCTAATGTAGATATGCAATAAAGTGATTTAACCGATAGCTCGTTTATTTTTTGTGCTTTTGCTGCAAGACCAGAGAGCCAGAGCACCACATCTGGCAACCTCGATGTCCTTGGCCAGCTCTTCATTGTCACCCGATTTGCCAACAGGCGCATTGTCCATTAACGCCACCTGTTAAAAGTCACAACTTATCAACAAAACTCAACCTTAGGTTGCTCTAACTTAAGCAAACAATAAAGTCTAACGTGTAAATTTTAAGCATGTAACTTTAATCAAGCGGTTATCTTTATCTGCATATTTAAGATTTTAAAAAAGAGGTTAAACTCGAGTAAAAACAGCCATGGAAAATGAAACAAGAGAATAAATGCAGTAAGTAAAGTGTGTATCGTAGCTCAGGTCCAAGGATGCAGGAGCAGAAGGTGTGAAAATACCCGGCAGATTGCCGGAAAATAGCCGCCGTCGATTCCAATAAGCATGATAGGGATTGAAATAACAGAAGATATTGAAAAAAAAAGATTTTTGTACAAAAACATTTTTTAAGTCCGATTTATTTTGATGGCATTTCGTAGTTGAACATACTTCTGTTTCTTAGAGAGAGGCTACAGGGGCTACTATCAATACTAATAAGCAATAGAGATGGTTACTAAGACTTATAGGAACGACGTTCAAATAGTGGGCATCTAAAATTGGGCTTGATGGGTTTATCCCGTTTCTATTTCCGACTTCAATTTTTTATACTGACTTTGTTCAATTTGAATTGCTCTGCTGAGCAACTGATGTTCAAAATCACTTTTAGCAGAATGAGAGAAGAGAAAAACTAGCCTAGGAAGTCAAAAGAACTTCATGCAAAAATCATTAAAAAATCAGAATAAAAAAACAATTCTGTTATTGTTTCCCAATCTCAGTAAATCCCTTTTTGTTCAATGCGTCTACGAGTCCCTAATTTGGCAAGGTAGCCACCTTGCGAATTAGTTTGTTAAAAGTCTTTCCATAAAATCGAGGAACGTTTTAATGTAGTAATTAGTGATTAGTACACAAGAAACATGAAAACTGAGGCTCGATTCTTGAATAAAGTTAAAAGCTGAGGTGTTTATTTACGGTTCTTTAAAAGGAACCATATAAAGAAGAAATATAATGACAAAAAACACTGAAGGATTTCTATCGACAAACTTTGATTACAATAAAAATTAAACTTATCATTGATGAATTGAAACTCTTGTCGTCGAAAGGATTTATTGCAATTTAATATTTCTCACTCTACTTTAAAATTCGAGCGAAAAAATTCACAATTCAAAACTTAAACAACTATTGTGAACCCTGAACCTCCACAAATGCCATAAAAAATTCAGGGAAGAATAGAAACGGCATTCAAAAACAAATTGAACAAAACTTTTTTTAATAGTACCAGGAAATATAAAGCCGAATAAAGTTCTTTTGCAATTAGAGCAATGAAAAGCTCGCAAAAAATGGGCAAGTCATAAGAGTCATAATAAAAAACTTGTCTAAGATTTAAAATAAAGAAAATATAAGAAAAATGGTTTAAAATTTCTCAATTTTTCTGTCAATTTTCCTAAGAAAAAATAATTTAGACCAAAAAACTTTAGTCAATTGTATCTGATTTTTCCCTAATTAACAAGCTTCTACTCAAATCCCACTTAAAGCATTAAAACAAAAAAAACATTAAATTTCATCTAAAAATCGGCAAAGCTGATCAAAAACCTCCAAATAAGCATTAAACTCAAATTAACTACTTGAAACCTTCAACTCCTATCAAAACAAGCCTAAAACTAATATATTATCAAATTCAATCGTCATAACCATCAAAAGTTGCAAAAAACTGCTTTGAAAAGCCGCACGTGAACAAATAAATTTCGCTCGCTTACAGAAAATTTTTTCACACATCAATTTTTGCTCTCTCAAAAATAGCGGTATGAACAAAAACCACTCTCTTTTGGCTCCGCTCTTCACTTTTGTTCAGCACCAAAATCACTTCAATTTTTTTCACGCGTTTCATTTCCCGCTTCAAAAATCACTCAAATAAAATTGACTAAAAAAGGACTTCTCCAATACTCCTCTTCGAGTCGTAAAAAGGACTTCTCCAATACTCCTCTTCGAGTCGTAAAAAGGACTTCTCCAATACTCCTCTTCGAGTCGTAAAAAAGACAGAGCGTCAATACAATTCAAATTCTTTGAATTGTAAAAAAAATTAGAAGCTCTACAATAGCCGGCTGAGAAGATGGGGGCGGCTATTAATAAGATAAGGAATAGCATGGTTTACAAGGTGTGGTACGCAATTTTGCATGGTAACAAATGTTGATCTGATTTCAAAAGTAACACTGATGTAAACACAAACTCAACCTAATTAATTTTCCATTTAACGTAGTTGAGCTGAGCATAGCTCCAACTTGAAACTAACTCTTCTCTTCTCATTTGGCGTAGTGATAAATTCATTAAGTATAGTTAAAATGCTCTGAGTAAACGGAAGGTTTCTTGCGTTCTAATCACAATGTTTCCCAATCTCAGTAAATCCCTTTTTGTTCAATGCGTCTACGAGTCCCTAATTTGGCAAGGTAGCCACCTTAAGAATTAGTTTGTAAAACCTTTCCATAAAATCGAGGAACGTTTTAATGTAGTAATTAGTGATTAGTACACAAGAAACATGAAAACTGAGGCTCGATTCTTGAATAAAGTTAAAAGCTGAGGTGCTTATTTAAGGTCCTTAAAAAGGAACCATATAAAGAAGGAATATAATGACAAAAAAACACTGAAGGATTTCTATTGACAAACTTTAATTACAATAAAAATTAAACTTATCATTGATGAATTGAAACTCTTGTCGTCGAAAGGATTTATGGCAATTTAATATTGCACTTTGGTATCTGTGGTAGGCTTTTCAATTTGAACGGAATAATTCGTTGCACAGTTATTTTCAAAATTATATAAGGAATCTTTTTTATCATCAAGTTTTTAGTTTTTTTTTGGATTTTGGCTTTTCTTTATTCCCTTGAAGCTATTCCTCTTCACTTGAATCACGTTCATAAAATAAGGTTTAGTTTTCAGGAGAAAAAAAGATTTTCAGATAAATCAAACGTGAAGTCAGTGAGACTCTGGTTTCCCGACTGTCAGCTTGTTGCTTGTGAGTCGGCAAAACTCTACTCGAGATCAGTTTCTGTTGTATCACTTGTCAGAGTTGGGTCTGGGAACTAGTCAAGTGGGAAGGAAAAGATTACTTTCACCTCTTCTTCCTTTTCCTTTTCTGAGGGTTACAAGAGGTTGTATAGCGAGTTTTCTCGGGCCAATGCCAGATGACCGTTTCCGCGAAGGTTGTATTGTCGATTTGAGCCAAAACGAGTATCGGATGGTGAGATGTTTTAGTGGTTTGAGAAGATGTAATCTTCAGTATCGATTGATTCTGTGGTTTTTTTGCGTGTTTGCGCTTGCAAATGAGCCTTCCACGAAGAATGCATCCTGGTCAAAAGTTGGTTCATGTGTCATATCATAAAATTGTGTTCGTGGGTCTTCAGAAAAAAAAATCAGCTGTTTGAATGTTTGAGTTAAAGGAAACTGACTGGACATCTGGTGTTGTTGTGGGTAGCTGCATATTGTCTTCGTTAATTTTGTGCCTGACCTGATTGTCAAACAGCTGTGGTTCTCTCTCTTCTTCTGTTTTGCAGGGATCTGCTTCAAAGTGTTTGGGGTCTAAGTCTTAAAGATAATCTACTTGACGCTGTGGTTTCGCCGGTCGAGGTCTCATTCGATTGATTCATTGCGTGTATTTATTGTTGGTTTTGCGTACAACGTAGTTTGCATTCGTGAGCACTTTTTCTACTCAGTATAATGGGATTCACGTGATTTGCTGTTTATTAATTGATGCCACTTGTCTTGAGCTTTTTGGGTCAAGGATCAAGCAGTATGATTTAGGTTTTAGTGGTGAGGCGTTTGCTTTTCTGTCATAGTACTTTTTTGTATTTCAGATAACACGAGATGAAGTTGTCTTTTACGCTGGAAAAAAGCTGCGTTGTTTTATCTTGTAGTTCTTTAATGCAGTCGTATTTTGAATGAGACACCCATAGTTTGAAATCTCAAGTCAAAGAAATTATCGGTGTTCTGCCGTGAAAGACGTCAGATGGCGTACAACAAAGAGCTGGTGAAAATGCTCTGTTGTGTATTAAAACTGCAATGTTAACGTATCTGCGCCAGTCTGAGGAACTATGGTTTTCGTTCATTCTCAAGATTTGTTTTTATCGGTGCGTGGTTTCTTTCAAGTATACCAATGCTTTGCGCATGTTTCAGTGCGGTTTTTGAGCTCCAACTCCAATAGGTATGGTAGTTCCTCATTAGTTCGGATGTAAACGCAGTTCCCAGGTCACATAAGACTCTTTATGGAAAGTATGAGTCTCAGAAATACTCAAACAAGGGCTCCTGCGTCTGCGTCGCCTTTCATAGGGGCTATAGCGAAAAGATACTTCGAGAAGACATCAATACCTGAGAAAATGTACGTGTAGGAGAAGGGTGCATCTTTCCCACCAAATATATATGTAAAAGGCCTGCTGGGAAAATTTGGCCTGCTGGGAGGTGGTTGAAATGGAAGTTTCAGTGCAGATGTTGTTGCTGGTTTTGTTTTCAAGCATGTGAGACAGTTTCTGATATATTCTGCTAGGCGTTCAGTGAAGTTCGGGAAGAAAAATCGTTTTTTGAACTCTGCTATTGTAAGTGAGACTCCTTTGTTCCCTCTCCAAACACTGTTATGAACTTTGTAGAGTACTTCCTTCTGTAAGTGCGACGGGACGCAATATTGTTCAATAAACTGATATCCAGTGCAGTTATGGACCACCTGATGAAGAACACCTTCTGGTATTGCTAGTTTTGGGAACTGCTTGAGATAGTTTTTAGGTCATTGGATAGATATTGTCCTGTAGTCGGTGAACCTCTCTGAAATCAGAGAACTCATTTGATATCTTAGTCTTGTTGTTCAGCACGAGGGTCTAAAGGTGCGTGCCAGTGAGTGATGAATTCATCCAATGGGTTTTGTTCATGCACGGTGTTTATTTGTTGCGTTGCAGGTGCAAGAATTTGCAGTTGAACTTCAGCTCGAACATTCATACGATCTTCTCCGCTGGTTTATTTACTCTCAAGTAAGTATGTTTTCATAATTTTTGGGGTATCGTCATCTGAGCTGCTCAGATAACTGATTTAGTTTTCAGGTGTATACGCTGTTGTGTTGATTTCCATTTCGTGCATCGGTACGCGTGAGTTGCTGCGTACCTCGAGCTTCGCTTTCGGGTTTATGTGTAATCTCGACAGATAAAACGCTGCTAAATTAGCTTTTCCGGGTATGTGTTCCAGTATGATGTCGAAGTTGAGTACGCGGGCGAGAGCAATTCAAAGTGTTGGCGGTACGATTTCTTTGAGAGAATTTTGTCATTGATCTGTTATCTGTCAAAATGAGAACTGGTTTTTTACAGCCCCATATATTATTTGCAAAGGTGTCGAGGGAAAAGTGAACTGAGGAATTCCTTCGCATGGATCAAATGTTTGAGTTGGTTTGGGTGGAAAATTCTAGATCCAAAACTGACGGCTGCGTAATTTTCAATTATTGATGATCTTCATTTGTTGTGTAGTCTTCTATCATGAGTACGTATCCGGCTGCGCAAAAGGATGCGTAGGTCATTATAACATACTGCTGCTCAACTTTGTGTAGTCTGAGTGAAAGGTCTCAGATCATTTGTTAGCTCCTATAGAATAACTTTATGTTTTTCGTCTATAACAAAATTTGTGTATTTTTTCAATAGACAATAGAACGGCAAGAGTTTTTCAGCAAGTTCGGCGATAAAAACTTTATAAAATAGAAAAACTCCGATTAATCGTTTTACTTGTTTTGGGTTTCGTGGCATTCTGATTGTTTTGAAAAAGTTTTAATCTGCTGTTTTAATCTGCTGGCGTGAGATCCTCAGATGTTAAGGTATTACAAAGTAATTGTATTTCTGTGAGTCCACATGCGCATTTGTTTGATGTGAGCTCCATTCCTGTTTCGCGGATGCATGTAAAAACTGCTCGAAGTTTTTCTAACAAGCCGTTTATGTCATGTGCTCCGATGACAATGTCGACAAAATACTGAAAAAATTTATCCGCTGTTATCACTGGGTCGAGGTTTTGACGCATGAATCAGCTAAAGGTGCCGACGACTCTTTCCGTTTAGTCCTTGGGCAAGTCTTTGAAAAGCATATGTTCTTGATGCGAAGTTGAAGGCTAGTAGCTGTACTGACTGTTCATCTGCCACTGATACACAGAGGTAGCCATGGCTGCCATCTATTTACAGAAGAGTTTGTTGTCAACGAAGTGCGTGCCCGCATCTGTTAGTGTAGCTATCGCAAAATTATTATTGATGTAGTCGTTTCCAATGAGATGGTTTATTTTTCTCAGATCTAGTAAAATTCTGAGCTTCCCGTTTGGCTTTCGTTTAGCAAATATTGGAGAAGAATAGCGACTGAATGGGAGCGTTGTTAAAACTCCGTAGAATTAAAGAAGTGCTAGTTCAACTAGCAAATCATCAATTAAAATGGATTGGAATTCTTTGAGTTTTGGTGTTTACAGGTCTGTTTGTGTCTGGTCTACATTTGACTGAGAATTTTTGAGTGCAGCCAATGTAAAGGCGGTGCCTTGAAAGTATATCATTGAGTTTTACAAGAAGCTTCTCTGTTCTCTCTTTATCTTTGTCAGAGAGCACGCTGTCGCTCCATTGGAATGACTTAAGGAAAGTTTTCGTGTCTTCGGTTTTCAAGACTGGTTGAATTGCTCCAAGATTTTTGAATTTGACGAGTTTGTCAAATATGCATTTGTATAGTTTTTCAACTACACTCTTTTTGTATGTGCCAGGAATCGTTTCTGGGGTCGGAAACTAGAGTCCCATTTTATGTTTTATTGCTATGTGATTTATATCGCCTTTTGCTGTTCTCTCTATAGATTTTTTTTTGTTTTCTTTGAGTCATTTGAAAGGTCAAGTTTTGGCACAAGTGGTATCAAGTAGCGAGCTTGTTCTGGTGTGATAATTTTGGTTGTAGCTACTGGAAAATCTTTGTGACGTGGAACTTCTGTTGTAATAATTGCAAAAAGGGGTGGTAGTTAGACCAAGGCCCAGTTTTACAAACTTCACAGAAGGCTCTACTAGTCCACTTTGTTCTTGTGCATCAGATTCCTCTGATGGGGTTAGTTCCAGAGATTTTTGTTCTCCAGGTGAGAGCGTAGAAGATGTTTTAGTTTTGAGCATGCTCATTTTCCGGCTGTTGAGACGTTTTTGTTTGCTGTTACCTTTTACCTGCATAAAACTTAGCTGAAAAGTGAAATCTGGTGTTTGAAATAGTCTGTTGTGGGCATCAATAATAATCTCATTTTTGTCAAAGAAGGGAAAGCCAAGAAGGATAACAGAAAGTGTTTCAAACACCAAGAACTGTTCCTCAAATTGTAAGTGGCCCATTTTGAAAGCCGGTTGGACTGTAAATAAAATGGGTGATTGATGTCGGAAGACTGTAGAAACCTTTAATTCCGGAGAATTTTCTTTGTGGTTTTTGGTAGAGGTTTCATATTTTATTTTTCTTAGCTTATCAAAATGTTTATCGCGCTGCTGAATGCTCCAGTGTCTGCTACTTCTTTCATTAAACATGTTCAGAACTGCAGAGGTATTATAAATACATTTTCGCCATAAATTATCATGCTAACTGGTATATGTTGCTAGCACAAGTTCTGCAAAACGTTCTCATTGGTGTAGGAGATCTTTAGTTATGGCCATTACTTTGGTCGTTTCGTTGAAAGTTTGACCTTCCTCTCGAATAGTTTTTGCGACCTCTCTGAAAGCTTCCACGGTCACGTCCTCTGCTGTTGTAATTGTTACTGTATCCTCGGCCATTTTGGTTTCCATTATATAGGAATATTTGTCTGCTGTATTTGTAGCCTCTGTAATTATTTCCTCTTCTATAGCTAGGGTACTGAGAACTCTCCACGCAATGATGCGTTGACTGCACTACTGGCATTGATGCTATTGCTTTCTATGGCTTGTGATACTGCAGGTTTTCCTGATGCGTTTAATGTACTGAATGCCGTGAGATATTGTTTTTCGGGGTTTATCTGATAAATTCGGACTCGTCTTTTGATGGTAGCGCACAGATTGTTTCCTGTGATTTTGGCGTTCTCTATCAGCAACACTTGCTTGAACTTGAAGGTCATGCCTTGTATGAATTGTTCTCTTATTCGGCTGGTTTTTCCTCAGTGCCGTTTATGTAAGCTGCAGGGTCATCCACAAATGCGAGGTTGGCGAGGCGTTTCAGATCTGTGAGAAAGTCATCTGACTCTTCTTTCACCAAACTTTCTGGATGAAACTTTCTTGATTGCAGGTTGAGCTCAAAGTTTCTTCTTTGGTCTGCTCCAGCATATCCGTTGCATAGTTGTTCAAGAGAGTCGTCTAGGTCGTTTCTTGTGTTTTCGTTGAGTCGAAGGTAACAGTTGAGTGCATTACCGGCTAAGTGTAGGTGGAGATATTGTGCAAATGGTTGTTCACTTCAGGAATTCTCGATACGGCAATGCCTGCTTTCAATAGTACTTCAAATTCAGGCCGGTTTTCGTTTGGTAGTCCTCAAATTATTTTCAGATGTACGTGAGGCGGACTGGGGTCTGCCATTTTTCGATTTAGTCAGTTTGTTGATGACATGTCTATGTGGAACGAGCAGTTTGTGCTTTCCTCCAATTTGGCTATGTCACAGAGTTTGTAGTTTAGTCTGTCTGGTTTGTCTTTTTTTTTGTTTTTCTCTGCAAGCTTTTGACTTACTTTTCTGTCGATAGTTTTAACGTTGAAGAATAAGAATGGGTTTCCGGGGTGGTGGCCTTCCAACGGTGTCATAGAAGTATTGTTGTAGCTTGCGCGGTATCTTCTCTTTGCTAGTAAAGAAAATAGGTTGATTGCTCAAATAATTTTGAACGTGTAAAGTTGGTGTGTGCTTGTAGTGTGGTCAATTTCTCGAATTCTATAATTCTGAAATAAATTGTAAAGTTCTGAGTTTTTGTAATACGGATGCGTTTGATGTCGGTTTGATTGTCTTCTTTTGAGATAAAATAGAGGCTAAATCCAGTGTTTGTTTTTCTGATGATTCGAAGATGGTAAATTTTTCCGTTAATGGCTAATTCCATGAGTTTTCCTTTTTTTCGTCAGAAGTAAGCGTTCAAAATCTCTGTCGCCACATGATAACTCTCTTCTTTTGCATATTCTTTCAGAATCTTTTAGAAGCGGCCATGTAGGTGCTAGTGCCAAGTGCTATATTGTTTGAAGACTGAGTTATCGTTGCAAATTCCTTTCTAATAAAGGCTTTTAATTGCGGGTTTTTGCTAAGTGCAATTCGGAGCGCGGGTTCGGTAAAAACCTGCTTTTTCTGCTCTAAGTTTTTTATTCAAGTATTCAATTAACCAACTCAGCTGTAGTGAGTAGAATCGTCGTAGTGAGTTTCAAGATAATAAATGCGTGCTGTACAAATTTACAAAAGTCTCTTTTTTCAATCAAAATTAATTATTGTCATATTTATTAAAACTTTTCTAGTGTTTTTCCTTTCCCTATACAATTATTAAATTGAAAAACTAAAAATCGCCACTCCTTTCAACTTTATTCAAGCCTCAGTTTTGATGATCCTTTTGTAATTTTCACAATGTTCAAAATGGCACCATCAATCTCATTGCATTTTTATTTCAAGCTATTCACGAATCTTTAATTTAACGTGCATTTTAGACGGCTTTTGAATCGGTCACCTTGTAAATCATTAAGCTTAATAGTCTTTCCACAAAATCGAGGGATGTATTAAAGAGGAAATCCCTAGACTTAGTGAACTAATTAACCACTGATGAGACAAAAAGTTTTAGTTTCAAGTTGGAGCTATGCTTAGCAAGCTACGCTCAACGGATGTTTAAATCGGTGTTGCATTTGCAATCAGGTCAATATATGCTACCATACCTTATATCACATACTATATCGTATCGTACCTGCATCCCTGGACCTGGATCTACTATATACAAATTACTGCTACCATGTATAAACAATGCCTGACCAGTTTGCGGATGCCCCCATACTGTCTAACAACTCTCCTGGCTCGTCTGAATTTGGCCACATTGGCAATCGTCTCAGCAGCCAGACACTTGAGGTCTTTGTTTGGACTCTTGAGGATGTTGACCATTGTCTGCAGTCCACCCAACTCTGCTATGGACTTGCGGATCTGAACGTTGCGGGAGATCTCCTTCAAGATCTTCAGAGCTCCGATCTACATCAATCAAACAGTTCTAATTAACACAAGAGAAGTGGCTATTATTTCTGAGAGGTAAGATAATGGCTTTGCCGCTTTCATTAAAGGCTGTTTCTGCAAAACCATCGAAATTAAATCCATAATGTGAAAAAAAACATATATTAACACCCAAACGATTCAGGAAAGCTTGAAGCTTCATTGTCAGTATATTCCAATGACCCAAAGTTGGCATAATATTTGTTTGGAAACTAAAAAATGCTCTGCGTCAGTACTCACTAATCTCAAACTGTGACTATACACAGAAAAAAATTAACTGAATATGTATGTATGAAGAAGACGTCAAACTATGTATGACGATGCTAAATTTTGATTGGTTGAAAAAGACTTTTGTAAATTCATACAGCACGCTTTTATTATCTTGAAATTCATACAGACGATTCTGCTCAGTACAGTTCAGTTGCTTACCAAATTACTTGAATTGAAAACTTGTAGCAGAAAAAGAGCGTTTTTACCGAGCCCGCGCCCCGAATAACACTTAGCAAAAACTTGCAATTAAAAGCCTTTATTAGAAAGGATATTGCAACGATAACTCTGTCTTCACACAATAGAGCACTTGGCACTAGCACCTACATAGCCGCCTCTAAAAAGATAGAAAAAGAAGAAGCAAACAATAAGAAGAGAGTTATCATATGGCGACAGAGATGTTGAACGCTTACTTCTGTTAAAAAGAAAGAAAAATTTGCAACTCATGGAAATAGCCATTAACGGAACAACTTACAATCTTCGAATCATTAGAAAAACAAACACTGGAATCAGCCTTTATTTTATCGCACAAGAAGACAATCAAACCGATATCAAACGGATCCGTATTACAAAAAACTCAGAACTTTACAATTTCTTTCAAAACTATCGAATTCGAGAAATTAACCAAACCACAAGCACAAACCAACTTTATCCATTCAAAATTATTTGAGCACCAACCTATTTGTTTTGCTAGCAAAAAGAAAATACAACGCAAGCCACAAAAAAAAAAAAACTTCTATGACACTATTGGAAGGCTATCATCCTAGAAATCCGTTCGTACTCTTCAACGACAAAACAATCGACAGAAAAGTAAGTCAAAAACTTGCAGCGAAGAACAAAAAAGACCAACCAAATAGCCTAAACTGCAAACTCTGTGACACAGCTAAATTGGAGAAGCGCACAAATTGCTCTTTCCATAAAAACACTTCAACAACGAACTGACTAAAAGAAAATGGCAGACCCAAGTCCGCCTCACGTACATCTGAAAAGGTTCTCGGGACTACCAAACGAAAATTGGCCTGAATTTGAAGGACTACTGAGAGCAAGCATTGCTGTATCTAGAATTCCTGAAGCGAACCACCAACGTGCAAGATATCTTCACCTACACTTAGCCGGTAATGCACTCAACTATTACCTTCGACTCGCCGAAAACACACGAAACGACCTAGACGATTCGCTTGAACAACTACGCAACCGATATGCAGGAGCAGACCAAAGACGAAACTTTGAGCTCGATCTGCAATCGAGAAAGTTTGATCCAGTGAAAGAACAACCAGATGACTTCCTCACAGATCTGCAACGCCTCGCCAACCTCGCAATTGTGGACGATCCTGCAGCTCACATCGACCGCACTGACGAAAGAACAAGACGAATAAGAGAACAATTCATTCAAGGCATGCCCTTCAAGTACAAGAAAGTGTTGCTGAAAGAGAATGACAACATCACTGTAAACGAACTATGCGCTATCATCAAGCGACGAGTCAGAATTGATCAGATAAACCCCGAACCACAATACACCACGGCATTCAATACACTAAACGCATCAGGAAACCCTGCTGTGGCCCAAGCCATAGAAAGCATAATGGCGGCAGGCATAGCATCAATGCAAGTAGCACAGCCACCGCATCAGCGCGTAGAGAGTACTCAGTACCCTAGCTACAGAAGAGGAAATAACTACAGAGGCTACAACCACAACAGACAAACATACCAGTATAATGGAAACCAAAATGGCCGAGGATACAGTAACAACTACAACAGCAGAGGACGTAACCGTGGAAGCTTTCAGAGAGGTCGAGGAAATTATTCGAGAGGAAGGTCAAACTTCCAACGAAACGACCGAAGTAATGGACGTACCGAAAGATCTCCTACACCAATGAGGACATTTTGCAGAACATGTGCTAGCAATGAGCACACTGCCCGAGATTGTCCAGAACGTCAACCAGCATACCGCGATGGAAATATGCCATTCAATCAGCAATCAAAAAACTAAATAACCTGCATGTTTTTCTACAACATATACCAGATAGCATGACAAACTATAGCGAAAATGTATTCATAATACCTCTACAGTTCGAAACATTAATAATGAAAGCAGTAGCAGACACTGGAGCATTCAGCAGCGCCATGTCGAAGAAACATTTTGATAAAATAAGCAGAAGCCTCTACCAAAAACCAGAAAAAACAAATCCTCCTGAAATAAACGTGTCTACAGCTTTCCTACACCAATCACCCATTTTATTTACAGTCCAACTGACATTCAAAATTGGCCACTTACAATTTGAGGAACAGTTCATGGTGTTTGAAACACTTTCCGCTATCCTTCTTGGCTTTCCCTTCTTTGATAAAAATGAGATTATTATTGATGCCCACAACAGACTACTCCAAACACCAGAATTTACTTTTCAGCTAAATCTAATGCATATAAAAGGCAACAACAAACAAAAACGTCTCAACAGCCGAAAAAAAATCATGCTCAAAACTAAAACAACCTATACGCTCTCACCTGGGGAACAAAAATCCCTGGAACTAATCCCATCAGAGGAAACTGATGCACAAGAACAAATTGGACTCGTAGAGCCTACTGTCAAATTTGAAAAACTGGGCCTTGGTCTAACAAGCACGCTTGACAAACTTACAAAAAACAAAACTACCACCCTACTTGCAATCAATACAACAGAAGTTCCCCTGCACATTAGACAAGACTCTCCAGTAGCAACATTTGAAATCATCACACCAGAGCAAGCACGCTACCTGATACCACTTGAGCCAAAACTTTTCCCATCAAGCGACTCAAAGAAAACAATAAAGCAAATAGAAAAATCTATAGAGAGAACAGCAAAAGGCGAAATAAATCATATAACAATAAAACACGAAAACGGATTCTGGTTTCCAACCCCAGAAACCAATCCCGACACAACCAAGATGAGTACAGTTGAAAAACGCATATATGACGAACTTGTTAAATTTAAAAATCTTGAAGCAATTCAACCACTCTCGAAAAATGAAGACCGGAAAACTTTTCTTAACGCATTCAAATGGAGCGACAGCGTACTCTCTGACAAAGATAAAGAAAGAACAGAACAGCTTCTAGTCGAATTCAATGACATATTCACAAGGCACCGCCTTGACATTGGCTACACTCACAAGTTCTCAGTCAAATTGACACCAGACACAAACAGACCTGTATACTCAAAAACTCAAAGAATTTCAATCCATCTCAAAGACGATTTGCTTGTTGAACTAGCTCTTCTCCAGTACTACGGAGTCATAACAACGCTCCCCTTCAGCCGCTACTCATCTCCAATATTTGCAAAACGGAAGCCAAACGGGAAGCTCAGAATATTAGTAGATCTAAGGAAAATAAACCACCTCATTAGAAACGACTACAACAATAACAACTTCCCGATAGCTACACTAGCAGATGCGGGCACCCACTTAGCCGGCAAGAAACTCTTTTGCAAAATGGATGGCAGCCACGGCTACTTCTCTGTACCAATGGCAGATGAACAATCAGTACAGCTACTGGCCTTTAACTTCGCGTCGAGAACATATGCTTTTCAAAGACTGGCCCAAGGACTAAGCAGAAGTGTCAGCGCCTTTAGCTCATTCATGCGTCAAAACCTGGACCCCGTGATAACAGCGGATAAATGCTTTCAGTACGTCGACGACATTGGCATCGGAGCACATGACACAAACGACATGTTGGAAAAACTTCGAGCAGTCTTTACATGCATCCGAGTATCAGGAATGAAACTCGCAACAGACAAATGCGCATTTGGACTCAGAGAAATACAATTTCTTGGCAATACGATAACCTCTGAGGGTCTCACACCAATCACACAGAAGATTACAACTTTTCTGAAAACATTCAGAATGCCGCGAAACCCAAAACAAGTCAAACGAATGATCGGATTTTTTCAATTTTACAAAGCCTTTATCCCTGAACTTGCTGAAAAACTTTTACCGTTCTATCGCCTACTTAAGAAAGACACCAATTTCGTGATAGAAGAAGAACACCAAGTTATGCTGGAAAAGCTTACAAATGATCTAAGAACAGCCTGTGACCTTTCACTAAGATTACCCAAAGTTGACCAACAATATGTAATAATGGCCGATGCATCCTTTTACGCAGCCGGATACGTACTAATGATAGAAGACTACACAACAAATGATGATAATCAGGAACTGAAAATTTATGCACCCGTCAGTTTTGGATCTAGAATTTTCCACCCAAACCAACTCAAACTTTCGATATATGCGAAAGAATTCCTCGCAGTTCACTTTGCCCTAGACACCTTTGCAAATATTATATGGGGATGTAAAAAACCAATTCTCATTTTGACAGACAACAGATCAGTAACCAGGTTCTTTCAAACAAAAATCATACCGCCAACACTTTGGAATGCTCTCGATCATGTACTCAGCTTCGACATCATACTGGGACTCATACCCGGAAAAGCCAATTTAGCAGCGGACTATCTGTCGAGAATACACATAAACCCGAAAGAGAAGCTCGAGCTACGCATCAACTCACGCATACCGATGCATGAAATCGAAATCAACACAGCAGCAGATACACCTGACAATTCAATCAGTTATCTGAGCAGCTCAGAAAATGACGATACCCCCAAAATTATGAAAACATACTTACTTGAGAGAAAAGAAACCAGCGGAGAAGATCCTATAAATGTTCGAGCTGACGTTCAACTGCAAATTCTTGCACCTGCAACGCAACAAATAAACGCCATGCATGAACAAAACCCATTGGATGAATTCATCACTCATGGGCACGGACCTTTAGACCTGCGTGCCGAACAACAACAAGACAAAGATATCAAACGGGTACTGCTCTGGTTTGAGAGAGGTTCACCGACTACAGGACAATATCTATCCAGTGACCTAAAAAAGTATCTCAAGCAGTTCCCAAGACTATCGATAACAGAAGGCGTCCTTCATCGCAAGTTCTATAACCACACTGGAAACCAATTTATTAAACAATATTGCGTCCCGTCGCACTTACAGAAGGAAGTACTCTACAGAATTCATAACAGTGTTTGGAGTGGGCACAAAGGAGTCTCACTGACAATAGCAGAATTCAGAAAACGATTTTACTTCCCGAACTTCACTGAACGCCTAACAGAATATATCAGAAACTGTCTCACATGCTTGCAAACAAAACCAGCACCAACATCTGCATTGAAACCTCCATTACAACCACTTTCGTCTCTACAAAACTTCCCAGCAGACCTTTTACTAATAGATTTGGTGGGAAAGATGCACCCTTCTCCCTACACGTACATTCTCTCAGGTATTGACGTGTTCTCGAAGTACCTTTTCGCCACACCTCTTATGAAAGGCGACGCAGACATCGTAGCACGAGCCCTTGTCTCAATTTTTCTGAGACACTCCTACATTCCCTCAAGAATCATATGTGACCTTGGTACTGCGTTTACATCCGAACTAATGAGCGAACTAGCAAACCTATTGGAGGTAGAGCTCAAACATTGCACATTGAAACATGCGCAAACCATTGGCTTACTTGAAAGAAACCACGCACCGCTCAAACAAATCTTGAGAATCAACGAAAACCAAACTTCGTCGGATTGGCACAGATACGTTGACATTGCAGTATTCATTCACAACACAACATTCGCACCAGCTCTTGGTTGCACGCCATCTGACGTTTTTCACGGCAGAACACCTATAAATCCTTTGGACCTCAGATTTCAAAACACAAAATTATGGGAGTCTCACCCAAAATACGACTGCATTAAAGAGCTACAAGACAAAACTACGGAGCTTTTCTCCAGCGTAAAAGACAACCTTATCTCGTCTTATTTGAAATATAAAAAGTACTATGACAGAAAAGCCAACGCCACACCACTAAAACCCAAATCATACTGCCTGATCCTTGACCCAAAAAGCACAACACAAGTAGCAGTGATGAATAAACAGCAAAGCAGGTGGATACCATTATACAGAGTAGAAAAAGTGCTCACGAATGCAAACTACATTGTACGCAAAACCAACACAAATTACACGCAATGTATCCATCGAATGAGACTTCGACCTGTGAAACCTCAATATCAAGTAGAAGACCTCGAACATGTAGACCCCGGAAACTTTGAAGCAGACCCCACCATACCAGAAGAAGAGAGAGAACCACAGCTGTTCGACAACCAAGTCAGGCACCACATTAACGAAGACAACATGCAGCTACCCATAACAACACCAGATGCCCAGTCAGTTTCTTTCAACTCAAACATCCAAACAGCTAATTTTTCTTCTGAAGACCCGCCAATACAATTTCATGATATGACACACGAACCGACGTTTGACCAAGATGCGTTCTTCGTGGAAGGCTCAGTCCCAAGCGCAAACACGCAAGAAACACCAGAATCAATTGATACAGGAGACTACGTCTTCTCAAACAACTCAAACTTCTTACCGTCCGACAGTCGTTTTGGCTCAAATCGACGATACAACCTTCGCAGAAATGATCATCTGACATTGGCCCGAGAAAACTCGCTATATAACCTCTTGCAACCATCAGAAAAAGCAAAGGAAGAACAGGTAAAAGTCATAACTTACTTCCCACTTGACCACATCCCAGACCCAAACCTGACAATTGATACAACAGAAACTAATCACGATGAGAGCATTGCAGACTCACAAGCAACAAGCTCACAGTCGCGAAACCAGAGTCTCAATGACTTCACGTTCGATTCAACTGAAAATCTTGGCGATCTATTTGATGACGCTAATAGCCCCGTCTACACGCCCCCAATATTAGACACTACAGGCGAAACCTTATACCGGACCAACTCAATCAACGATATTTACCACAACAATACAACCCCAAGCGATGATTTCCAACAACCGAGATCCGACGAGAACAATGAGCACTCCCTTATAGGAGGCAACATTTCACAAATTGAAAATAACGAGAGCAATAGTGCTATTGCTCAACACGACAACCCAAGAACATCTTCACCACTTCCTCAAAGAGTATCCAACAGAGAACTAGCGGACCTTGGCCCAACGCTTCAAAACAGACGAAGAATTGTTCCGCTAACACTTCACCGTCGGGAGATCAACGGAAACCTTCACCAAACTTTTGGCTTCGAAGATGACAGCCAATAGGAATTGAGCACCAATTCTCTATTATACATACACATTAGATACGTCACCAACCAATGAAAACACTCCAAAAAAATCCTAATTTAAAAGGAAAAAAAGATACAGCTCAAATCATTTTCCACAACTCGGTACCTGAAAATCAGTCGCACAAAAACTCTAATTG
This sequence comes from Convolutriloba macropyga, assembly GCF_964194025.1. NCBI lineage: Eukaryota > Metazoa > Xenacoelomorpha > Acoela > Convolutidae > Convolutriloba > Convolutriloba macropyga. The sequence continues at coordinate 56,206,202 of NC_134476.1, read as the reverse complement.
AATTTCACAAACAAGCCTATTTAGCCAAAATGCTCAATATCGTACTATTTTTACTACAACTTTTACCCTTGATGAAAACGAACCAACCATCGGTGGCAACAAAAGATGGAGTATTATTCAACCTTCATCAGAAAATTCTATTGACAGAAAAATTTGTCAAAACTGAAATCCTGGTCCCCTACCCAATATATAACAAAACAGTGGAAGACAAACTGATCAACCTGACAAAAGAGATAGACAAAATGTGGACTTCAGAAAATTATGGATGCCCATTGAACTTCACAAATATGACTGACTCGACGGCAGGCCTCCACTGGATAGCGCAACAAACAATGATAGAAAACCAACAGGCCCAACACGACATTGTAAACCTCAAATTGGAAATGAACACACTACTAAGAGCAAACAGTCAAACTTCTACAACACTGCAAAGACAACCCCGCGGTGCGGCTGCCGCAGCAGCAGCAGCCGCAGTGCTTGGAATTGGAATAGGAACAGGCGACAAATTACTATGCTTCATCAAATCAGTGTTCGGAGGATGCGACAAAAGAGTGGCTAGAAACCAGAAAAACATCAGACAAGCAATGGCTTATCTTCAATACCTAACCGATCATGTTGAACAAATAACAATCCAAAACAATGAAAAATTCTATGTTGTATCAGGTGAACTGAAAGCCATCAAAGAAGCCCAGAACGAAATTATAGAGACACAAAACAGGAACTGGGAACTTGCTGAAGGACAATTCAAGGCGTTACGACAAAACGTACACCACATGAGAAACTGCATCCAATACTTATACGTAAGAGAACAAATCAATCAACATAGTCTTGTACTTAGCAATATTTTCCAAGCAATACTCGCTAACATCAAAACATACCGATCGGCCCTTTATACGTTTCGAATCAACATACTGAATGCCTTGACGCCTCTCATGAATCAACTATTACCAATGTCATTAGTCCCAAGGGAGCAGTTGCATGAAATTCTTACGATTGTTCATTTGCAACAAAATGGACAACAGGATCGATTATCTCTAGCCGTACCAATCCAAGAGATTCTCTCGTACTATGAAACAAAATTAGTCACACAAGTCGAAGCAATTGACGCAGGTCTTATACTTACACTTGCAATTCCAATGGCTTCAAAAAGTACAGTTATGAACGTACTGCATGCCATTCCGATCCCAATGCCGGACGGGGATACGGGTAAAGCTTTAGTTTGGCGACTTGAAGCCAAATACATGGCCGTCTCAGACGACGGAGAAGAACTAGCGTTTATCGATGAAGACGAGCTCGCAAATTGTATCGGATCCCAAAAATACGCAATATGCACCAAAGCCATTCCAACAGAACAGACTTATCAGTCCTGTATGGCTACTTTACTTTACCACGATGACGAGCTACTTGCATTGCAACGCTGTCAACTGGATGTAGTAGAATTGCCGTTGACTGAAAAAGCACGCAATCTCGGCTTCGGTCGTTGGTTAATAACATCGTCCAAAGACGATTATACACTCATCGAAAGCGCTGGTAATGGCAGCAATCCATTGGCAAGAATTGAGCATCCTGGGTGCAGAGTGTGTATCATCACACTGGGATGTGGAAAACAGCTTAGAGGACCAAATGTTCATCTTCGCTCAGACCTCACTGCTTGTGACACAGTACCGGCAATACGGTTAGATTTTCAATTATCAGATCCAATAAGTACACTCTTCAAACTACTGCCCCCATTGGATGAACTACCAAACTTCTCATCAAGATCTGAGGCACAAATTCAAATTCTTCAGCAAATTCAACCAGAGTTCAAACAAATGGAAACACGACGAACAAACAGCAAATCAATAGAACAAATGGCCGAACCAATTTTAGAAAGAATAAGAGCATTCAAGCCCGAACTCGAACACCGATTCGAACAGTACATACCATGGAAAATGTCTCTTCTTTTCGGATTTTTATCCTTCTTGATTAGCGTATTACTACATCTAACTTATTCGCACCTTTTACATAAATGGGCAAAACTTCACAGACGTTTCCCTTTCCGAATAACACACGAAGGACGGCGAATAAAAACAAAACCAGTACAAGTTGTCGCATTAAATGACTATGAATACCTACAAGAACATCCAGAACACCCCCTGCACAAATGCTCACTAGTACTACCACTTGAAATTAAAACTGAGTTCGAAAACCAAAACGAAGAAAACATAAATAAACCTCGCACTCCTTACACATTCCTAAGAGAGTACATCAGGAGACTAAAACGTAACGAAGAACCAACTATCAAAATTGATCATGTCAACAGGCCTGCCGCACCGAGTCAGCCCATCTATACACATATACCGGAACACCCACCGATATCCCATTACGGAGCTTACCCTCTCAGAACAATCAATACAGGAAACGTTTAAAAAAAAAAAAAAAAAAAAAAAAACCTGACCGGGACTCGAACCCTCAACTTCAGCATGAGAGTGCAGCGCGCTATCAACTGCGCTAAGTGGGACGGCCGCGTGGTCCGTAAAAACAGCTTATAAATAAAAAAAAAGCAAAAAAAAGTTAAATTTTTTTTACCCTTCCCCTTTTTCTCTACCCCCTTACCCTTACCCTAGCTTACCCTTACACCCCTTTGCCCTTTCCCAGATTTTCCCACATTATGGAAGCACCGGTAACCCGCCGGGATTCGAACCCGGAACCCCAGCTCAACGGCCAGAGATACTAACCACTGAACTAAGTCACTTGTTAAAAGTTATCAATTACATTCACTTCTACTCTGCCGCAAATTAGAAATTTCGTGTTAGCAGTGAGCAAGGAAAACAAAATTTAAAAAAATAAAAATTTTTTTAAAAAAAAATATTAATTAACAACATTTATAATAGCCCTAAACAAACCAGAGGGACCTATCCTCCATCTGGAAAGTACCCACCATTATATTTGCGAAAACTTAATTCAAAATTTTAATATCACTCGAGTATTAAACCGAAATTTTCATTACTTGCAATTATTCTTTGAGAAAAATCAAAAAAGGAAAAATTACAGAGCAATTCCCCTTAAACCTCCATTGTTAAAGGCGGGGATTTGCTCCCTACCTTTTTATCCAGCGACGAATTTATTTTTAAAAAGAATTTATACTGACGCACTAAACAACGGAGTAATAAGATGCAACTCCCCAAGGAAACTTATCAATTATCTGTCAAAGTGAGAAAAAGAAGGAAATCTATTAACCCGGAAGGCGAACTGTCCATCAATCACAATGACAGCCTATAATGGAACACTAATCAACCCAACCAGGGATAATTCCCCACAATCCCAATTAATCGAAATGTCAAATTTCCCCCACTTCCCCCGCAACACTATCAATCATTCAAACTACTTTGTGCCTGCTAACTACCAGCAACACTCTTTATTGCTAACTGTTCATTCTCTCAACCTATTACAATTTCTTCGCGGATAGAAACTTGGAAATTATTTCAAACAACTTAAACAATTTTCCTACAACTAAAATTTTACCTTTTGCATTATTTCAAACATTTTATAATGAATCCAGTATATCACTTCAGAATTAAAGTTGAGCCGCGCATTAACACTACATTCAACGGCCAGCCAGCTTATATTACTGAATACAGCATTGCCTTTTTTACAGATCGTGAAGCAATAATTAGTATTAACATGCAACAAGACAATATTGTCAACAATATTTATTCAATTTCTTTTATTCCCCTTACAGTGAATGAGACATCAGCCGTATGGCAAACAATTCTACAATGCATACAATCGGGAAATAATTATATTAATGTGAATTTCGATCTTAACTCAGAAGGAGAACCAGTTGCAGTAGAACCATCGCAACCAACCATTTCTGAAAGTCCCGAAAGCCCTGACCCTACATCAGACCACAATTCCACTGAATTAAATTATATTCCAATTTCTCCCCCATCACCCATTCCATTCTCAGATGACTCCATGTAAATTTCCTCAAACATTTTCATTTATATTCCATTAAAAATCTTATGTCTTATCCACCAACCCCAACTTTCACCACAATTGACCAATCAGAAGACACCATTCCTTACATCTCTCCAATTCCAACCCAATTTCCACTTTATGCATACTTTCTCACTGATTTTGATATAAAACTTGCAGTCTTTTCTGAATACTTCATCTTCCCCTGCAATACCTTATGCTTCTGGATTAACTTCTTGGACAATAATCAAGACAAAAAAATCACTTTGGAACCAGATCATCCAAATTTTCTTACATTTTTGAATTTCCTACAGAACACCAAAGAAGAATTTTTAGAAGGCGAATTTGACCTGTGATTTCTTTTTTTTAAAAAACCATATTTACTTATTCTTTCCCTGATATTTACAAATCTTAAAACCTAGCACCTCAACAGTTTTGAATTTTCTTAAAAATCATGACAAGCATTTGGGACCAAATCCGGAATTACGTCGGCCCAGAAGACATCGCCCCAAAATCACACACCAACCACAACATCAACGTTTGCGTGAAAGTAGGAATCCAATACAGGGAATGTTTTTTCAATGAATATGTCATATTACAAAATGGAACCATCGTGATCTGGGCACACTCCCATACAGGCCTTCTCACGAAAAAATGTTTTTTCTACACAACCTGGGAATACTACACCTACGTTTACCACTACATTACTTCATCCCAAGGTACCCAACTCACCCACCAATTCTGGGATTTTATTCAAATGGACAATGACGACCCCATTGAGTTCGACCCTGTTGGCATCCGTGTATTCACTTAGACTTGCATAATTTTCTTTAATTTTCTTATTCGATTTTTTTTTTAATTTTTTTCTCATGAGTCGCAATTAATTCATTGTAGTACTTATTTTATAAACACCGCAGATTATTCAAATGTAACGCCTCTTCTTATTTTTAATTTCTTACCAATTTAATTTTTTTTTTACTTCTGTCCAAAAAAAAAATTTTTTTTTTACTCGTGAGTCACAACTCGTGAGCACAATGAGCAAGCACCCCTAACATAGCAAACTATTATTAACCAATCTATTCCCAACCATTATCAACAAAAATTAACATCCCACCTTGTTATCACTTCGAAGGGCACGCGATTGAAAGTCAAAATATTAATTGCTTACACTACATACGACTGTGCAAAAAAACGACCCAAAAAACTCACGAAACATCATTTTTTTTCCAAAACAAAACCAAACTAACACAGACAGGACCCTTACCGATTGCTCAGTATCAACAAAAAAAGATCCTTTCAAAACACGTTGAAAGGGCACGGGCTTGAAATAATAAAATCTCAAAAAATTTGAAAAAAAACCCTGGCAGTATAGTTCCAACCCAAAAAAAAAAATGTAAATTAAAGTTGAACAACTCACTTATTCCATTGAAGGATCCTTTGGAGGAAGAAACGAATACACAATATTCTCGTTATCGTTCGACTGCGTTTTCGTTTCCCGTTTCCCACCCCATTTTCTTCGATTACCTCGTTTATTTGTTTTTAAAATTAGACCACTATTAGCGAAACTTTGCACATGCTCAGTCACATCACTAGCACCACCAGTTGACACTTCTCTTTCTTTCGCCCAGTCTAACACTGCCTTTTTATTTTTATTTGATATTACAATTCTCTTTACCACACCTTTACGCACACCATAAGCAAACGATCCCAAAGTCCGATCAACAACAACTTGATTCGATTGATCACGCGCCTCCCAGCCCGTCACTAACGACAAACCTTTTGTAAAAGTTAAAACAGCATGCGCACACAACGAAGGCTGGCACAACACGTTATCTTTCGTCGGAATGAAAAACCAAACATCCTTTCCCAAACCACTTGCAGAAGGACCCCTCTTAATTAAATCGATAAAATATTGCGGAGTACCCATAACATTATTAAAATCCCTTGATGTCTGATAACTTCCACAAATCAGAAACAATTTCTCACCACACGGCGTTTTCGAAACACTATCATTACCCCCCAATTTCAACATGTGCCGCCGTCCACCACTCATTCCATTGTACCATGGCATCTCTCCTTACACCAGTAAAACCATCAGGCAAAACACCACTCATTAAACCATCCACACAAAACGTCCAACCTATTGAATTACACAAACCAGCATACGACCCAACTTCTTGATACAACCTGCTATCACCACTCTCCGACTTTAATTTACTAACATAATTATAAACATCGCCCTGATCTCTACAGCCCCGGAACCCTTCCACTAAACATTCTTGCAATCCCACAATTTCTTCATTATTTATTGCCAATGGTACCTTTGGCCAACCATTCTCTCCAACCAGTCCCCCTTTACCTTCTATAGTTAATTTATTCTTTAAGGAGTTCCAACTATTTATACCCCGCCCATCGACTGTTTCCACTTCTTTCCATCCGAGACTTATTAATTTTTTCCGATCGTAGTACTGATGTTTGAACTCGTTCATTTCGATTAGCAAATCTTGTCTGCCTCGTGTCGTTCTAAACACGATAATTCTGTTTAAAATTACAAAAAAACGATTAATGCTAGCCTATGAAATCCTAAATTGTTATAAGTAATTAACGAACCTTTTAGTGTCCATACTTTGATAAAATAGAATATTCCGTTTCTTCGTTATTACAATCGTTTTTGCAAAGCTTCGATAAAAGATCCAACAGTCGATGAATAACGCCGCTATAAAAATTTGACCTCTCCGCAGTAAACGTATTCTGAATAACTTTATCAATAGAGCAGTCAATCACACTGTTCTCAATTTACTTTCCTCCAAAACTTCCATTAGTGACTGTCAATTACTGCCATACCGAGGGAATTACTTCCGAAAACTCCATTAGTGACTGTCATTTACTGCCATGCCGAGGGATTTACTTCATAACTTTACTCCCCTCACAACGCGGAGCAAATGGAACTGCCACACGTGACAGATCACTACTACATTAATCTTCCTGGGAAAAATGCAAATAAACCCAGAAGAGTAACCAATCAACTACACCTAATAACTGGCATAAATCTCTGTTGATCCACATCAGTCAAAGTCACAAAACTCACTTCCCAAAAAATCAAATTTCAACTCAGTCATGCCTGTTCTATTCGCAGCCGACCCCCCTCTTCCATTTAACTTGAACAACAGAATGGCACTGCTGACGAAAATTGTAGGATCGGACAACCCGATCTACTCCAGTTATTTTATAGTGGAATACATCTGGCCAGGACAGCCGCACAACCTGGACCTTATTACACGGCGCGTGTTCGTCCTCAAGAGAAGCGAGGACGGACAAAAACTTCAACAAGTTTGCAGGGGACGAACACGCGCCTTCAGGATGAACCTGACAAGAACCACAAATCAATTTATCTAATTATTTTTTTTACTGCACGAATCTATTCTTCTACAAAACTGCACGATTTTATTTTTCTTTACTGCATGCTTACTACGCCTGCCACGACCAACACGAACATCATTGAAACACTTGACACAAATCGAGGACACAAATCTTCAATTCCACCATCACCAATTGGACAAATATGGCTCCGATAAGGCACGAAACTCACATCCACTTGGCCAACGCGGAATGTAGTATTCTTTTCACAACATACAGCAGTCGCGTTCCCCAGCTCAATTTCTTCGCATACATCAGACGAGAAAACAAGAGGCCACAAAAGAGCAAACAGAAAGTAAACTTTCAGCATTTTGATCTGGAATACTCAATAAAAACTTAGAACAAACCACTATTGATGTTGCTTTCCATTTATACTTAATTAGCCCAGTAAATCCCTTGACTTTGACAATACCACTAATCAAGACCCACTTGGCACAGCACACTAGGCAACCCTGTTTATAATCATAAGATTAAAGGTTCGAAACCCATCGCCTCCGCTTTTTCTAAAGAGCCGTAATATGACGATGCTAAATTTTGATTGGTTGAAAAAGACTTTTGTAAATTCATACAGCACGCTTTTATTATCTTGAAATTCATACAGACGATTCTGCTCAGTACAGTTCAGTTGCTTACCAAATTACTTGAATTGAAAACTTGTAGCAGAAAAAGAGCGTTTTTACCGAGCCCGCGCCCCGAATAGCACTTAGCAAAAACTTGCAATTAAAAGCCTTTATTAGAAAGGATATTGCAACGATAACTCTGTCTTCACACAATATAGCACTTGGCACTAGCACCTACATAGCCGCCTCTAAAAAGATAGAAAAAGAAGAAGCAAACAATAAGAAGAGAGTTATCATACTATGTTAAACAAATAATATTTGTTAAACATAATTTGATTAAAATTGATTCTAGAATAGATTCTAGACTAAATAGATTCCAGAATAAATAAATAATATCTATTCTAGAATAGGAGCAGTCATTTTGGGCAAAAAGATAAACCTAACTTCAATGGAACGCACTTGATCTATATGCATTTGGATGAGTGAGAGTGAGAGGATAATAGAGATAGAGATACCTTGCACTTGACATCCTCAGTGTCGAGTAGGTTGAGGAGTACCTCCAGTCCCCCCACATTGCGAATGGCCAACTGACAAGTCTCCTGACTGAGGTTGAAGTCCCTCAGACAACACAGGGCTATTATGGTTGCTGTCTGGTTCCCTCCCTACAATCATCAGCCGATGGGAGAAAATACTTAACACAACAAAGATACGATAAAATTATTAGCCGATCAATTAAACTCAACCCCTCCTCCATCATCGTGTATGTACGTTAGTTGAGGAAGGAGGGGTTAATAGAGGGGTCACGGGTTTATAATTTGCAATTCCAGCCTAAAGTTTGATTCCAGCATATGAACCGATTGGTGAGTAGACTGTTGTTATAATGAGTTTCGTTTTTTTTCTTCAAGGAAAATTCATTCGTTATTTATACCTCAATCAAGCAACCAATGACTGTGGATCTCAAACAGTTCTTCACATCATTCAAGTTCTAAGTCACCTTGCAGACGATCTATTCAAGCATCAAAAATTGATTCGTCACTGGAATATCCCTGCAGCTGGAGAATGAATAAGGCGTTTGATTTTAACAGATAATGTGGTGATAAGTATGATTTATTTAAGAGTAAGTATTAGAATTTAATGTGTTGTTTTTGTGTGTGTACCTTGAGGTACTTGACCAGTTTCTGAATCTGCCAGTACTCGGGGGGCAAGTCGGCAGAGCCACTCTCCTGTCTCCTGTCGGGTGCCTCCTCCTCCTCTTCACTCTCTGAGGAACTGTCACTGTAGTCACTGTCCTTGTGAGTCATGGGAGTGCGGGGCTTCCCTGTGCTACAACCAAAACAACACTGTCAACACACAACAAGCTATCACCGACGAGGCTTGGGTTCAAGAAAAATGCAATAATTAGAATCAGTCCACCACTATCGACAGTATGAACCTGGCTATGACGCAATGCAATTCAAATTCTAAGGTTGTCAAAAAGAGCTGCCCAAAGCTTTCACAGTGAATAATATGGGTTCATTATACATCAGGCATGCCTTATCAAGGCGTACCCAGTGTCAATTCAGTGGGAAGGCCTTAACCGATGTAAAAATAGTGAAATTCTCATCGCAAATTTATTATTGTAGTTTTACTCTGTATTAATTGATTGTCACTATGATCTTCCACTTTCTTAAAAAATTGAGTTTTGAAGAGATAAATTTTTGAGGCAGTTGGATTTGAGGTAGGAAATTAAAATTTAAAAAATACTCCGAAATTCCAAAAAATACGGGTGTGCTTAATTTAACAGCTATTAATAACCACTCGTTATCATAAATTCATAAACCGAAACAATTTGCGACAAATTAAACTATTTTCAGATGGCTTTTATCATTAAAAAGTTTCACTCATAATTTATTAGAACTCTTTATATATAATAAACCTCTGTTGATAATGGAGTAGCTTGAAAAATAGTTTTATTTGAAACCGTTCGTGGAAAGAATGTTATCAACTCCTCATTTTTCCCAACACAAAAAATAATGCGAGAATTGTTATTCAAAAATCTTTTCGGCTTCAACAATTCCAGGTATTAGCGTTTCACTTTCAGAGCAGAGTTTTCCAAATACTATAATTAAGAAGAAATTTTTTGCTCAAAAATTGAGCATTTTTGGAACTTTTTTCTTGCTCATGCAAATTAAATCAATGAAATTGATAAGTTTGTCTTCAGTTTCAGAATCTGTGACAATTAAACAGGAGGTATATCACACTGGTGCACAAAATCTTGGGATGATAAAATATCAATTTTTCTTCGAGAAAAAGTTTGAAAATTTAAAAGATCTTCAGGAACTTTTCAATTATTCCACTTTTGTATCTCTTCGAAAAAGATCTAGATCTGTCAAAACTGGCTGGCGACAAAAATGACAGGTCGGTATATAATACTTAACCAGCAAAAAATGCCCATTTGAGAATGGAAGCAAAAACAAAAAAAAATCAACTCCACACGGCCCCAAGATCCAATGCAGGTATTCCATAATGACAAAAAGACAAATGGTTCATTTTGACCATTTTGTTTAAAAAAAGGCATTTTTTCTAATAATGTTCAGACAAAATGTCTAGAACTCTGGCTTTTCGTACACAAGTTTTCCAAAATATGGGGAGACATACCCGAGTCAAACTTCTTCTTTACTAAAATTTCCGTCTTCGCCTGTATGTCACAATGCAAAAATCATTTTTAAGCTTTTGTCATCTATTTTGAACTTAGGTAAACAACATTTAATTTTTGACCACTCAGAATAAACAACAAACCTTAAAAAGGCTGAATTGTAAACAAGGAGGCTCGGTAATGTGCGTTCGAACATAAAGTTCCGACTCGAGCTCATCTACATTTTCACTTAATTGTCTAGCAAATGAGGAAGAGATAAAAAAGTAACAGATGAACATATTGTTCAACAAGATAATAAATGAGCAACACAATCTACCTTAGGGGGCCGATGAGACCTGTGGCTACCATAAAATGAACACCCGAAGCAACGGTGATAAAAATCAAATAAGTAAAAATAATAATTACGACAAAAACTCGTTGCCCATTTTTTGAAAACCATTATTTACCAAATCAAAATGGCATTATATCAAATTTATTCTACGAAGATCAACCTGTACATTAATAGAAAAAGTATGGCACCTCTCAATGCAACTTGGTAACAAGTCGACAAGAAATGAGCAAAAGGGCAAAGTTTAAAAAACATTGCTTTTTTTCAAAAGAATTAATTTCAAACCAATTAGAAACATTCTCCACCAAATGAAATCAGTGAGCGAATCTTTTACAACTCCAAAGAGACCGATTGAGACCTTTCATTATCCAGGATATAATATACGAGGACAAAAAGAACGACAAATACAGGCAAAAAAAGGACGCAAACCATGTCCGAGCCAAGCTGTTCACTAAAGACATTGAAAACCATAAATTGCATTCTTCCAAATGACCAGAAGCCACCCATTTTGTGATACTGTGAAAAGAAAACCAAAACTACAAAAGTATGCGAATATGCAAAAATCACAAATATTTAATGAAAAGTTGTTGTACCAAAAACAAACACCAATTGAGGAAAATATTAAAACCGTTATCAAGAGAAAACTGTAGTTCAATAGATAAGGGATGTGACATGTCTATAGAGCTGCTAAGCTACAAGTTAACAGATATAAAATTTGCAAATCTCGAAAATCCAATTTGTTTTTTTTAAAAAAGACAGATATTTTCAAAATTCACAGCCAAAAGAACAGACCCTTTATCTTAAAATTTCATGGAAAAGCAATTGCGACTGTCATTAGTGAGATTAAGTCATGACTATAAAATAACAGTGAAAACAAGCAGAACAAAAAAACTTCACAAACAACTTTACGAAACCACAGTAATGAAGTCATTAAATTTATAAAATACTAACCGCAAGAACATAAAATCTTCAATTGCGTCTCTTTGGATCATCATAGAGACGCAATGACCCAAACAGCATTATCAAGTCTTTTTGTAAATCGACTATTACCAAACGGCAGCAAAAGAACCACAAAAACTGAGAATTATATTAATTTCACAAAATTCTTCTGAAAACTGATTAAGCCCTGAAGACCGTTAACTACGCAATATTTGGCATACCACAACAAAAAATAACAACAAATAGAGGGGAAAAATAAAAAACTACCAAATTCTGCAAGAGAAGGGTGCCGCAGCCCTTAAAACCATATGTTAATGAAAACAAAAAACAAGTTCAGTTGCAAAAATGTTTGAAGCTTTTTTAATCTATATGGTTAAGTAATGTGAATATTTATCAGAGAAACAAAAACAACAGCAAAAATGGGCAATTATGTAAAAATTTTAAAAAATGTATAAAAACTCGTAGTACCAAAAGCAAGAAAACGTTCTGTTAAAACACTCCGCCGCACAATTAGTTTGTATTCTAAAAGGAAGCAAGCTTGACCTGTATTTACGTAGAATAATCAAACAGTCGACTGAAAAAATTCTAAAAATATAGAAGTTCAAAGAATCACTGAAATTTCCTAAAAGAAATACATTTAATGACATAAGAGACATAAGGTAACACTTGAATGCATGGTACAACTTCACTTACACTTCTTTATTAAGCCATTTTGATCTTTGATTGGTTAGAATTAGTAACCAGACTGCAAAAGGAATAACAATTCAAGGCAAAACACAAGAATTCAGTTAAATTTTACTAAAACTCTTCCTCAAAGCCATAGAAACCCTTAGGTTCTCTGAAAACAAACTATATATACATTTGGAATCATTTTAACGTAAATTGAAGCTGTCATTAATGGAGCCTTGATTAAACAATTTCGTCAGTAAATAACGTTGAGAAAACAAAAGCAAAATATAAAATATTTTGAAAAAAGGCAACAGCAAAATGGAAAATAAAAAACTTCTGATGGTAAGAATCCATGATAATATCAAACCCATCCCTGATTTTGCCACGCGTTCAAGAAACCGCCCAAGTGTTCAAAGTTTTTACAAATTAGACAAATTGTTGAGTGAAATTCTTCAAATATTAAAGAAAAACAACGATGCATTTTGTATAATTATCAATCAGCAAACTCGATTCCACAAAGCTTCCATAGGGCGCCTATTTTCAACTAGCGCTTTTTTTGGAGATTAAGGAGTCTGCCTAAAGGTTTCTACGTCACTACGTCAGACAAACTTTAACAAAGTAGACCAAAAAAGCACATTTCGTGCCATTTTTGATGAAAAAAGTTCGAATTTGAATAAATTTATCAACAATTTAAGCAAAAAAAAACTTTACTCAAACAATTCAGCGACGCTCTTCTAGGTAACAATAACACCCATAATAAAGGTGTTATTATTATTGTTATTGTTAACACAATAACAATAATAAAGGTCTCTTAGGTAACAATAATAGGTAACAATAACACCCTACTGTTAAAAATTTTAACTTATGTTAAATTATTTTAGCGAAATAGTGCCAAATTTTAGCAAAAATTACTGAAAATGTGAATAAAAGCTTTCGAATGTTCACAAAACTTTAAACCTCCATAACTCTCGGTAAAAAAACGAGATTCGAAAAAATCTTTTTTATTCCATATTCTAGCATGTACGTGCTTTTTAATTATACCATTCACAACTCTGTACGATGTATATATATCGATCGGCCAAAAATGTCTGAACAAAAAACCAGTTGAGCATATAGTTCCTCCCTCCCCACTAAAGTGGGGGTCAGAACAAAAAATAAGTTGACAAATAAAATAAAATTACGAAAAAAGACGAGAATCAATTTAATTTAAACTCAGTCAAAAAGAAGAAAATTTACCTAGAATCATTCCACGACAAAGACGTAACACTTTTGGAACCCATAATGGCTTGAACAAAAAAGAAAGAGCAAGTACCTTAAAATATAAATGAAACAAAATTAACATCAGTATTTTAAAAAATTGAGCTCAAATAGTAATGGTGGTAATAGCTACAAAGACTCAAAATAAAATTACGGCTTGCTGTGATAAAAACAATTTATGCTCCAATCAATATCAGCACGTAAATGCTAACAGATAATTCAACTTTTTAATTAAGAGAATCGTAATTGCAGTTCTCACTTTTCATATTATAAACTTTCTCATTAATTGATTCGAAAGCTTGAAAGCAAAATTTTCTACTTTCTTACAATCGCTCCAGTAAAAAACAATATCTAAGTCTTACACAACAAAAAATCGACTGACTGAAAACGCAAATATCATAAAAAGTTAGGAACAAATTTTATCCACTATCTTAGCAGTTGAGTTATAGTTTCTTGAAATTAACCTAAAACGCGAATTCGACAACAGCATACACAATGCATTCGCTATTGTGATTCAAGCTTTATACTTGTTTTTACATTGACTCCTAGCTTCTGTCTATATTTTTATATCTTTCGCTCTATTAGTAGAAAAACAACAGTTGTCAATGACGTGAATCGATATCCGTTAAACAATTTCATCCGCCGAGGTGTCATTGAACCCATAGCTCAATAGGAGTAAACAATTTATTTATTTTGCCGTATCCACTTACAATGACTTCTGTCTGGCACTTTCCATGGTGGCTTTCTTCTTCTCTGGACTCTTCTTGGGTTTCTCCTTAGCATCAACAGTGTCCTCCTTGTTCCTCTTGATCTCCCTCTTCTTACCCCCCTCATTACCTGGTGCCCCTCCTCCCTCCTGCTCCTCATCGTCTGACATCTCGAGAGTCTTCCAGGGAATAGACACCTCCTTCCTCTTCTTCTTCGTCTTCTCCCTCTGCACTCTACGCTTCTTCTCCTGGTCTCTAAACATCACACAATTAAATAATCACTGCCATATTTAATTTGTGCCACTTTGACATATACAAAAACAATTATTGTTATGTAACCGTTGAAATGATCACCAACGTTAACCTACATCAACTCTATGTGGTTCTCTTTCAAAGGAACGACTCAATTATCAAGCTTGACGAAGAGTACGAGCCAGCATTACAATGGACGTTCATTAATAAGCAGAATAGAAACCCTGGAAAGCAATTGTTGAAAGGTCAGTTTTCTTATTTGATGTGTGCAGTGTGCAATATATGTAAATTCATATTGCGTAATATAACCAATACAAACCCCCAAAATTCTGGAATGGAGAATTCAAATAATTCCAGTACCTGTCCTGATCGGCCCTTTTGTCTTGTGTCCGTCTCCCCTTCAAGTCTCCTTCTGAGTCACTCGAATGTCTCCGTTCTCCCTTCTTCGCATCTTTCCCACTTTCACTCGCAAACTCCTAGCCAAAAATTATTATTGTTAACAGAAGTTTCACCATATTAAAAATACGAAATTAACGACGAAGTGAGAGTTTAAAATTCGCGTGCTTAGCTTTTTTTCAAGCCATGTTGTTTATCGTGGGGAACATGACTTCGAGGAACGTCCAAATGAGGTAAAAAAAATGGGATTGTCTTGATAAATTTCGAACAATGGTATCTGACTTCGTATTACCCAACACTAATTGTAACAGTTTCTACTGTGTATGGTCTAGAACAGCACCTGCAGGAAAATATTGTGCAGAACATTTCATTCCCTGAGAAGAAAGGCAAATTATTTGATTGTATTTGACTTGGTTTATTTTTCTGCAAAAACGTTTTTACGAAGGAAAACGGCCCAACCACAGTCCAAATTACTTTCTTCCGAAAAGTAGTTTTTGACGATTGCCATCGGGTTCTGAAGGAAAAATGAGGTTTTGGAGTTTCGTTACAATTTGGATAACTTTGGTAACCTCTAACTCATGAAACTTTACATGGATCTTGTTTTACATCAATCATTGTATATGTGGGCAGGGTTATTGTTGTATTGTTGGTATATCGCAAATCAGAAAAAACCTCATTGATATTTGAATGTTTAGTATTTTCTCGCTGGTATTTCTCGCTATAAGTTTTATGAACCACAGGTTCTCGCTTTGATAAAAATTTTTGAAAAAATATCCTCTGAATGCTGACTCAGAATTGTTCTGAAAAACTCAGCTGTTGCTGCTGTGCACTTTGATTTCGATGGTTCAACTCATATGTAACGTGAAAGACAGTTTACAGCCACCAATAGGTATTTGACGTCTTTCTCATCCTTTGCTATTTTGTCAAAATACAGGCACGAATCTCGTTCGTGACGTAATAAATCGTCTCTACAGTAGGAATTTTTGAAATTTCTGGCATTTTTGTGACCATTATTACTCTCAACAAACAACCTAATCTCCCTTGGCTTGATACTTGTCTTTTTGGTAACTTTTCCACATTTCCATCTGCAGCTGAGCTTTCTTTGTGTTTAGATTCAAACAATTTTTTGGCGTCTGTTCCCGCTTTATGAAATTCTTTTTTGTTTTGTCTTTTCACACGTTAGAATTTTTGAGGTTATCTTCCCGATCGCAGCGTTAGCACTGCTGTTAATAAAAAAGTTTACCTATATCCCATAAACCTGTACAAGTTTGAGATAATCAAGATTGCTCGAATTCTTCGTTTTTTGGAACAAAAAATAGAAATATTGAAGCAGTCAAATCTGTTGGAACGCTGTCATCAATGAGCGTTTTTTTGTCGTTAATTAATTCTCACCCAGAAAAATGAGCAAAAATGCATTGTTTATGTGAGTCTGTGTCATTTTTCTGAAAACTCAACGAGATCCACTGCTATAGTGTGCTGTTGTTCTGTGTTTTGCTAAATGTCCACTACCTTTATCAATGGGATACATCCGGCTCAAAAAAAGAGAGTATGGCACCTTTACTTTCTCCGCCATGATTACTTAAAATTTTGAGCTTTACGAGCCGTTCTTTGCTGTAAAATCTTCTGGTTTTATATTGAATTGTGCAAAAAGTGACATTTGTCTGTCTCAATTGACTTAAATTAATGGAGCAAATAGAATAACAAACTGAATAGATTTCACGCGCTTCTATGTTTTTTTTTACTCTCACGTTTCTTTTTACTACATTGTGAAGGTAATCGCATAAAACCCATAAAACATCAGGATCACTCTTATGTGGATACTTTCGTAATTCATTCGGCTGCCAAAGAGCCACGTGGCTTAGGATAGTTAATTGCATCTCTTGCATTCGTCAATGGCGCTGTTTCTACTCTCAGAGGGAAGATAGCGATCTGACGGACCGGGTTTGGTAATATTTGAACAGTATCGCATAAAGTCGGAAATTTTCCAATAGAAGTTTACGAGTAAGCTTTTTTTTGCTATTTTGTAGCAGTAATTTAAACATGTTAGTAAATTTAATAGCTTACCCAAAAAATCAGCCCGGCGAAAATTTTAGAAGATTCAAATAAAATGATATGAGTTGTGTTTAAGTCTATTACACGAGATCACCTGCTCGGCTGACAAAGGCCGTGCTTTATACAAGTGACACTGATGTTTTTGTGAAGCACAGCAGCGGCAACTTTTTTAAATTGTTTTTACCGTTATAAATTTCTTTACAGAAGGACTCAAACAAAACAAAGAATTTCAATACTTAAAACAAAATCTAAGCATAGTTTGTTGCAATATCTCAGATATAGGTCATCTCAGAACACTTGTTTGCACAAATCGTATTTCGAAAGCGGAAGAGCGTTTCACTAATTTGATGAACGTTTCCAGAAGCTTGTGTGAGAATTTGCTTCTGGGATTCAGATGCTTTTTTTAAAAAAAAATCTCGAGTTTGCAGATGTCTAGGTTTCTCCGAATTGGCTTTCTCAATAGCTTTTTCTGCCTTGCTTTTATTGCACCCAGATGTTTACTGGCCGGACAGTTTTACAATTGAATCAACCACAGATGTCTACAAAAAATTGATGGGTTGCAGAACTTTCAAAATTTGCACGCGTAGAGGAAATGAAATAAATTCGCTCTTTGCGGTTCTCGTGCCGTTAAGGGATTGCAAACATTTTCAGATATATTAGATTCTACTGTATCAAGAAGAGTTGAGGATCCCGGTGTGGCATGAAATAGTAACATTTTTTTCTGATCTCAATTGGTTTACAGGAGAAGGCATTCTGTGGGAATGTTTCATCCAAACTTTTCAGCTTTCTGCGTATAAGATTTCTGCTTTAAAACATTGCGAAATTTTACGCTGGTCTGGTCATTCGTCTATGCGAGGTAGTCATTCAATCATCCATTCATAATATGAGACCACTTAACAAGTTTATACTCAACAATTATGCTATCGCAGATATTAATACCAACCAGTTCTTTTTACGTTAGGCTAAAAAAACAATTCTCGCTTTCAAATCAATTGCTTTTTTGAGAATTTGATTGCCAGAGAAAAGGCAGTTTCTCATATATAATTGAGTATCTTTGAATATTTTTTTTCATATATAATTGAATATTATCTTTCGGAGCAATTAAACATGAAAATTCAGGAGCTAAGCGAAATTTGATTATTCAGAGAACTGGATGACAAAAATTCTCACAAAAATTAATTGAAAATATTCCATCTTCGAAAATAAAAATCAATTGAAAAATATTTGGCCTTTCACTGTTATTTTAATCACGTCACAAAATGGAGCCACAAATGTACTTCACCTAGTGCTATACGTGTTCACTGCTATACTGCGTGGACATTTTGCAGATGTTTTTATTACATTTGCTAACCTTTGATGCTAGATTGGACGCGAATTTTGCACTGGCATCTTTAAGTAGACTTTTGAGATCCTTGTAAATTTCACCCTTCCTTTCATAAGTGGGCTCAACTGTCTCCCGATTGAAACCCTGAAAACCAATTCATAAATATTGAAGTAAACTGAAGAGAATGAGATAAAAATGTGTGGGTTACAGGTTTGTATTTGACACTTACTGCATTTTCAAAATATCCCGATGTACTGGCAGTGACACAAATCTCGTTCTGTTCCAAAGTGAGGATCTCTAAGTAGCAAATTTCCCCCTCTAATTGTCGAAGATAGGGAGCTCGACAGCCATTCTTGAACACTATGTTGGATGTGTAAACAATCCTCTCCAACAGTTTTCCATATTTTGAGCTGGTGTAGCGTTGAAGCAGATCTACTTCGTTTCCTACTACCTCAGGTGTCAGCCGGAATCCTCTGAAATAAAATTAGTTTGATAAAATTATAAACTAACTTTTGATGGTTTCTGTATCAATTAAGTGTCGGTGACTGTCTCAACGCCAGGTCTCGGCCTTGACACTCTCGGAGGTACCAAAGGATTCTTAGAGGTCTACATTTTGTCGCATGCAATAAAGAAAACGGCGATTCGTGGTATATTTTGGGTTCTCTCGGGCTTTGAGAGGTGTTGATGGTCTGCGCTGTCTCTAAAATACATTAGCTTAATTGGGACACGTTCATTCCGTTTATTTCTTCATGGGTTCCGGAGGACCTGGAGCGAGATCTGGATCTTTGGGATGAAATTAGTTAACAATTAAAACCACAATATTTTATCACTATGTTTGCGTTTTTGAGTTTGGATGACATGTGGACTGTTCTAGCTTTCCTATCCTTAGTTTATTTTGAATCCTGATCTTGTTTTCAGCTGTAATTATATGATTATTTCCATTTTGGAGCTTGTTGTTCCATGTATATATGCATTGATTTCGGATCGTATTCTCGGTCTTGTTGGGCTACTTGATGTTCGACCTACTCAAACAAGTCCTGTAATTGATAAGTGTTGGGTCTTATGGAGTCTAATTTGTATATTGGTCTTTTGGGGAAGTTCGGTAATGGACTGTGATGGTTCGACCTCTTGTGCTGGGTAGATTTCAGGTGGATGTTGGTGTCACTCCACACTTACCGGCTAGCCTCTGGTTGTCTGTTCCTGGTTTCCCAAATTTCGGCTCGTCAGTTTGTTTGGGAACGATTCCGGTTCTGTTTTAGAAGTACCCAATTAATCTGTTTCGGGTGAAGTTTCCGGGGATCTTCCATTCTTTGGTCTCTTCTTCGAGATCTCAACTTTCTTCTTATTGGGCACTAAGGTTTTGATTGTTGCGTTTCCGTATTTTAGGCTTTTGAACTGCCCTTTCCCCTGACTGCCTGAGACATGGTACCCTTCATTAGAAAGCTAGTTAGGTCCTTTAGTCTGTAGTTTTGAGGCTGGCCTATTTTTTTAAATTGTTTGTCACTAAAATATCTTGACTTTGGCTGCCCACGCGTGAGGTTCTTCTCATCTATCGGGTTCCTTCTTTCGGTTTTCCCCCGGATTTTTTTTTACCGGTTTACATGGTTATCTTCTCTCCCAATCTTTTTTGGTCTTTTCGTGGCTCTGAAATTTTTTGAATGGTTTGAATTGTATTTCAGACTGGTGGTACGTCAGATTTTCCGTTTTTAATGTATACTCAAATTCTGAGTCCGTTTTATTGACTTCCCGTTAGCAAAAATACTATCTAAGTTCTGTTTTTTGTGCGGATGAAATAAGTTACCGTAAAATGGAGTAGTTTCTGTTTTTTTTTCTCGGGGTTTTTCACTGTTTAACTTTGCTAGCTTTCCTCTACTTTTACATTCGACAGTGAATTCGAAGTTTGCCGCCACTACTAGTACGATTGTTCTTTTTTTGGTGACTGAGGCGTGTGGGTGAGCTAAAATGTCGGACATCGGTTTGAACAAGTTTTATCGGTCCATAAAAGTCGGTCCCGAATTTTTTATTAATTGAATGTTTATGCTTTATCTGGAGGCTCTACGTTACCGACCAGCACACTTGGGGCTAAAATGGGAAGGCCCTGAATTTCTTGATCTATCATGTATCGTTGTTACATTTTTCCGATTTTGGATTCCGGAGTTTTAGCTTTTTAAATTTTCACCGTTCCTGATTTATGCTAAGCAAATGTTTGTTCGGCTCTCTACCTCCGATTACATGTTAAAATTTGGTATCTTCATTCATCTTTGTTTGTCTTATGCGTGAGAGGCGGGGAGCAGATAGGAACCATTTTCCTATTCCTTTCGGTAGGAGTACTTTATCGTCTACCAGAACCAGGGCCATAGCCGTGCTCAGACTGCCCTTTAGGTGTATGTAATCTATTGAAATATTTTTTGATCTCTGCCTCCAGTGAGTTCCGTCTCACATACCGACTGTTGGTATATGTCATAAGTGGTATTGTTGACTGTATTTTATGGTACAGGTCTAATATGTACTCCTCTGATTTTATGTCGACTGCGCGCAAACGTAGAAATCTTTGAGCTCGTTGTTGAGTTTATCTGATATTAATCGTGTCAGCTCAACTATTATGGCGAGATGCGAGTGAACATTTAAATGATTCAGATGCTGCCTTCTTTGGTGAACTCAGCGTGCATTCATTCTCTTTATTTCCGGTCTCAGACATTTGGGCTCCCTTTGGTATGCTGGTTTTGCTTAATTTTGCGGGTTTTTTTTTGGCCGAGAGCGAAATTGTGCTTGTGATAGTGTTGCAGGAAGCTGTTCATTTTGATGGATTTCTAAGAAGTGGACGAGAAAGGTTTCTGGTCAACTGTCCCTATCTTTCAACCTACTAGTGGCAGTTTAGCAAATAGAAGTCTGCGATACCCATTAATTGTCCGTTGCATTAAGTCCTTCAACCGTAATTGTTCCGACCCCACTTGTGGGGGGGAGGAACTATATACTCAAATGGGTTTTTTTTTTTGTTCAGTGAATTTTGGCCGACCGATATATTCATCGTAGAGAAATGTGCGTGGTATCATTAAAAAGCTCGTCCAGCGTAGAATTCGAAATTAAAAAGATTTTTTTGAATTTCGTTTTTTTCGAGGAGTTATCGAGGTTTAAAGTTTCATGTGAACACTGGATATTTGGTTCACTTTTACCGTAATTTTCGTTCGAATTAACAATTCTTCTACGAAAAATTTAACTCAAAACTAGATTTAACGCCAAAAAGTAAATCAATTTTAGGTTTTTAATAGACAAAAGGAGATAATAAAGACCAGTTCTAGTCTTAGAGGGAAGTTTAATATATAAAAAAAAAATCGAATTAGGTTTGGGAGCTCTTTTTTTTAGAAAATTTTGCAATTTTTTTGTTTTTTCAAGTCACCTAGAGACTACTAGACACTTTTAATATCGAAGTTCCGTTAATGACAAACCTCTTTTACGATCAAATGAAGCCCAATGAACAAAAAATTTGTTTCGAAGGGATCGCTCGTTTTTTTTGGACTCGTATCTCAAATTTCGTAATTTCAAATGAAATTTTGATTTATTTTTTGAGGTTTTACTAAAGTTTTATAATCCTATGGCATAAACTTGTTGACTAAAGGCACAATAGATTTGCTAATGGGCATTAAGTGAACCTATCTAGTGCTGTGAGCGGACAGCTAATGACTGTTAAGACTTTGAAAATAAATATTCGAAAGTTTTTTAAAATTAGTAAATCATAAACTTATTTTTGTGAACTGTAAGTTCGTCTCAGTAAAAACAGGATTGAATTCCTTCATACCACTGCAACATAAGTTAATCTCATTAGCGGCTTTAACAAATAACTATTGGTTATACGTCTTCAATGCAACAAGATTTCAAATTTTTTAAAAAATTTTTTGGACATTTCGTTTTATTGGTTCATTTTGAAATCTTATCACGTCATCCTAATATTGATGGCTACATCTTCCTTCAGTGAAAACGTCCAAAAGATCATGGATAAAACTTTCTGAGAAAAAAAATAGGGTTTAAATGGCTTCAACACTTTCTTCTCCCATTTTTCTAAAGAAATTTTGGTTTTTGCCTGTATTTGTTGTTTTTTTCATAGTCATAAGACATATTGTGATGTCTTATTGATTACCTAGGCATCATAAACATACTTGTATTCACATCGTGGCTTAGCTGAGCGTATTCATTGTATTCCTATGAAGGCTTTTGAGTTTAATGGCTGTTAAGACTTTAAAAATATTTTTTTATTTTTGAACATAAATCAATCTTAAGCCTTTTTTCGTGGATTGTAGGTCAGTCTCGGTAATGACAGAACCGCTTTTTCTCTACATCAGCAACAATTTATCTGGTTAGCGGTTTTATCTTCTAACTATTGGTTTTTGTGAATTCGGTGCACGAGTTTTCATAATTTTTGGATTTTTTTTTAGTAATTTTGGTTCCTTTTGAAATCGTATTACATTATCCTAATATTGATAGCTCACATTGGCTTAGCGAAGACGTTCAATGGATCGTTGAAAAAGTTTTCAGAGAAAATAGCTTATGGTTTAAATAGCTTTGACACTTTCTTTTCTCAATTTTCTACCGAACTTTTGGATTTTGCCTGTTTTTGTTGTTGTTTTCATAGTCAATGACTTGTTGTAATGTCTTATTGATAAATTTTGAATGACAAACATCCTAGCCGTCACATCATCTAGGCATAATTTAGCGTACTAAATGCCTTCCGTTGAAAGCTGTAGAATTTTTTGACTTTGATACTATGGGTTTTCTCAAAAATTTCGTGGTTGATGTATTTTTCTTTGCCATACGACTTATTGTGATGAGTTATTGATGTCACATGAAAAAAACCTATGATTGCTATTTCATCGAGGCAGAATTTACTGTGTTTAATTAACTTAAAATGTAGCATTTTTTTAAAATTCAAACATCTATTTTTGTTATCTCTTCATTTGGTTGACAATTAAGTCAAAAATGTAGATGAGCTCGGGTCGGAACATCATGTGCGAACGCACATTAACGAGCCGCCTTGTTATCTTTTGCATTTGGTGAATCTACTACGATAAGTTTTTCTTGGTCTACAGTTGTTCAGTACTATAATAAGTGCATTGTAGTCCAATTCTACCGTAATTTGTCGGCCAAGTATGGTTGTTTTACGACGTATACGGTAGCGAGCATTTCCAATTCCTTTGTCGCGTATCATTTTACAGCTTTGCTATTTCGGCGTCACCTGTATGTGACTGGTTTTTCGATGTTGTTTTCTATTTGCAATAAGCAATAACTTGGCTCTGAGTCCTGGTGTGTTAGCGTCAACCAAAAATAGGTTTTTTTGGGTGCCTCTGTGGGTCAAAAACTCTATTTTGCCGAGTTTTGATTTTCTTTTGAGTAACGACTCTTGTTCAGTTTCCCTATTCCCACCTCTTGTCTTATTTCTCTAGCCTTTTCTGTAACGGTTTTGTTGAATTGACTAGACTATCTGACTGATACCATATTGGAGTGATTGATCACGATAAACATAACGTCTTGCCAGGCAGATGTTTCTAGATTTAGCGATCTGTCTATAGTTTCTTCCAATATGACAGGCCTGTCTGCTAGACCATGAAAGCCTCTAGTGTATCGGTAGTGTCCTGTTATCATGCCTCCTATCAAGGTAAAGAAGTAGTTTTGCACTATCTGGGTGCAGATGAATTTGGCCCAAACCAGGTTTTAAGTCAACAGGAGAGATAGGTATAGCCGTAGGTTTTTGTTCTCGGAGATTGTAACCGATATCAGCGCTATTTGCTGCATCTACTGAAATGTTTACAAATCAATACTTTTTTGTGGGTTATGACGATCGGGCTTATGAATTGCTCTAATCCCACCTCTTTTCACGGACGACCTGTATTTCATTTATCAGTTTGTCAGTTTCGGTTTTCACTTTAGGTAGTAGATTTATGGGCATTACCATATTTTTTGGATAGGTCTATAATCCATTACTTTAAACGTTCGTTGTATTTAAAATCATGTTTCGTTTTTACTAACTTTAAACATTTTATAGCGGTTGTCAAATAGATTTGGCTTGTACTCATTTATGTCGGTTTCTGTTGGGTTCAATCAGTTTGTGTGGACCACCAGGTGAGTTTCATAATTTTAGGCCAACTGTTGGTGTGGCTCTGTGCTCTATTGTGCGTCACCTTATTAACTTTGATGGCAATTTCAATTTTGGTTTTAACTTGGCGGTTTTCGAAAATTTGATTTGTTTAGCGTTTACATTAAAAAACTATTGGTCTGGTGTTGTTTCAGTATAAATGGTTTCACTGTTCGCTAAAACTAATATTTCGTGTAATAAAATGGAATATGGGGTTTCCAGTATCTGAAATGTTATGTACCTTGCAGCCGTTTAATTTACGCTCACAATGAAATTTTTTAACCAATGTCTTGGAGTTCGAAATCATGTCTGATCTTTCCGACCTCTCTGTAAACCCATTTGTTCTTGGTTCTATTAGGCTCTTACTAATCTAGTCGGAGATCGCATTTTGTTTTGTGATTGCGAGAATCTTGTTAAAATGTTCATGTTTTTCTTCGTCTGCTGTTTCATACTCTGAGGTTGTCATTGTCTCTCGCTTTGCAAGTTCTTATGTGGCCAAATGTAAATTTGCCTATAAAATTATGGGCAGATTTGGATTTTTCGCTTTTCTCGGCTGAAGACCATTCTATTGGCTCCGCTTTGACAAGTAATTCTTTTCATTTTTGTTGTTACCATCTGTAATTAGATGCCTCTCAAATTCATCGATTGTGTTCCTCATCACGCAGTATTTATCTGCTTGGGTTTTACTTTTCGTTCAGTTTAGAAGTTTTTCTTGGCTACTCCCAGATTTTGTTTGCTTAAAGTGCAATTGCATTCTTTTGCAGTGCAGATATACCAGAGTTCCGTCAAATTCTTGCTACTGAGTTACGGTCACCAACTTTCCTAGTTCACTAGTTCATTCAATGGACACTCTTTCCATTTGTCTACGAAATCTTTAGCAGATTTTTCCCTCACAATTTCTGCATTTTGACGCTTAGTGGACCTAGATTTCATAGAAATTTTGATGGTTCGAACATTTTTCACAATCTTTTTAAATTTTCCCACATCAGAGATAGCGAATTTATCAATGTTGGGTTTTGTACCTGGTTTTAGTTGTTTAGGTAGCAGCATGTGCTGGCAAATGTCTCCCAGTATTTAAGTCGGATTAGTATCGGACTCTTGACAGATGCCCCCAAACATTATGGCAACTGTAATTGCTGCAAATGCTTTGCTTGCTGCGCCAGGTTATGAACCGAAGTATCGGTAAAAGAGGGATAAAAACAAGCTTAAAAGCGAAAAACCAATTTGTAACACTTTTTTTTGCAAAAAAAAATTCTATTTATTGCTGTTTATCAAATTAGCAAACTTGAAGAATTGAAACCATTTCGGAGTCTCAAAACACAGTCAGGATCAAAAATCTTCCTAACTTTTAATAAAAGCAAGTTAAAGCGCAAAATAAGATGAAGTGGAGCAAAAAGTTGAACTTTTTCTAAATTCTGTTAGACATTGTCAGACTTTTAAAACATAATAACCGACCTAGCTAATACCAGCGTTCAAACTCATTTTTGCAAAAGCCAAAATATTAGTTATTGTTCCGGCCCCTCTTGAGGGGGGAGGAACTATAGACTCAAATGGGTTTTTATGACTCGAAGAGGAGTATTGAGATTCTACAGGTTTTTTTTAGCAGAAACCAAGTTTGTTCATGACTTGAATTTTGACTGCTTTCTATTCGAGCATTTACCTCCGTTTTTGATTGTTAACTTCTGTTTTCGAACATTGGACTTTAACAATAGCATAGTTTGTAATGTATAGCAATTGGTAATAGTCTGTAATTCAAGGTGAAGAGGTCAATTTGAGAAAATTTGATCCCTTTTAACTACCTACCCCGCCCCCAAAAAAACTACCCCCCTCCACGTACCTACCCCCAACCCCCAATGTACCTACCCCCAACCCCAACGTACCTACCCCCTTGGTCATCCATTTTTGTTATTTCTAGTGTTTTTTTCGATATTCTGACTGTTTAAGTTAGGGTAGAGATTATTTTGCACGACGATTCGAGTCGTTTCCGGTTTTCTACCGGCTATGTTTTTGTTCAGACAATTTTCGCCGATCGATATATTTATCGTAGAGAGTTGAGACTGGTACCATTAGAAAGCTCGTCCAGCGCAGAATATGGAATTAAAAAGATTTTTTATATTTTCGTATTTTACAGGGAGTTCGAGGTTTAAACTTCTGAAAAAAAGGAGAGTGAATTTAGTTGTTTTTATTCACATTTTCCGGAATTAACATATCCAACAGTTCACTTACTACTCCTCATTCCTGCTTTGTTATTTAAAACAGTTAGATTCCTTCTCAACTCAAATTTATCACAAACATAAGCAATATGCGTGCGTTCTGCTGTTTTTTCCTTCTCAACTACAACAGTGCTCTGAATCACACATACAACCAAAATTTTTAATAAAATCAATAAAAATAAATTCAAAGTAGTAATTTTTTCAGCTTTTATGATATTCTGTTGTAAAAGTTGACCATGATATTAGAAAACACAGCTGAGACATTTTAGTAAGTTTTTCACCATTTTAAAAACAATAAAGAAAAGAAGGCAATGATGAAAAAATAAGCGACGGACTGTTAGAATTTTGGTCTATACATATAACAGTTTTCACCATTTTGAACTTGAGCGCGATTGACGTCTGAAATGATGTAATCAATTGAGTTTGGAGGCATGATGAAAAGTTAAAGCAGCATCTAAAGGAAATGAGAAGAGACTATTTTTCAAAAGATTTCTGTCAACATTTTTTCATCTATGAATATGAAAAACCAGCTAGTCAATCTGCAACTATAATGCTGTGAAACAATAAACTGCAAGACAATAAACTGAAAGACAAAACTGAACTTAAAACTAAAAGACAATAAAATGTCTCCAAATACTTTTTCATCGCAAAGTAACTAAAGATACTTTCGGATTCTATCAGCAGCAGACACGGTTACAGAATGATGTCAAAGACTGAGACTCTGAAGTTTCTGTTCTCTATTTTGTGCTCAGGCTATGGTTAACTTAAACATACTTTCGAAGTTCAAATAAGATAGAACATCTTTTTAAAACAAGCTATATTCCGATTTTCGAATGCAAGCTTCTTGAAGATTGAGAAAAAAATTAGCATAAAAGTCCCGTAGGTTCGAAAATGCCCTCAGTTCAGATTTTTATTTGAAAAGTCAGACATTGGCCAGAATTTATGTGAAACTGATGGTGTATCGCAATAGGAAAAAAACAAGAAAAGTGTAATTTTCACTGGATCTCTAAATCCGCAAATGGCGATGAATAAGGAAGTAGAAAAAGACAGTGCCTATGGCAGTGCCCTAAGTTCTCAAAACAACTGAACCAAGCTACTTTTCTATCTTTTCGTTACTGTGGATTTTCTGTTCCAAAAATTCAGAGTGATTTGGTACAAAACATTTGTTTGAACCGTTTTATAGAACAACTTGATCCACAATTTTAGATAGGAAACACAAAATCAGCTGAAACGAGAACAATATAATGAAAGTGAGTGCGAGAAAAAATTGGAGATGTTTAGGTCACAAGTAATCTCATGGAGCTTTAAAAGCATAACCCACGAGTAGAGGAAAGCAGCTTTAAGGATTGCAGCTTCACACTCATTGTCTGTGGAATCATTTGTATACTTTATTTTGTTATTGCAGAAAAGGCAATAAAAAGACGTTAAAACAGGCGCATTTTTTTTTGAAAAATTTGTTAGATTTGAGCTGTAATTGAACGCATTAAAAAATTAGACTCTAGACGCACCATTTTTCATGAAATTACTTGGCTCTTTCAGGAGAGTCACAAGATTTAATTTCAATATTGAAAATCCAATTTCTTAAAAATTTTACTTTGAAAAGCGCTTGGAAACGCTTATGAACATCTAAGCTCTGCTTCAGAATAGATAGTCAAAGAAGTTGATCAAGATTTACATCAATTAACAAAATGACAAAACAAGATTTTTTTGCACTATTTAGTTCCGCCTAGAAAACTCTTGCAGTAATACCTTTATAAATAGCAAGGAAAATGCAAAACTGAAAACTAAGTGATCACTAATGTGCGCACATATATTTCAGAACCAGTGGAAAACGTAAAAACTAATTTTAACTATAAAACTCGCTCTTTTAAGTGTAAAAATTTGCATCTAAAAGTCCGATTGGTCGTCTAAATAAGATCTTAACAAATTGGTTTCAATTATATACAATTAATCAGAACCACTGAAAATTTGGTATGCCAATTGAAAAAAAAGCAAGAAGAGATTAAGCTGAGCTCATAGTTCTATGAAGTTTTGCTTCACTATTACTCAAAATGAGTCAAACGTATAGCAAACAAAAACAGTTAATCAAAACCTTCAAAAGATTTGAGTTGTGATTACACAAATTACTGATGCAAAATGAAAACAGTTGAAGAGATACCTGCGGGGCGGCCAAATGCTGGCCCATTGTAGGCAAAAAAATCAGAAAATGGTGAAAAATAATTGACTCAATTTGAAAAAAAAACACCACTCATTCAGAGGACAAAATCAAAGAATTTTAATTACAAAAAATAAAGCACGAATGAAAAAAATCCATGGATTTGAGTTGTAATCTCTAAAAATGAACAATATATTGGTAGGTATGTTCAGGTATGACAAGGTATGTTCAATTCTATTGACTAAAAAAATCAAATGTAAAATGAAAAAACATCCGCAGGTAGTTATTCAAATTACAACCTGGCAGCAAGATAACACGCTGATTGTACTACAAAGTCAAATTAACAGATTATCTTCTGAAGCTTAAATTAAAAAATGGCATTGTATTGGAAAATTCAAATTTGAAAAAATGATCAAGATAATTAGACATGAAAATCAAAAACCTTTTGTATGTAAAGTTTTTCAAAACATTACAATTTAGGGAATAGGAACATCATTCACAAAAAAGCATGTTTGCTATTCTTAGAACAATTTTGTCAGCGTTAGAACAACTATCTGTATCGAAGCAAATAAACAGACTTTTACTCGGAGTTTTAAATTTGAAGGCACGATATCTTCGCAGATCTCTTTGACAACTTTTTTTCAATCTAATTAAACAGAAATTTAACTCAAATCAGCTCAATACTCATTTACGTAGAAATCAACAGCCTCTATTATATTAGGAAATGCAGCAACATAAAAAATTTTGCAAGTGGAATGATATTTCAGCCACTTTCGCCAAAAGAGGGCAAGACCTAAAATTGTTTTCTTATAAGAGCTTTTAAGTGCCTCAAGGATTGGAATTCCACATTAAGATAGCAGTGGAAAAATAGTATCAATTTTAGAAACCGAAAACCTTCTAACAACATTAAAATGGCTACAATTATGTTTAAAATGGCCAGAATTTAGGAGAATTTGAGAAAATTTCACCGTCAAGCTTAATTTGAGAACATTAAAAAAAGGAGCACTGAATTCAATCCATTGTTGCTGTGCAAAAATAAATGAGTAGATTGCGCAAAACAAAATGGCAGTGCAAGCATTTATAATAATAACAGCAATGTCATTACTGAAAAAACTTTATTTATTCATATCGGAACCAAAGAAATGTTAGCTTTTGAACTTTACATGTTTCCAAGATAAACAAACACAAAAATTTATAGTTAAAAGTTCTGATAAAAATTTTTTGCCATCTTCGATTGAGGTTTTAGAAGTGAGAACGATTGTGTTATCTGCATATTGAATAAGTTCTGTTTCATTGTCAAGGTATTTATGCACGTCATTTAAGTATAAATCGAACAACAGTGGACCAATGATCGTTCCTTGAGGAACTCGTCTTTTGAGTTCAACTGGATCCGATAGAACGTTTTGTATTTTTAGTCACTGCTCGCGATGAGACAGAACACTTTTGATTAATAGCCGAGACGGTGTATTAAAACATGTCATATCTCATTTTTCATCAAGGATTTTGTGGCTTATGGAATCAACAGTCTTGGATAAATCCAGTAGCGCAGTAGATACATATAAAAATTTATCAGTTATTGAGCGTATAATATCAGTACAGTGCGTGATTGCGTCTGTGGTTTCTAAATCCATATTGCGTTTTGGTGATGAGCTTTTCACTCCAGAAGTAACCTACAATTTGATCTCCGAGAAGACTTTCAAAACTTTTTGATATACATGGTGTAAATGAAATTGGTCTATAGTTGTCAGGGTCTTCTGTGTCTCCCTTTTTGTAAAGTGGTATTAGAATGGCTTTGTTCAAAGCCATTTTTTCACAATACAGTTATAAACTTCAATTTAACACTTGCGTTCTTCATATCTCTTTTTGTAGTTCAATTCAAGGGATGAAATTTTTCAATTGATACCTTACATAATGGTTTGAGGTGGCTAAAAAAAGAAACGGTCGGATCATGAACGTGAACATCACAAAGTTCTGTTTTTTTTTCAGAAAAAATGAGGGAAAACAAACACCTGTTTGAAAAAAAATGAAATGCAATTATCTTCTGCTCTGAAAGTTATTCCAAATAGGCAACCGATTGGACAAAATGGGCAAAATGTCATCAAATTGTTGAAGTGGTCAGAAAATAAGACAAAATGTGAATTCGTATGTATGTATTTCTCTTATTTGTGAATATCCAAACGTGAGGAGTTTAAATATGATAAAATATAAGTTAGTATGGAATACCCTAGAAATCAGAGCGTATCTGAACAAAAAAGAACATCATGTTCTTTCATTTATTTTCAAAAATCTAGGAAAAATTGAACTTCAGCTGCTAAACATGTTCTCAGAAACAGTAGAACCAAATATGCTTTTGAAAAAAGCTGATGAGTTCGGCATAAAAATCCAAAATTTTTATAAGACGATAATTTTTCCTAAATCTCATTCTTAACTATGAGACATCAAATACTTTTTGAAAACTAAATCTAAAACTTCTGATTTCTTGGATGTGACGTACATATTACCGAGACAATAATCACAATAACTGTTCTAATTGTGATATATTTTTGAATATAATCAATGAATTTTTTGAACAAGAGAAAGATCTCAAAAAGCGAATTTGTTTATACTCATTTCTTTGTTGATATATTTATTTATTACAATTTTGAAAATCCATCATTATTGTTGTGCTACATGCATTACATTTACCTCAGAGTGAGGTTCGTGGTGTCAATACTTCATCCTAACCATTAACATTGTCAAATAAATAACTGTAAATAACTGCAAGAAATACTATTTAAGTTTATATTCAGGACGCAAAGGGCTATCAGATTGATCGATCTCCTTAATGTCCAACATTTAGTTATACCTTGGTCCAAAAAAGTTCGATGTTTATAACCAAAACTTTTTGGCTGGTATGTAATCGTCGCATACTTTTTCTCCACAAAATTTTCGGCAAACAACTGCGAAGCTTGTAGTTTTTAGTGCATTCACAGAACAACTGATACCATTTTATAAGCGGATTTAGTAGTTTTAGTGGTACTTGATAAAGGTA
Organism: Convolutriloba macropyga; assembly: GCF_964194025.1. NCBI lineage: Eukaryota > Metazoa > Xenacoelomorpha > Acoela > Convolutidae > Convolutriloba > Convolutriloba macropyga. Next base: position 56,174,186 of record NC_134476.1, on the reverse strand, counting down.
ACGAAATATTTGCAGTAATTTTCCTCTCATTCAGGATCATGGCCCTCATAATTGTGATTAGGCTATCAACTCAACAGAAGTAGTCCATTTTCTAAAGGTCAAGTTTTCGAACCCCGACCTACCTGTACCCTCTCTAGTATTTTGCTCTCCCGTCATTCTCCACTCCCCTCACGCATGAACCTACACTATGAAACATCACAGCACCGTATTTAAATTTACCGCATTGTATTTTAAACTTATAGCACTATGCTAGACTCTAGGAGCCGCGTCAAAAGTTTGAAATATCACTCTACCGATTAGGTGTCTAGCCTCCCTTCGCGCACAACATCCTTATAAGTATTATCGGATCTTTTCCGTTTGTGCGGAACAAAACTGTTTTTTTTTTCAATTCCAAAATTTGTTCTTGAAGAATATATCCAATATTTTGAACAACTTATTTTTTTCTCATTTGGAATCTCTTTTTATCACGAAAGAAGATTCGGGTCTTTCCCATTATAGCCCCCCATTATGGTATAATTACCATGCTTGGGGGCGGGGGGGGGGGGGGGGGGGGGGCTATAATGGGAAAGACCCGAAGATTCAAAGCTGCGAAATATGATGAAAACCAGAGAAGAAATTTGGAGCACAGAAAATTTTCCCTGCTTATTTTACATCTAAGAACAGTAGTAACAATTGCTAAGAGGAAATTGATTTGAATTTGGGTTGGGTGCCCAGTAAATGAAAGAATAAGGCTATCAGTGAAAAATTGGTGAACTGACTTACTGTGAAAATTCTTGCAATGATACTTTCATCAGCTCCATGTCTAAGTTGTTGAATGCAATGTAAAGTCTGAGAATTGCCCTTTGACTTTCATCTTCGTCAGTTTTAGATTGCTCAATTAACCTGGCAAGGGTATTATCATCCCCTCCAGTAGTTGCGTATGTGGCTCCCAAAATATTGGCCGCCGGATCTGAATTTTCTGCACAAACAAATTTGAGCTTAATGAATGCAAGTACCATATCACAGTACACTTTTGAAGCAACAACAACCTTCCAAAATTAGCCGAGCCTCTTTCATCTTACTGTCGCCGGAAGACTGCAGCACTTTCAACAGCATAGGCAGCGAGCCAATGCTGATTTTTCCTCCCATAACTGATAGAAGTGAAGCACTGCCATCTTTCGACTTCTCAGATGATTCGAATGAACCACTGAAACATGACTCTTTTAATGAAAATATACGAGAACAAAACAAACAAACAAAAAGAAAAATACCCTGAACCACCGAAAACACTAGCATCCAGATAAGAGCTATACACAATTGGTTTTTGAAACTCTATGCTCCCACATTCTGAGTGTCGAGATGGAATTGCCTCCGTGAATTCGACGATTTCTCGGATGAGCTTCTCATTTATAGGAGTCAAGGCGAGTTTTCCTCTACCTCCTGAAGCAGCTGATGTCCATTCTGCAGCCCTAGCAAGTGCTTGGCCCATTATAAGCGCAAATTTATTAATGAAGCGACGTGATCAACTTCACCGATAAAACATTAGAATCTACAATTGAAGAATCAGGAGAATAAGAAATACAAGTGTGTAAAATAGAGTTGGAAAAAATTTATAACAACAATCATGACAACCATTGCCCAAAAATCGCTTTCGAATTTTCGTATAGACAAACACAATTTTAACTGAACTTGGGCGAAACTGAACTTGGGTAAAGTAACATCAAAAATGGGCGAACTTGGGCGAAACTGAACTTGGGCGAAACTGAACTTGGGTACAGTAATATCATAAGCCTGCTGCTTACAAAACTGATCAAAATGGGGCTCCATGGGAACATTCTACACACAATACAATCAGTGCTAAAATGCAACTTTCTGCAGATCCTTGATGGAGAATTCCTGTCAAACGAGATTGAACAGAAAACAGGAGTAGCACAAGGAGACAAACTCTCACCACTCTTGTTTAGTTTATTCATAGCTGATTTATATTTTGAGTTGAAATGCAAGGGTCTAGATGTTATATGTTACGCTGATGACTTAGTACTTGGGAGCCATAGCCAAGGCCAACTACAAAAAAGTTTGAATAATCTGAACACGTATTGTAGCAGGAATTATTTGAAAATTAATGTGAACAAGACAAAATGCATGAAATTTAGAAGAGGTGGCCGTTTAGCTGTCGATGACAAATTCTATGTATCGAAATAAGAAGTCGAATTTACTAACACCTTTTGTTATCTAGGTGTCATATTTTCAAGCAGGTTATCTCCCAGTCATCATCTAAAGCATTTAATGAACAAAGCTTATCAGTCAGCAGCTTCAATAAACCAAAAACTAAATCTACAGAAGGTCAACTTCAACTCAGCACAACAACTCTTCAATTCAATTGGTTTTCCAGTCTCAATTTACGGATTAGAGACGTACTTCGATGAACTTTTTGAAATCGAAGTATATAGAATATTTTCAAAATAGATATAAAACAACATTACCGGAAATCAGAAGCCGTTTTTTGGAAAAGTTGGTGCGGAGTAAGCAAGTACACCTCAACCACAACTCTTTTAAACAAATTGATGTTTCATGATATACACGGACTGAAGGACTGCCCGCCAAAACACAGGAGAATAATTGCAAAGTTCTATGCCAATGGACTGAACAATAATTGTTGTATGGAAGGTTGTTATCATTGGGAGGAAAACTTATGTGTGTGCAGATTTTGCGAAAGAACTCTTATCAACAGACCATAATCTTTATTGTAGTCACTTTTTAAATTTGACACCTCGACAGAAGTTCTTTAAACTCTTAAACAGTTAAATTTAATGCTCATTTCTGAATCTGTAAATAATTTGGACAATTTGTCAGTGTGATCTGATGTTTAATTCAATCTTCTTCTTCTACATCATAAATAAATCGAAATTATCAGTTCCATAGGCGCAAATGCCGGCGAATAAAGGCTATCACGTAACAGTAGAATGTCAAAATGACTGCGGAATGTGGACCGATATCCGCGTGTACACTCTAGAAATGAAAGCACAAACGGAATTGTTAGATTTCACTTGCGGTTTCTGTGCAGCCAAAGAAATTAAGAAGCCGAAGAAGCAAATAGAAAGCTACGAGAAGTCCTCAGAAAAACTAGAAGTAACCCAGTCCCTAGATAAGATGAAAGAGACAAACCAGTCCATATCTAATGCAGTCCCATCGAAGCTGAGCTTAGCCGAAGAAGTCAGTGGCGTAAAACAAGAACAGTTTGAACAGAAAAAGTGCTCAAAGAACCTGGTTCTTCTCGGGACAAAGCTTGACAGCGAGAACACTGAAGCATCTGACAATCGTCCCTGAAAGTAAAGAAAAAATTTGAATGTCAAAGAATTGCAAACAAAACACAGAAGGCAGACAGCTGCTTCGAATAAAGTGCGAGATAGAAAAAATGAAATGGGACCTTCTAAAGAAAGCAAAGAACTTAAAAGAAAACGAACGATTCAAGTACGGTTTTATACAACCCCATCTAACAAAAACCAAACGAGAAAATAGAACGAAAATGGTAGCAGAATTGAAAGAGAAAAGACTGCTGAATCCTTCCACCAAGTACAAAATTAAAGGGAATCAAATTGTTGAAAACAGGATCTTGACTAACAATTTGTTTATGAAACGTGGAAGGTGCTAAGGGGACATTCTCAACGTGCACCAGTGAAGCAATTGCATACGATATCTTACTTTTAACAGAAACATTCAGTTTAAATTCAGTTGAAATCCCTGGTTTCACATGCTTCTGCACAAAGGCAAAAAAACGGGAAGCGGCAGGCGCAAAGCGGCTTAGCAATTGCACTGAGTAAACAATTAAGAATTACATGCATTGTTCTTCATCAGAACAATAAGTTATTAGCAGTGGAGATCAAAGAATTCAGTCTAATTAAAATTGTAGCATATTTTACACCAAAAACCGCTTTAGAGACAATATATCAAGCACTTACCGAATTTGGAAGTTATCATATATTAAACCACTACAAAGGCAAAGGGAGCAAAACAGAACCAAAATCCTACAGAGGCATTAGTCTGTTTTATTGCATGTACAATTTGTCTACGGGTATCATTTACCAGCGTTTGCAAATATGGGTCGAGCGAAATCGAATTTTACCATCAAGTCAATATGGTTTCAGACGCAAACTGTCCACAATCGAGGCATTTTCGCACTTGAAAAAAAAACTTTCAATCAAGCATAACTTGAGCTGCAATGGCAAATACTATGCCTGCTTCATTGACTACGAAAAAGCTTTCGATTTCGTTAATAGGAACCTGCAGCTTACAAAACTGATAAAAAATGGGCTCCATGGGAAGATGCTACACACAATACAATCAGTGCTAAAATGCAACTTCCAGCAGATCCTTGATGGAGAATTCTTGTCAAATGAGATTGAACAGAAATCAGGAGTAGCACAAGGAGACAAACTCTCACCACTCTTATTTAGTTTATTCATAGCTGACTTATATTTTAAGTTGAAATGCAAGGCTCTAGATGTTATATTTTACGCTGATTACTTAGTACTTGGGAGCCATAGCCAATGCCAACTACAACAAAGTTTGAATAATCTGAACACGTATTGTAACAGGAACTATTTGAAAATTAATGTAAACAAAACAAAATGCATAAAATTTAGAAGAAGTGGCCGTCTAGCTATTGATGAAAAATTCTATATATCGAAATAAGAAGTCGAATTTACTAACACCTTTTGTTATCTAGGTGTCATATTTTCAAGCAGGTTATCTCCCAGTCATCATCTAAAGCATTTAATGAACAAAGCTTATCAGTCAGCAGCTTCAATAAACCAAAAACTAAATCTACAGAAGGTCAACTTCAACTCAGCACAACAACTCTTCAATTCAATTGGTTTTCCAGTCTCAATTTACGGATTAGAGACGTACTTCGATGAACTTTTTGAAATCGAAATAAAACAACATTACAGCAAAATAGAAGCCGTTTTTGGAAAAGTTGGTGCGGAGTAAGCAAATACAAATCAACAACAATGCTTTTTAAACAAATTGATGATTCATGATATACATGGATTAAAAGACTGCCCGCCAAAACACCGGAGAATAATTGCCAAAATCTATGCCAATGGACTGCACAATAATTTTTGCTGTATGGAAGGTTGTTACCAATGTGTGAAACCTATGTGAAAACCTATGCGTGTGTGCAGACTTTGCGAAAGAACTCTTTCATCAATCGACCATATTCTTTATTGTAGTCACTTTCTAAACTTGACATCTTTACAAAAATTCTATAAACTGTTACAAAATTAAATTTAATGTTTATTTTTTGAATCTGTAAATAATTTGGAAAACTTGTCAGTGTGATCTGATGCTTAATTCAATCTTCATCTTTTTAAATTTAAAAGATTTGGACGACGTTCAACCCAAACAGAGAAAATTTTGGGAGGAAAATGTGTGTATACATTTTGCTAATGAACTCTTTCGCGAAATCTACAAACAAAGTTTGAAGAATCTGAACACGTATTTTAGCAGGAACTATTTGAAAAACAATATAAACAAGACAAGTTGCATAAAATTCAGAAGAGTTTAACATTCGATGAAGGTTTCAATATAAGGAATAGAGATGTTTACTAACTCCTTCTGATATCTTTGTGTAAAATTCTCAAGCACGCTATCCCCCAGTCATCATTTGAAGCACCTAATAGATTAGGCTTATCAGTCAGCAGCTTCAATCAACCAAAAACTTATTCTGCGAAAAGTCAACTTCAGCTCAACAACTTTTCAATTGAATCATTTCTTCAGCCTCAACCTACGGACTAGACACGTACGTCAATGAACTTTTTAAAACCGATATAAAACTATTATCGAAAAATAGAAATTGTTTTGATAAATTGGTGCGAAGTGAGCAAGTACACCTCAAGCACAACGTTATTAAATAAATAGATGTTTCCAGATATACACGGAGTAAAAGACTGCCCGCCAAAACACAGAATAATTGCAAAGTTCGATGGACTGCACAATACTTTTTGTCGTACAGAAGGTTGTTACTGATGGGAGGAAAATTGATGTGTAGTTTTCGCGAAAGAACTCTTCTATCAGCCAATCAAATTGTCTTTATTGTAGACAGTTTTTACCTCTGTCACCTTTACAAAAATTCGGTTTTATTCTGTTTTGGCCTCCAGTGTTTTCTATGACCCCAGTTACAAATTATATGTTGTTATATAGCACGTTACTATGTAAGAAAATAGCACGTGCGCCGGGGGGTCATAGAAAATTTATGTTCACTAAGCTGGGGGGGGGGGGGCGGATCAGAATAGATCCAAAAATTCAAAAAACTTGAATGATTAATTTAATGTTTGTTTTTGATGACTGTAATTAATTTTCGACAATTTGTCAATATGAATTGATGGTTAATTCAATCTTCTTCGTAGTTGGCATTTGCTATGTTTTCAAAGTACCAGGTCATCAGCGTAAAATATGACATCTAGCCCCCTGCATTTCAACTCCAAATATAAATCAGCTATAAACAAACTAAACAAAAGGTGAGTTTACTACTTGGGCTAATCCAGTTTTCTGTTCAATATCATTTGACAGGAATTCTCCATCAAGGATCTGCTTGAAATTAACTTTTAGCACTGCTTGTATTTTGCTTAGCAAGTTCCCGCGGAGCCCCAGTTTTATCAGTTTTGTAAGCAACAGGTTCCTAAGTACGAAGTCTATTGCTTTTTCGTTGTCAATGAAGCCGGCATAGTATTAATCATTTCAGCTGATGTAGTGCTTGACTGCATTTTTTATAGATTTTAACTGCGTCGACTGTTGACAGTTTACGTCGGGAAACAACTTGGCTCGGTGAAAAAAATTAGACTTCCCTCGATCCATGTTAGCAAGCGCTGGTAAATGGCACCCTTGTACAATTTTGCACATGCAACGTAATGCCTCTGTAGGAGTTTGGCTCTGTTTTGCTCCATTTACTCTTATTAAGGGGTTTAATATAAGGGATCGTTTCCGTTTGTGCCCCCAGTACGCTATGTTTGCGCCCCCAATTGCCGAGCACGAGTCATTACATGATAGATCTTTATGTAAAAATATAACACTTGCTTCTGGGGGCGCAAATAATATGCACCCACTAAGCTGGGGGGGGGGGGCACAAACGGAAAAGATCCAATATAAGATTACTTCTAAACTCGAGGTACATTATGCTCCGCAAATTAGAGGTCAAAATAAATGTATTAAGTATCTTTCCATTTGCTGAAAACCTAATTTAGTACAATTTTTTGTTATTGCATCAGGTCCCGCTGTTCATTTTAGAATTTCCTCTGTAGTATCTTCCAGTGTTATTGGAGCATTCAAATGTTCGATACGTTACGAGTTTGAAAAAAATAATTGTGGTTTTTTTAGCTCTGATCGTCTAAATTTATATCCGATATTTCGCACTCAATTTTCAAAACCTTGGAAATATGATTCCCAAGTTGGAATTGTAATTCTGCATACTTTGGTTAAACTTTTTTTTTATTTCAGAATTTTCCAAAAATCTCTCCTTTCCGACTCTGTTTTTCTGAGGAAATTTTCCAGATCTAATTAACGCATCATATATGGTTTTCGGCAAAGTTTTGCAGAGTATTTTTCAAGTTAAAAAACTTAGAGTTTGCTCTTTGTCTCTCTTTGTAGCCAGCTTTCAACTGATTATGCAATAAGTACAGTTCACTTTTGAACCCTTTTGTTGATATTTTTCCCGCAGAATGATTGCCGATTCACGAATAACCTTGGCGAAACTGACACACAACTTGTCTTTTGTGCTGCTACCGTGAGAATTTTGAAAAACATTGAATTTACCAACTTGCTTCTTTCTGCCTTCAGCTATACCTTGTATGCCTTTTAGGTCGAAGCAGCAAGAAAAATTTTTGTAATTTGTTAAGATTGAATTGAAGTTCCTTTTCTCGTTCAAATTTTCTAAGATTTCCACACTTACAAAAACGAAACCCATGACGCTTTAACGGTGCTGAAATTCCTACCTCATTACAATGAAAATTCCAGATAGTTAAAAGTTTGCAGAGTGAGTTGTGTTTTACGTTGAGGCGAGTCAGCAATTAAAATCGCCGCCAATGATGACACGTGCTTTGCCTTGAAGACATTGAAGTGCTTGATATATTGTCTCTAAATTGGTTTTTTGTGGGAAACAAGCGACAATTATAATTAGGCAGAGTTCTTTTATCTATAGTGCTAATAATTTATCGTTCTGATGAAAAACGTTGCATGTAAATCTCGATTTTTTGCTCAGTGCAACTGATAATGAATTAAGGCCGCCCTTCCAGGTTTTTTTGCACTCGTGCAGAGTTGTTTCAAACCAGGTATTTTAACTGAAATTACACTGAATGTTTCTATTAAAGTAAGTTATCGTATGCGATTGCGTCACGCGTCACTTGTTCATGTAAAGATTGTTTGCTTAGCACCTTACACGATTAATAACTAAATGGTTAGTCATGATCCTCCTTCAACTATTTGATTTTTAAAATTTGTACTTGGTGGAAGGGTTCAGCAGTCTTTTCTCTTTTAATTCTGGCACCATTTTCTTTCTAATTTTGTGCTCGGTTTTTGTTAGACCGCATTGTATAGAAACGTACTGATATCGTTCATTTTCTTTTAACCCCTTCGCTTTCTCCATAAATTAGCATCTCATTTTATCTCTTGCACTTTATTCGAAGCAGCTTTTTGCCTTCTGTATTTGTTTGCCAATTCTTGGACATTCAAATTTCATATTCAATTTCAGAGGTTCTGAAATTTCGGAAGCAGGACGATTGTCAGATGCTTCAGTGTTTTCGCTGTCTGGCTCTGTCCCAGGGGTCACCAGGTTTTTTGAGCGCTTTTTCTGTTCAAACAGATCTTGTTTCGCGCCGCTGACAATTAAAATTATTTAAACTATTTTAAACATTAAAAAATAAATTTAAAAAAAAATCTAAAACAAACTTAAAAACCCCGCCATTAAAACTATTTTATGGAATCAAATAAACACGCAAAAATTGTCACAATGTATAATTGGCCTGATTGTTTGAAATATATTTTTTAAAATATTTTGAAAATCTTTGCTGAATTTTATTTTCAATGAGCATTAACCAACCTTTCGTTTTTTTTGAAAACTACACAGACATGTCAACAGCTAGACATAATAGGTACAATTTTGGTTCTATTTTTAAAAAAAACTATTTGTTGCCAAATTCTATGAACTAAGTAATTTACTAAATTTTGACCACTTTTGACAGCTTTGCTCTCAGCCTCTTGTTGTTTTCAAAATGTACTGGAACGTTTAAAAATACTCTTAAAGCCTTCTATTTAATACCTTGATGAACATTGTCATCAGTAAATTGAATATATTGGTCTCAGTCCATTTTAGATGTATTTAAAATTTTAAATAATTAAGAAAATTAAACAAGTTTTATGGGAACTGAAAACTAGATGAAAATTACTTCAATATTGTTCAAAAAAATTTGTTTCTAATTTGTGGAGGAATCAATAAAGAATTTAGTACTTCAATTAAAAAAAAACTCCCGGCGTCTGGGAAAGACCAGGTCCAACAGCTTGTTCATAATTAAGAGAAGTGGTTTAGATTTTTCTGAATTTCAAAAAACTAGAAACATTTATTAATTTTTTCATCCTGACAATTAAATTTCAAATTAGTCATTTTTGTTATCAAACTAGAAAAAAAATCGAATCTTCAGCTGTGACTTTAAAGAGAATAAAAACAAAAGAAAAAATTTCTTTCTTTTTTCTGTAAAAAATATGTTGAATTGATGTACATATCTATATACTGTTTTTTTACGTTTCTGGTTAGTTCTGATTAAAGGAGTAGAATTGTTTGCAAAAATAACTCTTGAAATCAGAAACAAATACAATTTTCTTGTTTTAGTTTCACATTTTCAAAGTTTATTACTTTTTTTGAGGGCTCTAAATTGCCGTTATTCCCGAAGTCTTTTTTCCCGAAAATCTCTTTGATACAGAGCAAAAACTGATTCGTACAAGCAGAAACACTGACATAATTTTTTTTGTCAGCAAAATTTTGAGAAAAAACGAAACTATTAATCTGTTTTGGAAAATTTTTGTTTCTTACTTTAATTTATTTCTTTAGGCGTTAAACGGTAAAGATTTATTATAAATTATCAATCTAAATGCATTACAAAAGAATTTGTTTTTTAGCATCTAAATTTTTATTGCCAAATGTTATACCCCACAAGCCCACAATCCGAATGATTGTTTTTTTCCGCTCTGCATTTTGCATTAGAAAACTTCAGGGCTCCCCTTTTAAGATTTCTGATGTAATTGAATAAAATTGGAGAGTATATCCATAGGGCTACCGCATCGTGTCTCTCCTTCTTTACGATGCGTAAACAAAAAGTGAAAATTTGACTGAAAAAAAATTCAGCCTCGCATATGTAATTTCCATTATCGAAAATAAAATCTGCAAAAACTTCTAAAATTCCAATTTGGCAGAAAATCTGATGTTAAACTAAAACGTCTACTTATTCATTATATATGATTTTTAAAAATATATGACAGACAGAAAGTGGTTTTCATTCTCAAGTCTTTCAACGGTTTTCATCTTGACTTTTTAACTATATAATGGGTAACATTAACAACTGGGGTAAAACTACACATCTCTTGTACAGACTTCTATAATTCAACGTAAATCAGCTAATTTAATCTCGAGTGTCGAATGCATATTAAAAGGGTACTAAAAATCCTTGGGCCTCAGAGTCATGTTACGAAAATATTTTGCTAACTGATTAACGCCTGACACAATTTGATGGGTGCAAAAGAAGAAAATAAACATTTAGTGTAAGAAAGCTTGGGCTTCGAAATATTTAAAAAAAAAGCTAACTATCGGTACTGACTTGAAAATTTTACCACGATGACAGGAAATATTTTGGGACAAATCAAAAGTAAAGATTGCAGCCAATGAACTTAATTTCTTCCATTTGCGCTTACCACGCAATAACATCATCTTCAAACAACCATTATTGTGTTTCTTTGAGCCTACGAATAATTTAATCTTTTTCTTAAAAAATTTTAGCATTTTTTTGAATTTGATTGCTCATGAGCACAACAAGACAATTAGGTTTTCAAAATTCCGCTGAAGTCTTTTAAAAATTCCGCTGAAGTGCAAAATTTAGCAGCGAGTTTTTGTTATGAAACACACTTTTTCTTATTCCGACTTCTTTCGGACTCTGCGTCTATTGGTGTTTAACTCCCCTCATTAATCAGACGCATATACCACATGCATAAAAAACAGGCGAACTCATAAATACTCTCACAAAATTGCACACAAACAAGAACAAACAAATGCAAAACCAGTTCCGATAAAAAACTTTTAAATTTGTTTGTCATCTAAAATTTACTCAAAAGTCGTGATTTTTTATATTTGGCCCGACTGTTTTCGCTTAAATTTAGGGTTCGGACATTTTCAGACGATTGCATCTTTAGTGGTAAAATTGTCACTAAAAGTGGAAATAAGTTTTGTGAATTATTTTGAAAGTTTTCGTTGATTTCAATGTTGGATGAGCATAAACCCCGCATTCGTTTTTTTTTTAAAATTAACCAAACATGTTAACAGCTAGACTTAATAAACACACTTTTGATTCTGTTTTTCCTAAAAAACCGCAATGTTTTGCAAAACTTAATAGCCTAACTATTTTTCTAACTCTTTAATTATTTTGACAGATTTTGCTGTCTCACTAGTTGTTATTAACATGCAAAAGAACGTTGAAAACTGTTTGTAAATTCTCTTACATAATAATTTTAATGAATATTGGTTATCAGTAATTTTAATGTTTTTCCTCTTCTAATTATTTTTGATTTTTTTTAAAGAAATAGAAAAGTTAAATAATTTTTATGATGAAGAAAAATGAATACTGCATTTTTGCTCGAAATTTTTTTTGTTTTTGGTAGGAGTTTTGAAATCAATAACGAAATGAACGTTTCAATTAACAGAAACCCCGAAAGACTGGAAATGATCCTGTCGAAGAGCAATTTCAAGATATAGAGAAGTTAAATATTTTTTCTCAAACTCAAAAAGTTGTGAACTTGTTTTGAAGTTTTTAATTCTGACACTCCACAATTATTCTATTTTTACAAACGTTTTTTCATTATTAGAGATGATAGATTTATTCATTTGCTCTGACAGCAGAAAAAATACATAAAAAATTAAGAAAAGATTTCCTTCCTCATTTAAGTTTTGAACTTTTTTTATTTGATGATCGTTTCTTGATATTTTTTTTTAAATTTTCAGGTTAGTTCTGATTAAAAAGAAGCATTAACTTCCAAAACAACAGTAGAAATTTAAAAAACGGTTTGTAGTGACTCATGTTCAAATTTGATTTTTTTTTTTAGTTTGTGAGAGCTCTAAATTGCCTGAAGTCTTTAATTTCCCAAAAATCTTTTTGATACAGAAAAAAATGTTTTGTACGAATAAAAAGCAGATGTAATTGTTCTTTATAATGAATTTTGAGAAAAACGAAACTCTTCCTTTCTGTTAATTTTTATGTCGTATATTTTCATTTATTTATTAAAAATTTTGAAACAATGAAACGGTCTTTGAAAGTGTCCACCTGTGCTAACTAAATGTATTTCAAAAGAGTTCGATTTTTTAAATAATTTCAATGCCAATTGTTACAGCCACACACCCTCCCCCGAGTGATCGTTCATTTGCCTCTTGGTTCTTTCAATAGAATATTCAAATTTCCCTCTTTTTAAAAATTCAGAAAAAGGAAAGTAATTCCTGAAGGCTACAAAATTGTGTTTTTTTTTACTATGATGCGTAAACAAAAAGTGATAATTGTACATGATATGATTTTAAACTCATTTTTCTACTCCTTTGAAACTTATTGACAAAAAATCTAAGCTACAAAGAAAACAGTTTTTGCCTATTGTTGATTTCAATGTCTTTCCAAGGCTTCGATTGTGACCTTCGAATTTTTTCATTGTTAGCATTGGCAAGTGGGTTGAAATTACTCACCTCTTGAAAAGATTGGTGTCACTCAACGTATTTCGGTGATTTAGCTTGAGTGTCACGCGCATACAAAAAATATTGAAAAGCATTGTTTTCAAGGTGAATGACATGTTTCAATTTTGAATTCGTCGCCTACTTAATGGCGTGATGTTTGATAGGTATTGAAGAAAAAATGAGACATCTGGTAAAACAAAGCTTGAGCGTCGAACATTTTTTTTTGAAAAACTTACCTCTATGTACTGACTTAGAGGTTTTATCACGATGGCAGAACCGATTTTGGTACGGATCGAAATTAAGCTGTTCCTTCTTTGAAGACAAATCCTCCCATCTGAGATAACAACGCAATCATATCATATTTAAGTTAACCATTTCTTTGTCTGTTTGAACACCTGAATAATTCAACCTCATTTTTTGTATTTTCAAAATGACCACTCTTAAATTAAAGGTTTAGTATAATGCACAGGGAGGCTGCTACTGTGGCGAAAATGACTAAAAAAAATAGAGAACGGTTACACCTTAAAAATGAGTGTTGTACGGATTTCAAAGGCAAAAAAAGAAACAGTAAACTTTTTGGGTTCGACCGGAAGGAGTGCAAACTCAAAATTTTTTATGGGTACTCAAAAATTAGAAGAGCAAAAATTGGGTCGTACAAGTTTGTTTTGTAAAACAAAGTTTCGTTGATAAATCAATTTCTACTGTATTTGGAGATAAATTGACTGATAAATCATTGTTGAACATCAGATTTTTATTGTATCTCTACTAGAAAAAAACAATGTTCTAAGAGTTTTAAAGCTGTTGAACTGGGTTTCAAAAAATATTCGGACTATTTAACAAAATTAATGAAATGACATGAAAAAGAACAGCTTTTAAAGAACGCTGGATGGCGCTGCACTACTCAAAAATGCTGTTACCGGTATCTTTTTTGCAATCAAATGAATTTGAAAGTTTTGTTTACAGTTTCTTAGCTCTTGTCACGATTTTGATAGTAGCCAAGAAACATGGAGGGGCACTGAGAACGCAATTTACGAACGGCTGCAAATTTTTTCTTGTCAGTTACAAAAGTGGGCCTTTGATTTTATAGTAAACTTTCTGAGGATACCAGGCAGAGCCGTGATGAGACCCTGAAAGTGTTCAGAAATCAATTATAACAGGCAATCGAAAGTTGTCCTGGGGATAATAGTCAAGTGAGTCCCGATTTTTGAAAAAAAAAATTAAATTTTGATAATAACCACTGTGATAAGGAGAAAACATATTTTGAAGGGACCCTTCTAAGATATACAAAAGTAATGAAGTGCGGGTAGACCTGAGATAGAAGTTAGGTGACGCAAATATAACTTCAGAGCAATCATTAGAAAGAGAACTACAATTAGTACCATTCATGTGGGTTGAAGAAGAGGGCAAGGAACCGTGGGTTTCGGCCATCGAGTCCAACGAAAGTTATCATTTAGTTGCTTTGATTGATGAGCTTTTGAAAACCTTGCGGTCTAATCAACGTAGCGGACAAGATAAACAAAGATTCTCATCGCAGAGATTAAAGCCAAAAGATTTGCGCGGTAGGGAACAAGAGCCAAGATAAAATGGTGAAAAAATGAAAATCGTTGAAAGTAGAGGAGAAGCAAAGCTGATCATAAAGAAAACAATTATGACAGAATAGCGCAATTGCAAACACACGAACGTGAAAACAGAAGCATATGTTTTTTGCATTAGAGATTTGCAGATTAACCATAAGCACATATGCCAAAAACGTTTTAAATTTAGAAGCCCAACTTATTGCAAAGGAGTTCTCCCTAAATTAAAAAAAAAGCTGAGGATGGCAGAGCGTTTTTTTTTGAAAAAAAGACTTAAAAACCTTGAGTGCCGGAGAGAGCCCAGTGGAAGCGTTTTATGTCGAAAAATGGCAAAAAACACAGAATGATATTTATTTTAATTGACAGTGGGAGTGGTGTGAATTTCGTATGCGAATCGCTCCACAAGCAACAGGGAGAGCCCGAACAGATCCGAAGTTGCAATAAAAAAGCTAACAACAACAAAATAACGCCTTTTGAATTGTACAACAACTATTGAATATCTAAAGAACAAAATTGAGATAACGCTTTTTTAATCGGCAAAGAACTTTTATACATTTGCATTCTACCCAAAAACAAAATTTACTGGATAATTCTGTTAAATCCGGATAATTTGCAACTATTCTTACAAACCGAAATATAAGATATTTCATAAATCTCAGCAGAGGACCACAAAATACTTTTCCATTGCAAAGTAATAATTAAAAAGTAATTTTGGGAGAAGGGTAACAAAACACAACAAACAAAAACTTTAGCAGACACCGCCACCATTTGAGTTCAAAGAAATTGCATTTGTTAATAGCAAGATCATCAAAAAATTGTTGATGATGTCGTTGGGGTTTGAGTTTTCAAACCCTCTTCAGAGGGTAAAAAATTGTGAGGACCCCATGCAAAGAGACTTTCAAAAAGTTCTCAAAACAAATCAGACAAAACATTTCAGGAGGCAGAACAACCAAGAGTCCAGTAGAAAACCCTTTTATTTGACTTGAGACGCAAGTGAACTCTAGTTCATGGAATTTGTCTTGGGAGGAAATTGGAAATACTGGAAGCTTATGAACGAGACTCAAATGAGGTTTTGCGAAATTGAGCTATTAAAGGAGCTTTGTTACCAAATTTATATTAGACTAAAAATAGAAAAAAACTGCTCCACTCAGGTGTACCAACGAAAGTTTCAAAAAACGAAGAGCCATAAATTTTTTCCTGAAGATTTGGAACAAGATGACTCAGGCAATTCAGCATACTCCAACTGGGCAGCACCATCATTACTGGTACAAAAACGACGCTACCTGTCGTTTAGTTTCAGAATTCTGGGAGTCTGAACAAACCAACATGCGGGCCGTTTCCACCAATAAAGTATGTCAATGATACGGTGGAGGGAAACCTGCAAGTACTTCCCAAACATAGGTCCTTTGATGAGTCACTTTCAAATTTCGCACGAAGAGAGCCAAAATTTCACGGTGTGGTGTCTATGTCAACCCTAGGCTTGTAATGTGGAAGACGTTTCCACTGGGACTAGCATTGTGGCCAGCAGTTTTTCAGAAAGTAATAAAATTATTTCTTCTGGCCTTTCTTAAGAAAAAACTCAAGTTTATCTAGACTAAGGCATCGTTTTTGGGAGATAAACTCAAGATCTCAAATGGTTGAAAATGGTGTTCCAACGGAGATTGAACTAAAAATTGAAGGATGAAAATGCAACTTCTTCAATAATAATGAAATTATATCAGAGAGTTGAGGTCGACCCAGAGCAATTAAGTTCTGTAAAACGAAAAAAGATTTTTTCTCTGAAAAACAGTCAGGGCCTTTCTAGGCCTCGTTGAGTATTATTGAAAGTTAATTCTGGGTTTTAGGAAAACTGCAGAGTTTTTTAACAATTAAGTAAACTACTCAAATGAATTCGGGTGCAGCACATAGTACAAGGGTGCTGTAACCAATTTAGAAAAAACTTTCAGAAAACCTAGCCAGTTAGAATTACTAAATGATATTAATTTTCATACTTTTTTAAGGGATGCTCCTAGGTCATACCGTGATGTCTTATAGAGGACACTGTTTTTCTTATGCTAGCAGATCTTTGAAGAAACGTCTTTGTTACTACTCAGAATGTAGAAAGTTTTATTTAATAAAAACGTTTGTCTTACGCACCATTTTAAAAATTATTTATTTGGCCAGCAATTTTCAGCCGTAATTGATCACAGGGTTACTGCCTGAACAATTGATTTCACAGAAAGAAAAGGCAGGCTCGCAAGATTGAAAGCAGAGATCGCAAGAGTGAACAATTTTATTTTGACATCAAAGAAGAAAATGATCAAAAATTCAACTCGCCGACGGTTTTTGAGGTATAAAAGTGGAAGCTCAGGAGCAAACAGCTTCCGTTGAAGGTCATTAAAAAAATCTGACCCTAGACAATCGAAAAATGCATCTAACAACGCAGCAGAGTAATACTGGGATTAGGATGCACGTCTTTGCCTCTCTGAAGAGACTTTCTATCAAAAACACGAAAAGGAATCGACTTTTGAAACTGTTTATCAAGTGGTAAAACCATGAGAAAGAGAGAGAAGATGCACTGTGCTTGAACTTTTTCAAGACTTTCCTGGCGGAAAAAATGGGAAAAAGGAAAAAGAAAAAAAACGTCAGAAAAACTTATGAAAGATTTTTTTGTCCAGGCACGAGAAATAAAGTAAAAATTAGATACAGCTTTTGAAGTGTACAAAATGCAAAACATTAAACCGGAACATTGACGTTCACTCACTAAATGACCACTTGGTCCTCCATTTAGGCAAAGTTTTTAGATATTATGGTTCCCCTTCCCGATTATCAAAAAACAATTACATAATGCATATTTGATGTCATTTGAATAAATGAAAATAAACCATAGTTTTAACCTAACATAAGACAAAAATCGTGGCAGGGGCCTTGTTGATTATTGGATAGTGAGATTTGGATGTCCGTTCACAGCGACCAATGGCCAAACGTTGTTTCAAAAAGTCTTATTGGTCGTTGCAGTCAACGGCGACTACGAGAGACTTCCAAAAAATCTTAAAAACAACAAGGGAACGAGATGACTGATCAAACAAAAAACCGCTAAAGGGTAAGGTAATGGAAAAAAAGATCGATGAATCAAAGAAGAAAATAACCTATGAGACCTCACTGGACGTTAATGAGATGAGAGCCGCACAATTACAAAATGCCAAACCAGAAAAAAATCTTGCACTAATTGAGTTTGAGTGAAAACTTTTGGGAAAAAAATCAAAATGCGTAAAGAGCACCAAAAATAGCTGAATTGTTTACAGAGCAAGATAAAGAACATTTTAGGAAAAAGAGAACTGACATTAATTTTGCGTTAGGAAAGCTTAGAAAGAATTAAGAGGGAGAAACTCAGAGAGAACATTATATATATATATATATATATATATATATATATATATATATATATATATATATATATATAATGTTTGTGTCTGGCAGTTCTAACTTTATTGGTTTAGCCGTCATTTTTCATAAATTTCCGGGAACACAATTTGGACAATATTGTTTCAAGAAAAAAATTTAATCGATTCAGTTGATCACCCCTATCTGCTCGTGAAGCCGACTAACTTTGGTTTTGACGAAAATTTCGTGGTCCTTATTGCCTCTTATCTTGAAGATAGGAAACAAAGAGTTAAAATTAGTAACATTTTGTCGCATTGGTTACCTATCTCTAGTGGTGTGCCGCAAGGCAGTGTGTTGAGACCTATTCTATTTTTGATTTCCATTGATGACATGCATGAAGTTCCTGATTTTTCAAATTTGTTCTGCTTTGACGATGATGCCAAACTTGTATGCCAAAACAATTCTTGCGTACAATCTGTTCAACACGATCTTTGTGCTCTTAGATTACGGTCTTATTGTAATTCACTTTCTTTCAAAACTCAGAAGAGTGGCTACCTATATTTCAACAGGACATCCACCGACGCCTTGTTTATCGGAAACGACGAACTATCTTGGCTCGAACAAGTCAGCGACCTGGGTGTTGAAGTATCTAGTTCACTCAAGTGGGGAGCTCATTTAAAGATCAAATTGGTCAAAGCTTGTAGAGCTCTAAATTATTTGAAGCATAGTGTTCCTTCAAATCTTTCCTCTGGAGTTAAATTCAATCTATACAAAGCATGTGTTATCTCTGTGTTATTGTACGGTTACCCTGCTTGGTACCCTGATATTTGTGAACTTCGGAAGCTTGAAAATTTGTATTATCATGGACTTCGTTGGTGTTTCGGTTGTGATAACTATGAAAAGTTATTACAGAAGTCTCATTCGTTGCCGATCAGTTATCAACTCATTGAACGTGATCTTCGATTTCTTCTGGCAATAGTGAATGAAAAGAACTGCATTAGTTTCGATGATTACTTCAAAATTGAAAAAAAAATCCGTTAACTTACGAGCGCAGAATCTGGAACGCCTGGTCCTTACGAGATCGAGAAAACGACTCACCGAAAAATATTTTTTCTTCCGTGTTGAGAGACTGGTAAACGACGCTGCCGATCTCCTGAATATCAGTATTAATTTTTTCAAGTCGAAATTTTCCCGACAAACCACAATTCACAACCTGCTGCTGGACTTTTATAAAATAAACAACCTGCTGCTGGACCTTTTTAAATAAAATTTATGTACTGCACCTTATTATAGTATTATTTGTTTTACTGTACATCCTCTTAAAGGTAATTCAAGTCTTTTACTACTACTACTACTATTTAATCATCGTATCACAGTACAAAGCGTGATAACAGATTTCAAAAATAAGGAAAATATGGAAGACGGTCGTCTAGTCTATGCTGAACTTTAGACACAGTTGAACCTAAAAACTTTCATGTGTGAAGTGGTATACACCACGTATGACCTTAAAAAAGCCAAGTGTTTCAAAAAAAGGTGAGTCTCAGAGAATATTTCGATAAACTGCTACAAGAAAATCTATAAGTTTATAAAGACCCCAAAGTTCTTTCCAGAACAGCTTTTATCGAACAATACAGTTTGAAGACAAGCTGATGAGTTTTTTCGAGAATCAACGCAAGCAAAGTTGTCATAACGATGCACAACTTTATTTGGATTCAACGGTTGAAAATTCAAAGATTGATAGGATTATCCCAAAAAGTTGCGAGTTGTTTCATGAGTTTCACCAGTTGCTGATAAATATGGCCTAAAAATTTGTGCCAGGAACTAAAATGTAGTCTTTTCTCATTGCCAGACATAAAAAAGGATTTTACTTGCTCGAACAACTCACCACGACTGTAATGGAACTACCAGTTGAGAAGCATTCCAAAACTTGATTCCAAAGTACTGGCATTAAAATTCCAAAAAATGATTCCAAAGTCCAAGGTCCCCTTCTCGATTATCAAGAAACAATTACATAATGCTTATCGGAGGTCATTTGAGTTAGTGAAAATGAGCCATAGTTTTAACCAAACATGAGACAAAGTTCGTGGCAGGGCGTGGTTGATTATTGGATAGTGAGATTTGGATGTCCGAAATACTAGAATATCGGAACAGCCAGCTCAGATACAACAATTTCGCTGTTAAAGGAAAAAACGGTTTTTCGTAAAAACTAAAAATTTGTGTATTTTTTAACAAGCAAAGATATTGCAGGGTCTCTTTGAACAGTTTATGCAGTTAATCCAATCAATTACCAAGCACCGATGTTGAAAAAATCCGCTAACGACAAAAAGTCTTTGAACAATTCGTTCGCTTAATTAAAAACATCAAGTATAGAACGAAATCAGCAAAGGAAACTGTCTTCGGTTAGTTACCAAACAAAAATGGCAACGCCTCGGTTTAAAAGAAGAAAATTATCTTGAAATCACGATTAGAATATTTTACACGTAGCAAGCCAATTTCAAAAAAGGAAAACAATAAAAAATGTCTTGCAGTTCAAAGCCAAAAAATCGTAGAGTTCATGATCAGATAAAAGAGAAAAAACTTTTGAGTTGAAGACTAAGAATTATGCAAATGTTGGATAAAAAAGTAATTTTTATTCAACAAAGCAGTCATTGATGCCACACTTATGTATTTGGTAATTATATATTTTATTTGCCAGAGTTCTTCAAACTTCTATCCTGGATTTCCTCGGGCTTTTACAGTGTGGCGGTTTCTACTCCAGAACTTTAGGAATTTTCAGATTTTGGGCCCGTTTTTTACGAGCTGTAGCGGAACAGTAACAAAAATGAGTGTCCAACCACTAAAAGCTGTATACTCTTCACTTCACTGAATCGAGCTTTGACAAAAACTTGATAATCATTGCAACAAGGTTAAAGAGGCAAAAACGCAAAGAGTAGTTTGAGCGTTGATTGTGAGGCGCTAAGAGGCAAATTAATTTAAACGGGACTCAGAACAGCCAAACAGGAGAAAGTGATAACCTCAGTGAAACAGGAATTGTCTGTTTCACACTCAAAGCAGCTAAAAATGGCAAAGCAGCAGAGGTGTTCGATGTAGAGAATGACCGATTGCGTTGCGAGCTTTGACAAATGGAAAACTGCAATCAGTGGATGGCCACTGAGTGACAAAGAAAACAAACTGTATTCGATAAAAAAATCCGTTAAAAAACGAAAGGGCAAAAGACAAGGCTTTAATTTTTTTCCGCGCTTCGGTGGCATGCTTATCGCTTGCATAGGTTGATACAATTCAACGTAATTAATGTCGCATGGAAAAATACCATGAAACTTTTCTGCAAACAAAGTTCGTAAAGTCAAATGTTTTCTATTACAATGAGAACAATATAATTGCGACACGCAATAACGAAAATTAAAAAATTTTCTTGAAGCAATAAAAAAAAATTGCTGCAATACTTATATCACTGTAACTGTTATCATATCAGAAACAAAAAAATTGGATTAAAGAAAACACAGCAAAAGAAGACCCTCTTTTTCATATGGAAAAATCGATTGGGTTTCAGAGCAATTTTAGATCTCATATTAGAAATACGAGTCCCGAAGGTATATTGATTGTTCAAAGGACCATGCTTTGTTAATTTCTGCAACCCTGTTTAAAAAATGAAGGTAGAGAAATATAATTTCTATTCTCTAGGTAATTTTTTTAAAAAAATTAGTTCCTGATCATCAATTGGAACTTATAACCGATGAAGAGTAGCAATTGTAGCTTCTTTAAACAAAAAAAAACTTCAAACAATCAATTAAGCGGAAGCGTTTTCTACCTCAATTAGTTTTCCAGCAGCAAGAAAATGTCTTAAATATTAGCTGGAAGGTTTCGTGGATCCTAAGTAAAGCAGCACTACCAATAGGCCATCTTCTAAAAACTGGAAAACAATTTCTTTTAAAACGAGTATCAAAGTCAGCAAGTATACATTAAGTGTACGTAATCAAAAATTGAGCCCATGAAAGAACCCTAATTGAGAAAAAAAATCGTTTTTTCTCAAATTTGAACATCTGAAACAAGCAAAACGCTATCTGTTCAAAATCGGCAGCTTTAACTGTTGTCAGTTTTTTGCCATCTTGTCTGTTGAAAACGTCACCTGTAAGAAATTTGATTTTTTATTCTTTTATCTGAACCTTGTAAAAAAACTCAACAAATTTGTTTAAAGGATGTGTGGCAAACTGATGAATCTCATGGGACTCTCAAGCCCTCACTCCCTCCAAAAGCAAAAAATCAACCGCTGTTTTAACAGCACTTTTTTTCAGCGGCATGCGAAGACTCCAAATGCTATCGGAATGAAAATTGAGTGTCTTGAAATGCATCTCATTATATCTTGTCTGCTCCATTTCAATTTTCATTGGCAAAGAGTTTAGGTAATTTTTAAAAAAAAAATGCAAATGTTTTTGTCGTCTTCAAATTTGATTATTCACAATTTCTCGCAGCCTCAATTTTCTTGTTGAAGCTACGTCTTTGGATTCTTTTCATGAACCTCACAAAACAAATGATATAAAATTTTTTGTCCTATGGAAATTTTTTATTCGAATTATAATGGATGCTTTTAATTTCTCCTTGAAAAACGCTTCCAATCTACCAATCCCGTAGGGTGAAAATTTCCTGACTCCACAAAATTGCTGATTGGCAGAAATTAACAGAGAAATGCTAGGAATTTATACATTTGTAGGTAAGGCGTTCCGCAAGAGATGAAGACTACATCTAGTTGTAAGTCGTCAATGAGCATAAGAGATCATTAATTTTTGATATTCTAAGAATCAGATGAAAGTGATTTCCATATTTTCAAAAACGTAAAAGTGTTATAACTGCCCCCTCTCCTTCCGACGCAGGCATGGTGATAAAAACTCGGTTAAAAATCAGAACTGGTGAAACTCAATTGCCTGGAGTGAGGCAATTAAAGATTGCTGAAAAACTGAAAATTGAAAATCGATGAAATCACTGTCACTGCCATAAGAAAAGATTATTTGCAGAAGATAGGGACAACAGAGAAAAACAAATGTACCACTCCCGATTGTATTTTGATTATATAAAAGACCAAGCTTTGTTTATTACTGCAGCTGTGTTTAAAAAATGAGGGTAGAGAAAGATGAAAAATTGTTATCAAACGGCAGTGGATTTGACAAAGAATTTCTACTGTCTAAGTAAATTTTTTCAATAAATTAGTTCATGATCTTCAATTGGAACACATAAACGATGAAGAACAGCAACCGTAGCTTCTTCAAACAAAAAATCCAAACCTAAAAAAATTTAATTAAGCGGAAGCGTTTTCTAGCTCAATTAGTTTTCCAGCAGCAAGAAAATGTCTTAAATATTAGCTGGAAGGTTTCGTGGATGATAAGTAAAGCAGCACTACCAATAGGCCATCTTCTAAAAACTGGAAAACAATTTCTTTGTAAAACCAGTATCAAAGTCAGCAAGTATACATTAAGTGTACTTAATCAAAAATTGGGCCCATGAAAGAACCTTAATTCAGAAAAAAAATCGTTTTTTCTCAAATTTGAACATCTGAAACAAGCAAAACGCTATCTGTTCAAAATTGGCAGTTTTAACTGTTGCCGGTTTTTTGCCATCCTATCTGTTGAAAACGTCATTAGTAAGAAATTTAATTTTTTATTCTTTTCTCTGATCCTTGTAAAAACTTAACGAACTTGTTTAAGGGATATGTGGCAATAGGATGAATCTCATTTCCTCATTCCCTCCAAATGCGAAAAATCAAGCGCTGTTTAAACAGCAAATTTTTTCAACGACTTGCGAAGACTCCAACTCCATACGGAATGAAAATTTATTGTCTTGAAAAGCATCCCCTTATATCTTGTCTGCTCCATTTCAATTTTCATTTTCAAAGAGTTCAGGTAATTTTCATAAAAATGCGACTCGTTTTGTCGTCTTCAAAGTTGATTTTTAACAATTTCTCGCACTCTCAAATTTCTTGTTGAAGCTACGTCTTTGGATGCTTTTCATGAACCTCACAAAACAAATGTTATAAAATTTTTTGTCCTATGGAAGCTTTATTTGAATTAAATTGGATGCTGTTAATTTCTCTTTGAAAAATGCTTCCAATCAACCAATCCTGTAGATTGAAAGTTTGCTTACTCCACAAAACTGCTGATTGGCAGATATTAACTGAAAAATGGTAACAAATTATACATTTGTAGGTAAAGCGTTCCGCAAGAGATGAGGACTACATCTAGTTGTAAGTCGTCTATGAGAATAAAAGACTATTAATTTTTGATATTCTAAGGATCAAATGAAAATGATTTGTAAATTATCAAAATTGTAAAAGTGTTATAACCCCCCCCCCCTCCAACGAAGACATGGTGATAAAAACTCATTTAAAAATCAGAACTGGTGAAACTCAATTGCCTAAAGTGAGGCAATTAAAGATTGGTGAAAAACTGAAAAATGAAAATCGAAGAGCTTACTGTCACTGCCAGAAGAAAAGATTATTTGCAGAAGAAAAGGATAACAGAGAAAAACAAATGTACCACTCCCGATGGTATTTTGATTATTTAAAAGACCAAATTTGTTAATTCCTGCAACCCTGTTTAAAAAATGAAGATAGAGAAAGATAACAAATTTTTATCAAACAGCAGTGGATTAGACAAACAATTTCTTTTCTCTAAGTAAATTTTTTAATGTAATTATTTCCTGATCTTCAATTGGAACACATAAACGATGAAGAACAGCAATCGTAGCTTCTTCAAAATAAATCAAACCTAAAAAATTTAATTAAGCGGAAGCGTTTTCTAGCTCAATTAGTTTTCCAGCAGCAAGAAAATGTCTCAAATATTAGCTGGAAGGTTTCGTGGATCCTAAGTAAAGCAGCACTACCAAAAAGCCATCTTCTAAAAACTAGAAAACTTTGTCTTTGCAAAACCAGTAGCAAAGTCAGCAAGTATATATAAAGTGTACATAATCAAAAATTGAGCCCATGAAGCAACCTTAATTCAGCAAAAAAAATCGTTTTTTCTCAAATTTCAACATCTGAAACAAGAAAAACGCTCTCTGTTCAAAATCAGCAGCTTTAACTGTTATCCTAATTGTTGTGATAAACTTATTAAATAGCATTCTCTGCTATTTAATAAGTAGTGTTTCAGTTAATTTGGTCGACGAACCAGATTTTATTCTTGGGTAGCCCTTGTCTACGAAGGGATTTTAGTGATCTGGTTTATGATAATAAATTGGTATCTAAGACGAACAAACTTGGACTATCGTCTACAGTTCTCATTTGTTATTGTCAGAGTTACTAAGCTACCGTTTACAGTGGTAAACGGATTCATAGGTGTACGATTAGATTGAGGCAATTATTTTCCAATTCCCCTCCACCCAATTCATATTGAGCAGTTTTATTTGGGATTGCGATGTCCAAATCTTGTGACTTATGCACTACTGTGATAGACGATAGTAAATACTTTGACTGTGACATTTGTGGCGTCAAATCTGTTCACTATGACTGTCTCAACGTAAAGATTGATGGCGACCCCATTTCGTGCGGCATCCATTGGAAATTCAAATCGTGTGCTTCTCTGTCTGTTACTGATATGCTTGCCAATGTCTTGGAAAGGCTGAAGAGACTGGACACACTATGCGCGGATGTGGCAGATTTGAAGTCGGTTGTCAAGAAAACCATTAAACCGCGAAATTTTGCAAACGTTTCTAAAAAAACGAGAACTGGAGGCTGGCCTCCCCAGTTGGTTGATGACAAACGATCGGAAAGTACCTCATCTGAATCGTCGAGTCGAGTCAAGCGATCGCGTACTGATTCTGAAGATTTGCAAGCTAGCAATGCTGCTCATGTGGACCCAGGCACTCAGCCTGAACTATCCGAGTTTCAAGTTGTTATTCCGAGAAAGAAGAAACCTGTTTTTGGCACTAACAGGTCTGGCGGAACTGCTTTTGCACCCCCGAAGCCTCCTCCGCGGCGACATGTATACATTGGTCGACTCAACAAAGAAGTTGATGCTGAACGGATTAGAGCATTCTGCAATGAAAATAATACTCCACTACTGCATATTCGAGAGCTAAGTGGTCACGAAGCCAGAACTAGATCGTATCACTGCGTTTTTGATTTCCAATACTCAGCCGTCGACTCTCCTGATTTCTGGCCAGAAAATGTGATATTTGATCGGTACCGTCTAAATGGAGAAGCTAGATCCTGGCTGCGATCCTTAAGAATACATTGACTATCTACGACCATCGTGAAAGCTGCCCATGTCTCTGTTAAAAGCTTTCTCACTCTCTCTCTAGTTAATTCGCGATCAATCCATAACAAAACAAGTCAATTACATTCTTCCATTCTTGCGAAGGACTGTCAGGCAATGTTAGTCACTGAAACTTGGATTATTGATAACAGTTCTGATTGCTTTCTATTACAACAATGCTGTCCTCCAAAGTACCTGTACTGTAGTTGTCCCCGTCTGGCTAGACCAGGTGGCGGCATTTGCTTATTTTATCATGAAGACATTGTATGTACTCTGAAGAAAGATGTATTCAACGATGCATGTGAACTTGTTCTTCTTGAACTAGGCCTTAACAACACAAGTATTGCTGCTGTTAGTGTTTACAGAGTGCCTGGGTCTAACATCACTGTGTTTTTGGACACCATTTCTGTCTTCATGGAAGACATTATTGTGTTGTACGAGAAAATCATTGTCTTGGGAGATATCAACATTCATCTCGGCACTGGCGCTCCATCAGAAAGACTCTGGTTGTCATGGCTAGAAGAACACTGTCTTGAACAGTTTGTGAACGTTCCCACACACACTGCAGGAAATATCCTCGATCATGTAGCAGCGACATCATCACTTACAGTAAGCAATCTTGTTGCTGATAACTTGCTAACATCAGACCATTATGTCATATCGTTCTGTGTCTCTGTGCCCTGGGTTGCGGAGAAGAGGAGGCAACTTATTGCGTTTCGGCGTTGGAAATTGTTTTGCATTGATTCATTTATTCAATTTCTGCATTTTGAAGACACGTTCCAGGCTGTAGATTCTGCTTGGAGTGCGTTTCTATTTGCTATCGAAAAAGCTTTAGATCGAGTAATTCCGAAACGCACCAAGTGGTTCACGTCACACAATTGTCCCTATTTTGACGACGAGTTGAAATTTCAGAAGAGATAGAAGAGGAAATGTGAGCGCGCATTTAGGAAGTCTAAAAGTAGTGACTCACTTTTGTCATTTACGCTTGCAACTGATGAGTACTATCGCCTGTTATTAGTCAAAAAAGGCGAGTACATTAGCTCAACCATTTCCAGCACGTGCAAGAAGCTCAAGTTTAAAGCGCTCGCTTCTTTGCTTGGAGAAAATCACCGTTGTTTACCAAAAACTCATGGATCAGCGAAGGAATTGGCGAATTGTTTCAATAGTTTCTTTCTAGCCAAGGTTAAGAAGTTGGTTGAATCAATTCCTACGTCAGACTTTCCCACTTATTTTCTGTCGCCTACTTCTCAACTTGATTCTTTTATGACAATAAGCAGCGAAACTCTACTTCATTATGTCAACCAAGTATCGAATTCTAGTTGTCCAAAAGAGCCGATGCCACCATCGCTATTCAAGACAGCTTCTTTGCATTTTTGCGACTCTTTGTTATCTCTTATTAATATGACGGTTAGATCAGCGCGTTTCCCCGAGAACCTGAAAAAAGGCTTCGTTGTCCCTTTGATAAAAAAGCGTTCGCTGGATCCGGAGAACTTGAACAATTATCGACCAGTTACTAATCTCCTATTTCTGTCCAAAGTGTTAGAATTAGTTTTATTCGAGCAGTTGAAAACATACTTGGAGGTTAATTCTTTGTATGGCAAGTTTCAGAGCGCTTATCGCCGAAGACACTCTACTGAGACAGCCCTGACCAGAATCTCTAATGATTTATTGGGCTACTTGGACTCGGGATTTTCTCTTCTTTACGTGGGTCTAGATCTTTCTGCAGCTTTTGATTCGATTGAACATCATTTGTTACTTCGTGTTTTGGAGATGCGTCTCGGTGTCCGATCTGACGCCTTGAAGATGCTAGAGAGTTAGCTGATAGGACGTACTCAGTGTGTTTACCTTGATGGTGTCTTTTCTGACGAATCCGATGTTTTGTATGGTGTTCCCCAAGGTTCCATCCTAGGACCCGTTTCGTTTTGTTGCTATCTGCTGCCACTTGAAGATCTATTGTTACAAAGGAACATCGGTTTCCACATCTATGCCGATGACACAGTTCTATATTTTCTGTTCACTAGTCAACAAAATTTTGACGATACCATGAACCAAATTACTACTTTCTTTTCAAGTTTCCGTCTGAAGTTAAATAAAGACAAGAGTGAGTTTTTATGGCTTAAAAAACCTGACAAAGGAACCGTGACTGTACCACCGCTTTCTATACCTTGTGAAACTGGATTATCTTTGTCTGTTAAACTCCTGGATGTTCAATTCGATCAGAATCTCTTGATGGAGAAGCAGATCAATCGTGTTGTGTCTTCCTGCTTTTTTAACCTTCGCAAGATTTTCTCTGTCAAACACCACCTTGAAAGGACCATTTTAATTGAGCTGATTAGACTGCAGGTGATCTCACGCCTTGATTATTGCAATATCCTTTATGTATCTCTTCCGACTAAGCTCATTTCAAAACTCCAGCGTGTAATGAATGTAGCGGCCAGCTGTATTTTCTGTTTACACGCCGGAACACCAACGTCAGCATATATTCGACAATTGCACTGGCTTCCAATCAAGCAAAGATGTCTTTTCAAGCTGTTGCTTTTTGTTCACAGAGCTATCCACAAGCCATCGGACAGTCCATTATATCTACAGGAGCTATTGAAACGAACTACTCGCGTTACGAGAATGAACTATGTGTACAACTTGGAAGTTCCGAAGACCCGCAGTGCTTGTGATAGACGTAGTTTCAGATACATAGGACCAACGGAATGGAATAAACTACCAGCCTCTTTGAAGTCAATCCCCACTGAACTTTGCTTCCGTAAAGCTCTTAAAACCTATCTGTTTTAATTCGCTGTGCACTTTTGAGTTTGTAAAAGGTGTTGAAACTAATAATAATAATAATAATAATAATAATAATAATAATAATAATAGTTATCGGTTTTCGCCATATTATCTGTTGAAAACGTTACCATTGAGAAATTTAAATTTATCATTTTATCTGAATCTTGTAAAAAACTTAACGAAATTGTTTAGAAATGTGTGGCAAACGGATGAATCTCATGCCCTCATTCCCTCCAAATGCGAAAATTCAACCGCCGTTTTAGCAGCATTTTTTTTATCGACATGCGAAGACTCCAACTCCATACGGAATGAAAATTGAGTGCCTTGAAATGCATCCTATTATATCTTGTCTGCTCCATTTCAATTTTCATTGGCAAAGAATTCAGGTAATTGTTATAAAAAAGCTAGTCGTTTTGTCGTCTTCATAGTTGATTATTCACAATTTCTCGCAGTCTTAAATTTCTTGTTGAAGCTACGTCTTTGGATTTTTTTCATGAACCTCAAAAAACAAATGATATAAAATTTTTGTCCTATGCAAATTGTATATTTGAATTAAATTGGATGCTTTTAATTTCTCTTTGAAAAATGCTTCCAATCTACCAAACCTGTAGAGTGAAAGTTTTCTGACTCCACAAAACTGCTGATTGGCAGATATTAACTGAAAAATGGTAAGAAATTATAAATTTGCAGGTAAAGCGTTCCGCAAGAGATGAGGACCACATCTAGTTGTAAGTCGTATATGAGCATAAAAGACTATTAATTTTTGATATTCTAAGAATCAGATAAAAGTGAATTCCAATCTTTCAAAAAAGCAAAAGTGTTACAACTGCCCCCCTCCCCCGACGCAGGCATGGTGATAAAAACTCAGTTAAAAATCAAAACTGGTGAAACTCAATTGCCTCAAGTGAGGCAATTAAAGATTGTTAAAAAACTGAAAAAGGAAAATCGATGAGCTTATTGACACTGCCGGAAGAAAAGATTCATTGCAGAAGAAAAGGACAACAGAGAAAAAATTTACCATTCCCGATGGTATTTTGATTATATAAAAGACTATAATCAAAATTGTTATTTACTGCAACCCTGTTTAAAAAATGAGGGTAGCGAAGGATGAAAAAGTGTTATCAAACAGCAGTGGATTTACAAACATTTTCTAATCTCTATGTAAATTTTTTAAATAAATTAGTTCCTGATCATCAATTGGAACACATAAACGATGACGAGCAGCAATTGTATCTTCTTCAAACAAAAAACCAAACCTAAAAAATTTGATGAAGCGGAAGGGTTTTCTAGCCCAATTAGTTTTCAAACATCAAGAAAATGTCTCAAATATTAGCTGGAAGGTTTAGTGAATACTAAGTAAAGCAGCACTACCAAAAAACCATCTTCTAAAAACTAGAAAACTATGTCTTTGCAAAACCAGTAGCAAATTCAGCAAGTATACATAAAGTGTACCTAATCAAAAATTGAGCCCATGAAGCAACCTTAATTCAGCAAAAAATTCGTTTTTTCTCAACTTTGAACATCTGAAACTAGTAAAACGCTATCTGTTCAAAATCGGCAGCTTTAACTGTTGTCGGTTTTTGCCATCGTATCTGTTGAAAACGTCACCAGTAGGAATTTTTTTTATTTTATCTGAACCTTGCAAAAAAACTCAACAAATTTGTTGGATGTGTTGCAAACCGATGAATCTTATGGGACTCTCATGCCCTCACTCCCTCCAAATGCAAAAAAAACAACCGCTGTTTTAACAGCAATTTTTTTCAACGACATGGAAAGAGTCCAACTGCTTCCGAAATGAAAATTGAGTGTCTTGAATTGCTTCTCATTATATATTGTCTGCACAATTTCAATTTTCATTGGCAAAGTGCGAAAATTTTGCTGTCTTCAAAGTTGTTTACTCACAATTTCTTGCATCCTAAGATTTATTGTTGAAGCAACGTTTTCGGATTCTTTTGATAAACCTCTCAAAACAAATGGTATCATAAAATCTTTTGTCCTGTGGTAATTTTTTACCTGAAAAAAAATTGGATGCGTTCAATTTCTCTTAGAAAAATGCTTTCAATCTACTAATCCTACAGAGTGAAGACTATTTGACTCCAAAAAAATGCTGATTTGCAGATATCAGCAGTAAAATGCTCAGAAATTATACATTTGTAGTTAAGGCGTTCCGCAAGAGATCAGGACTACCTCTAGTTGTTAGTCGTCTATGAGCATAAAAGACCATTAATTTTTCATATTCTTAGGATCAGATGAAAGTGATTTCCAATTTTTCAAAAAAGTAAAATTGTTATAACTGCCCACCCCCTCCCACGCAGACAAGATGATAAAACTTCACTTAAAAGAAGAAACTGGTGAAACTCAATTGCCTCTAGTGAATTTTTCACCACCTCTTAAAGAATAGTGAAAAACTGAAAAACAAAAATCGATGAGCTTACTGTCACTTGGCAGAAAAAAAGATTCTTTGCAGAAGAAAAAGACATCAGAGAAAAACAAATTTAACACCCCCGATGGTATTTTGATTATTTAAAAGACCATGATTTGTTAGTTACTGCAACCTTGTTTAAAAAATGAGGATAGAGAAAGAAGAAAAATTGCTATCAAACAGCAGTGAATTTGACAAACAATTTCTTTTCTCTAGGTAAATTCTTTTAAATAAATTAGTTCCTGATCATCAATTGGAGCACATAATTCATGAAGAGCAGCAGTCGCAGCTTCTTCAAACAAAAAACCAAACCTAAAAAAATTAATTAAGCGGAAGCGTTTTCTATCTCAATTAGTTTTCCAGCAGCAAGAAAATGTCTCAAATTTTAGCTGGAAGGTTTCGTGGATCCTAAGTAAAGCAGCACTACCAAAAAACCATCTTCTAAAAACTGGAAAACTATGTCTTTGCAAAACCAGTAGCAAATTCAGCAAGTATACATAAAGTGTACCTAATCAAAAATTGAGCCCATGAAGCAACCTTAATTCAGCGAAAAATTCGTTTTTTCTCAACTTTGAACATCTGAAACTAGTAAAACGCTATCTGTTCAAAATCGGCAGCTTTAACTGTTGTCGGTTTTTGCCATCGTATCTGTTGAAAACGTCACCAGTAGGAATTTTTTTTATTTTATCTGAACCTTGCAAAAAAACTCAACAAATTTGTTGGATGTGTTGCAAACCGATGAATCTTATGGGACTCTCATGCCCTCACTCCCTCCAAATGCAAAAAAAACAACCGCTGTTTTAACAGCAATTTTTTTCAACGACATGGAAAGAGTCCAACTGCTTCCGAAATGAAAATTGAGTGTCTTGAATTGCTTCTCATTATATATTGTCTGCACAATTTCAATTTTCATTGGCAAAGTGCAAAAATTTTGCTGTCTTCAAAGTTGTTTACTCACAATTTCTTGCATCCTAAGATTTATTGTTGAAGCAACGTTTTCGGATTCTTTTGATAAACCTCTCAAAACAAATGGTATCATAAAATCTTTTGTCCTGTGGTAATTTTTTACCTGAAAAAAAATTGGATGCGTTCAATTTCTCTTAGAAAAATGCTTTCAATCTACTAATCCTACAGAGTGAAGACTATTTGACTCCACAAAAATGCTGATTTGCAGATATCAGCAGTAAAATGCTCAGAAATTATACATTTGTAGTTAAGGCGTTCCGCAAGAGATCAGGACTAACTCTAGTTGTTAGTCGTCTATGAGCATAAAAGACCATTAATTTTTCATATTCTTAGGATCAGATGAAAGTGATTTCCAATTTTTCAAAAAAGTAAAATTGTTATAACTGCCCACCCCCTCCCACGCAGACAAGATGATAAAACTTCACTTAAAAGAAGAAACTGGTGAAACTCAATTGCCTCTAGTGAATTTTTCACCACCTCTTAAAGAATAGTGAAAAACTGAAAAACAAAAATCGATGAGCTTACTGTCACTTGGCAGAAAAAAAGATTCTTTGCAGAAGAAAAAGACATCAGAGAAAAACAAATTTAACACCCCCGATGGTATTTTGATTATTTAAAAGACCATGATTTGTTAGTTACTGCAACCTTGTTTAAAAAATGAGGATAGAGAAAGAAGAAAAATTGCTATCAAACAGCAGTGAATTTGACAAACAATTTCTTTTCTCTAGGTAAATTCTTTTAAATAAATTAGTTCCTGATCATCAATTGGAGCACATAATTCATGAAGAGCAGCAGTCGCAGCTTCTTCAAACAAAAAACCAAACCTAAAAAAATTAATTAAGCGGAAGCGTTTTCTATCTCAATTAGTTTTCCAGCAGCAAGAAAATGTCTCAAATTTTAGCTGGAAGGTTTCGTGGATCCTAAGTAAAGCAGCACTACCAATAAGCCATCTTCTAAAAACTAGAAAACAATTTCTTTGTAAAACCAGTAGCAAAGTCAGGAAGTATAAATAAAGTGTACATAATCAAAAATTGAGCCCATGAAGCAACCTGAATTCAGCAAAAAAATAGTTTTAACTAAACTTTGAACATCTGAAACAAGCAAAACGCTATCTGTTCAAAATCAGCAGTTTTAACTGTTGTCGGCTTTTGCCATCTTATCTGTTGAAAACGTCACCAGTATGAAATTTGATTTTTTATTCTTTTATCTGAACCTTGTAAAAAAACTCAACAAATTTGTTTAAAGGATGTGTGGCAAACTGATGAATCTTATGGGACTCTCATGCCCTCACTCCCTCCAAAAGCAAAAAATCAACCGCTGTTTTAACAGCACTTTTTTTCAGCGGCATGCGAAGACTCCAAATGCTATCGGAATGAAAATTGAGTGTCTTGAAATGCATCTCATTATATCTTGTCTGCTCCATTTCAATTTTCATTGGCAAAGAGTTTAGGTAATTTTTAAAAAAAATGCAAATTTTTTTGTCGTCTTTAAAGTTGATTATTCACAATTTCTCGCAGTCTCAAATCTCTTGTTGAAACTACGTTTTGGATTCTTTTGATGAACCTCTCAAAACAAATGATATCATAAAATTTTTTGTCCTATGGTAATTTTAGCCTGAAAAAAATTGCATGCTTTTAAATTTTCTTTGAAAAATGCTTTCAATCTACCAATCCTGTAGAGTGAAAATATTTGACTCCACAAAATTGCTGATTGACGGACATTAGCTGAAAATGCTCAGAAATTATACATTTGTAGTTAAGGCGTTCCGCAAGAGATCAGGACTACCTCTAGTTGTTAGTCGTCTATGAGCATAAAAGACCATTAATTTTTCATATTCTTAGGATCAGATGAAAGTGATTTCCAATTTTTCAAAAAAGTAAAATTGTTATAACTGCCCACCCCCTCCCACGCAGACAAGATGATAAAAATTCACTTAAAAGAAGAAACTGGTGAAACTCAATTGCCTCAAGTGAATTTTTCACCACCTCTTAAAGAATAGTGAAAAATTAAAAAACAAAAATCGATGAGCTTACTGTCACTTGGCAGAAAAAAAGATTCTTTGCAGAAGAAAAAGACAACAGAGAAAAACAAATTTAACACCCCCGATGGTATTTTGATTATTTAAAAGACCATGATTTGTTAGTTACTGCAACCTTGTTTAAAAAATGAGGATAGAGAAAGAAGAAAAATTGCTATCAAACAGCAGTGAATTTGACAAACAATTTCTTTTCTCTAGGTAAATTCTTTTAAATAAATTAGTTCCTGGTCATCAATTGGAGCACATAATTCATGAAGAGCAGCAATCGCAGCTTCTTCAAATAAAAAACCAAACCTAAAAAATTTAATTAGGCGGAAGCGTTTTCTATCTCAATTAGTTTTCCAGCAGCAAGAAAATGTCTCAAATTTTAGCTGGAAGGTTTCGTGGATCCTAAGTAAAGCAGCACTACCAATAAGCCATCTTCTAAAAACTAGAAAACAATTTCTTTGTAAAACCAGTAGCAAAGTCAGGAAGTATAAATAAAGTGTACATAATCAAAAATTGAGCCCATGAAGCAACCTTAATTCAGCAAAAAAATAGTTTTAACTAAACTTTGAACATCTGAAACAAGCAAAACGCTATCTGTTCAAAATCAGCAGTTTTAACTGTTGTCGGCTTTTGCCATCTTATCTGTTGAAAACGTCACCAGTATGAAATTTGATTTTTTATTCTTTTATCTGAACCTTGTAAAAAAACTCAACAAATTTGTTTAAAGGATGTGTGGCAAACTGATGAATCTTATGGGACTCTCATGCCCTCACTCCCTCCAAAAGCAAAAAATCAACCGCTGTTTTAACAGCACTTTTTTTCAGCGGCATGCGAAGACTCCAAATGCTATCGGAATGAAAATTGAGTGTCTTGAAATGCATCTCATTATATCTTGTCTGCTCCATTTCAATTTTCATTGGCAAAGAGTTTAGGTAATTTTTTTAAAAAATGCGAATTTTTTTGTCGTCTTTAAAGTTGATTATTCACAATTTCTCGCAGTCTCAAATCTCTTGTTGAAACTACGTTTTGGATTCTTTTGATGAACCTCTCAAAACAAATGATATCATAAAATTTTTTGTCCTATGGTAATTTTAGCCTGAAAAAAATTTCATGCTTTTAAATTTTCTTTGAAAAATGCTTTCAATCTACCAATCCTGTAGAGTGAAAATATTTGACTCCACAAAATTGCTGATTGACGGACATTAGCTGAAAATGCTCAGAAATTATACATTTGTAGTTAAGGCGTTCCTCAAGAGATGAGGACTACATTTAGTTGTAAGTCGTCTATGAGCATAAAAGACTCTTAATTTTTGATATTCTAGGGATCAGATTAAAATGATTTCCAATTTTTCAAAAAAAGTACAAGTACTATAACTGCCCCCCTCCCACGCAGGCATGATGATAAAAATTCAGTTAAAAAAAGGAACTGGTGAAACTCAGTTGCCTCATGTGAGTCAATTAAAGAATGGTGAAAAACTGAAAATTGAAAATGGATGAGCTTATTGTCACTGCCAGAAGAAAAGATTCTTTGCAGAAGAAAAAGACAACAGAGAAAAACAAATTTACCACTCAAAGACAAGTTCTCACATATATTGTTCGAAAAAATTAGAAATAATTAACGGATCTTAATAACAGTAAAATTGAAATTGGCGAAAAACAAAACAGATGGGAAGGCAGAGCTTCCAAAATCAAGCAGCGTCATATTGCAAAAATACAACTCCAGTTGCTAGATAAAGAAAACCAGCAGGATAAAGCGGAACATTTCAAAGGCGTTGCCGCAGCGGCGCTTGGCAAATTTGAGATAGGAAATAGTTCAATAGTATGCAGTCAACATTTTGGCCAGCTGCAATGAAGTTTTACTCAAAAAAGTTTGCTCAATCCAACATTTTTGCTTAGATTCGGGTAAATTCATTACTGCAAGGAAACCTTGCAGATGTTGCAGCTGAATCAATTAGCATTTTTCTGGTTCCATCGGACAACCGAATCAAACCATTGCATCTGGCGCTCCATTAGTTGAAAGCCCAAACTCAAGTCTCTACAAAATCAGTGCATAGTTCAATGTGAGGCCAACACCAACATTGAAAAAACAAACTGTTTGCTGGATTTGAAAATGAGAAACCTAAACAATGTTGCGCTTTTCCAAATTCATCAGCAGTCGGCACAGTTTAAATGAAACAAATCACTATCACCGCCAAATCAATTTGGTTCGCTATTACAAGTAAACACTCCAAATTTATCATGCCGTCAAGCTTCTTCTCGCTTTTGTGCGTTGACGAACAGTTTTTGAAAAACCTTGCGTGCCAGGACACTTAAATCTACTCACTTTTCCTCACTCGCATCAATTTGATGCTAATGCCCCCCTAATGTCTAACTCACCAACTCCATGACAAACAGATGCAGTCTTCAACCGTCCCCATAAAAGTAACTACTTAGGATAACCCCGCAAACCCTACAAATTCTGAGCACATTTTGGTTTTATTCATTCGCCGCTACCAGCATTTCCAGCAAACCTTTTTTATCTCCGATCAAATCAACTACTGCCTTTTCTGCCTAAACCGAACATTTCACCTTCTGCAAGCATCATTAAAACGCAATTTAATCAACGTTATCAACCTTCGCTTCCACAGGAGAAGTACCAGCCCCAAGTAAACCCTAATGTATAAAACTTCACGCCAAATCCTACGGATTTACCCTTTTAAAATTTTCCAGTCACCTTCACAGATTTGACTGAAAAAATGCAAGACAATTAAGGCTGCGAAGAAGTTGCCTCGTAATATAAAAGATCGGATCCTCTAATACCTTTAATGATTAAGAAAAATTGTGTTAATTGGACACTACGTGACATCATGCAGCTGATCAAGGAACATGATGCGAAGAAACAAACGTAAGCATTTTAATACCTAAAGACAACGCCAATTTAAAGCCAAAAACCAAGTTGCATTAGAGACAATTGCTGTCAACTCACACGAAAACACGAAAAGTGCAGTCATAAATGCCAGTTGCAACAACTCTCCCTCCATTCGCAAAAGCAACTATAGCGTTTAGTCGTGTTGTATCTATAGGAGAAAAAACACTCCCAACCATCAAGCAAAAGGAGTCGTGGAAGCACAACTACGTTTCTCCTGCCGTAGGGAAGAACATATGTTTCGGCAGTGTGCGAATAACATGAAATGAAGTCGGTTACAACAACTTTCCAAACAAATTTTTTCGTGGAGCTAGGAGAGTTTATCCATCTATGCCTTTAAAAAAATATGAACAATTTCAACACTAAAGCTGAAAAAGTCAAAGCAAACCTTCAAAAGCATTACAATTTAATCTATCGGCAGTGTTTTCGATCTTCTTCATGCAACTGAAATGTTGTAGGCAATAACTTTTAACACAGTACTTTTAGCACAGATACCACGGCTTTATCTTTGTGCTTTGCGGGTTAATGTACTTCTTGGAATTCCTTTGCATAGTCAGTAGACTTGATTCGCACAGTAGAACATTGAAACTAACAGTTGTTTTAATATCGAGGAAGCCATTGACGCCAATGTGATTCAACTGACTATAATACCAAGCGTCAGCACAGCAATTGAGTTGTTCGAAGTAAGTCTTCAAGTGACTGATAACTTACATGTATGCTCCCACATCATGGACATTAAACCATTGCGAGAAAAGTAACCTCTTTGAGAACCCGTAACAAATTGCTTTGGGAACGTCAAAATGATACTTGAACATGGCGTGGGTCGCGCTATTCACCTTAAGAGTACATCAGCAACAACGCGAAGTTCTCTCAATTTGCCGTTATTTTGCCAATAGTTTGGCTTTCAAACGTTTTTGAACGATCGGCGTCGGTCTTGGCTTCAGTGTAATTCAACGCAAATTTTGTATCGAAAGTGATCAAGTGAATTTGTCAGTCTGCCAAAAAACAGTACAGTGCCGATTGGAAAAACGTATGATGTCAAAACTTTGCGGGCTAATGAGATCATTGAATCACACAATAAACACTTTTCCGCATTCAATCAATTAAAAGCATTGGGTGAACGGCTCATTTTAATCCAGACTTACATCAATGGACAAGTAAATAAATTACATTACAAAGAGTGTAATACACCGCTTTCTCCTTCCTCTCGGGTCAAAAGTCGTCTACAATCAACTGCTATTGTTGCACAGTTGACTCTACGTGATTATTTTGGTTTTGAAACAATTTGGGTCTGTCAATGGACAAAATTAGGTTGATGATGTAGCTAAGAACAAGATTGACAGATTCTTTTCATTGATTCTGACCTGCGCCCTCAAAGTCGGGAAGATCACGGAACCTAGAATTTGCTTTTCAGGACCACAATCACATCTTACGCAACATGTTTGTTAATTTCCCTCGGGACAAATTTAGTGCCGTCATTTTTAGTAGGGCACTTTGACAAACAGTATCCTTGTTCTGTAAAAGTCTAATTCAATTAACAAGCATCACATTTTTTTGAAATTGAAAATCTGAAGAACAGCAGTCTTGACCAAAGGAAACGATTTTGATAATTAACGCCGATCCTGGCCCGTTTGGAATTTTTACGGTCTAGTAGTTAGCTGAGAGGTCCTGAGTTCTTGAGAACTAAACAATTCTCTTCCGTATCAAACATTGCCATCGTTGATGAAATTAACTTTTGCGTTGTAACCAAATGGTGTTATGTTCACTCCACCACATCGTTGGCCTTATCCCCAAAGTTCCTGGAACAAAGTGTTAGATTATTTTTGTCTGATAAAATTGTGTGACCACTCCGTCCCGTAACTTCTCACAAAATTACAACAACGTTGACGGTAGCTTAAAAGATGACAACGAGTTTGATAATTGCAAACGCCATCTCCAATATTTTGTTTTGGATTCAACGCCAAACAAAAACTCGTGAACTGGAGTAGCAGCATCGCTCCGTTCCATAGTTTTTCAGTTTTAAGGATCTCATATGCTGAATCGCTCCATCAAACCACTTGTTGAGGTTGAATTTGAAATGAAACTCCCAATGGCAAAAAATACACGTTTCATATGCGTTAAACTGTTTCATGTGTTCACTCCACCACTTCGTTGGCCTTATCCCCAAAGTTCCTGGAACAAAGTGTTAGATTATTTTTGTCTGATAAAATTGTGTGACCACTCCGTCCCGTAACTTCTCACAAAATTACAACAACGTTGACGGTAGCTTAAAAGATGACAACGAGTTTGATAATTGCAAACGCCATCTCCAATATTTTGTTTTGGATTCAACGCCAAACAAAAACTCGTGAGCTGGAGTAGCAGCATCGCTCCGTTCCATAGTTTTTCAGTTTTAAGGATCTCATATGCTCAATCGCTCCATCAAACCACTTGTTGAGGTTGAATTTGAAATGAAAGTCCCAATGGCAAAAAATACACGTTTCATATGCGTTAAACTGTTTCATGTGTTCACTCCACCACATCGTTGGCCTTATCCCCAAAGTTCCTGGAACAAAGTGTTAGATTATTTTTGTCTGATAAAATTGTGTGACCACTCCGTCCCGTAACTTCTCACAAAATTACAACAACGTTGACGGTAGCTTAAAAGATGACAACGAGTTTGATAATTGCAAACGCCATCTCCAATATTTTGTTTTGGATTCAACGCCAAACAAAAACTCGTGAACTGGAGTAGCAGCATCGCTCCGTTCCATAGTTTTTCAGTTTTAAGGATCTCATATGCTCAATCGCTCCATCAAACCACTTGTTGAGGTTGAATTTGAAATGAAACTCCCAATGGCAAAAAATACACGTTTCATATGCGTTAAACTGTTTCATGTGGCATATGCGTGTAAAATTGCACGAAGTTGAATTGTTTACTGGCAGTAAAAACTACAATATTGTTATTCCCATTAAACTACATTCCTCATTGCGTTCCAACAAGTCAAACTGCAACTATTGCAGAAAGTTCCATTTCTTCTCTAGCAAAAATTTTTCAACCAATCCTTGCAAACCACCCAAATTAGTAACTCGCGAATCAGTCTCCATTTTTCACAAATAGCGGGTTCTAAAGAGAATTGTCCTAAAGAGTACTGCCCTCCAACGGTGTATGCCAGGTAAGATTAAGTCAAATAGTGGTCCACTTCATTGCAGCCAAAAATGAGCTCTGTGAGCGCATTGAAAATGGGCTATCGTAATAATTGTCTCCAAATTTGAGCATAAACGTAGCAAGTGGATGTTTATTCCGCCAGGTTTGTCCCACCAAGCATGCATCTGAGGAAAGTTTTCTTTGTATCTTTAAGAGCTTTATACAAGTTTGTAGCTCTATCGTATTCTCAATAAGCCTTGCCTCACGTATGAAATTTTGAACACCAGATTTTATGTAGTGCATTACGCAAGAAACACGGGTCCGGAAACGCCTGCTAAAGCCAAATATGTTCAACTGAGTCGCGGCGCAGTAACATGCGAGCGTTATCTACTTGGTAATCGAACAACCAGATTTCCGTCAATCTTTGGTGTTCACTCATCGTAAGCAGTCGACAAATTCAATAATCGCAACGGGTACGCTAGCCAGCATCTCCATGCCAATGCACTGGCTCAAGAAGTATGTGTCTGCTCTGAACCGTTATTGTAGTTGCAGACGCCACCCTGTCAGCACCTCAAGACCGGTAACGTTTGTGCAGTCCGCGAAACCAATCCTATGGGTTACTATTAAACTGCTCGGTTTTTCTTTGAAGATCTGCGGTACAGATTGATTGTACTCTCCGCCGTCGTACGGACGCTGTTCGGGTTGCTCGTCCGTCTGCAAGTTAATCTTGTCCCGGTTTCCCAACATTTTCCAGGCCAGAAGTTGATACAGAGTATATGTAATTTAAATGGCAAACTTAATTCATTATATAATTCAAAACTGTTCCTCAGATTTTCTGTTTAAATGTATCAAAATTATTGAATCTCAAATATTGTTGAGCCGATTTCCTATTAAATATAACTTCACACATGGCTCAAAGTTTGGCACTAAGACTAATATTTTTTTTGTTTTTAGTGATTTTGATTGGTGGCCAGTCTTAAAATAAGACCTGCCAACAAAGTTTGCTCGCTTTGCTATTTTCTGCTTTGATGACGTTTCTTGCTTTTGCCTTAAAGTTACAAGATGAAGTTGCCGTGATCTCGACCAGATATTGGTGCCAACTCATTTCTGTTAGTTCTCGTATATTAACGAACGCTTTTATTATACCAATCTGAAATTAAGGAATTTGTACAGAAAGGCAAGAGCTGTTTTTTGAATGGATTTGAACCATTAAACATTCATTTTCGTCATAAAAATCTAGATAGGGATGTACTCTTTCATAATGAATATTCTTAGTCTATAAGAGAAGAGTCGGGCTCTTACCTGACAACCAATGAGCCCTTAACTCCGCCACTGCCGGTCCCCAGCCCGGAATGAAAAAGGAGGAGGGTTTAAACCACACAGAACATACTGGAAAATCTCAAAAAGTCAGTCTTTAACTTGACTTGAGATTTCCGACAACCTATTTTATAAATTTCTTCAATTTCTACAGGTATTGTATGAATTTGTATATTTTAAGGACCTGAGAGCGAAAGCAATGGTAAAACCTGGCTTGGCTCATGAACTTAGTTATGAATTTTTCCTAATTCAGAGAAGATCAGAGTCTGAATCAGAGAAAAATCAGAGTCTGAATCAGAGTCTGAATCAGAGAAAAATCAGAGTCTGAATCAGAGTCTGATTCAGACAAAAATCAGAGTCTGAATCAGAGTCTGATTCAGAGTCTGTATCAGACTCTGAATCAGAGGAATCCAGAGCGAAATCTGACCTGAATCAGAGTCTGAATCAGTACTGATAAATTCTGAATTTCACTCTGATTCAGTACTGAATTTGCTTTTGAGTTAGATACGGGTTTTCATTCATGGTGATAAATGAGTATAGTATTAGAACAGTTAAAATGTCTGAATTCCAAACGCAAGATTTCAAGCCCAATCCGAAAAAGAGCGCACTTTTCCAGAACAAGATTTCTTGTAACAAACTGCTTTAAGTTTATTCTATTTTGCTGAGGGTTTTTTATCATTCAACTTTCAGGTCTTTGTGTCTGTTTTCCAAAGTTATCCGAGGAACAATAAACACTCCATGGATCTGATTTCAGAATGTACCATTCAACTCCGATAGGACTGACTCTGATTTCTTATTCTTTCCTTCTTGAGTGAAAGCTGTGACATGCAAGATATCGTTATGGCCTTGAAATAGCATCTTTGCCACC
Source organism: Convolutriloba macropyga (assembly GCF_964194025.1). Classification (NCBI taxonomy): domain Eukaryota; kingdom Metazoa; phylum Xenacoelomorpha; order Acoela; family Convolutidae; genus Convolutriloba; species Convolutriloba macropyga. The sequence continues at coordinate 56,131,651 of NC_134476.1, read as the reverse complement.
ATACTTTCATATATGTGTTCGATATGGTTCCCAGGAAGGGTGCTCTGTGATCGTTATTGGAGCTTTGATTTCAAAAACGTCTCGAGTTGTACAAAAGCTTAAATGCAACTTAAATTTAAGATAAAGCAGCTTTCATTTAAAGAAATTAAGAGTTTACAAATGCTCGAGAAATAAATTAATAAAATAAAGTAGGTTTGAATAAGATAAATGTGAATTGAAACAAAAATAAGCACTTGTGTTTGAGCGACCAATGAGCGCTCGTTTCCGCATCGCAGACTAAACCTTCAGTTAAAGAACTAGAGTTTTAAATTATAGCAAAAAAGTAAGTTTCTGAACAGATGCCAACTTCACAAAATATAAGTTTTGCCTTGCATCATCGAACTGACAAAGTTACATAATAACATGAACAGCGCTTTCTTTTGTCAAATTCATTTGCTTCACTTGCTGTGTATTGTTTGAGTGTGGGTAACTTTCTGCTTTTTGTGACTGGTCAAAATTTTGTTGGTTGTTTTGGGGTTGTTGTGGGTACATGTTACTGTAGTCGTTGCTGGGAGAGATTGCAGGCTGGGCTTTGGCAGTGTTTTCTGCACTTATTGCATCAACTATCGACTGCAAACTGGTCAAGAGGTGTCTGCGATGTTTGCCTGAAGACACGCCGATGTGATTAAACGCTTGGCTTAAGCACTCGAGGGCGTTCGAAGCGGCTGCAGTTAGCTCTGGAGATTGTTGACTAGAGGGATTGCCTTGGTGCTGTTGGTCTTGGCTATTGACGACCATCAGTAACGTCGTCAAGTACGGTCTCAGCGCCGTCGAATCAAACAAGTCTCCGATAGTGAGAAAGTCGGCTTGTGTGAAGAGGGGTGTGTACTGTTGCAAGTTGAGAGACACGAGCCATTGTTGTACTGGGTAAGAAAAGAGGTCGGGGGTGTCTGGGCAATCACTCACTGGGGACTGATCAGCGGTGTCCATCTGTTGTTGCTGTTGATGTGAAGTCTGTTTGGGTATGTTTTGTTGTTGTTGTTGTTGTTGTTGTTGTTGTTGATAGTATGTGTAACAGAAGTGACACCCGCATTACTTCCAACGGGGGAGTAGCTTCTACTGATCCTAAACAACACTCATAATCATAACAAACAATCACTAATCCAGTATTGTAGATACCCAGAATCTAACATGTTTTCATAAATAGTCGATTGCTCTATTAAAACATCACTTCAGCATCACGTGATAGAACGATAGAAGACAGCTCACTTTCAGGAAGTATAACTCTCTTCGAGGAGGTCTTTTCCCAACATTTAGGAAATGAGCCAAATTTCCGGACCAAAAATCAAATGTAGCAAAGAGAGCCCATTCAACCCATCTTCCTATGGAAAAAGAACACGCAACCATTTTCTCTGTTCGGCTAACCCGAAGCAGTATCATTATCTAACTATTTCCCTGTTCTTAACTAATCGCCTATTACCTAAGAACAATGGCTTTCCTGCCTCTCCACTGTAGGGTATAATTTTTCATAACAAAAAGCAAACAAATCTCAACTGTGAACTATCTAATCACTTTTGAATTATCACGCGTGTAAATATTAGGTGAGGTTACTGAATAGGATTTTATTCAAGGGAAAATGTCAATCAATTTCAATGTCATTTATGTACGATAGTGAATAGTCAAAAACTGTTCTTCAAATCATCAGTTACGCAAGCCATACCGGAGGCGATGATCCTTTGTAACAATGCTAGAAAATTGTGTCTTATTGTTGAACTCTAATACCAAAATCCACTTTTTCAGAAAATTTATAAATTCCTATATGCAGTTTGATATATGAAAATTGATGCACTATCTTCAACTTTACAGCACAATTTTTCATTCACACTCGTTCTATTGCGTAGATGACATTTTCACGGCCTTGTTTTCAGTCCATTTCAACGATAAGGCGCAATTGAAGACACTTTTAGGCCTGTGGCATATTGTTATCTGAGGAATTAATTAAATCGGTTTCAACAATCAATTGTGTAGCTGTTCTTCATAGTCACGGAGCTATTGACTGATCAAACGCGTAGATTGATCACAAGAATAAATACGATCAAAGGTGTGAATTAATTGTTTAAAGAAATCTAACAAATACAAAAACAATGATGAAACTCGTGAATGCAATGTAAAACAGGAAATGATACATAAATGGGAGGAATGAAGGAGGAATGAAATAATTTGACTTTAAGCAAAACGGATTGAAGAAATTATGAAAACTTTAAAACAGAAGACAGAAGTTTTAATGTAATGAGCTCGCATTTTCACCGAAGTAAGTTGTTTAATCTTTCTTTTTATATAATCTGTTACATTTCTTTGTTTTAGAAACTATCAGATAATTTACTGAAATTATTAGCTCTGCTCTCATTTCTGTGTTCCAGGGATCATTCTTGCATAATTAGGTAGCAATTAAGGAATTTAAAAGGCAATTATACTTCAGAGCACGTTTCTGAAATATTGCCAACAGTTCGACCAGGTTAAAATGAACAAGAAGGCTTGGTAATGTGCTTTTGCACACAATGTTTCAACGCCCCTCTTCCATATCTTACTTAACTGTTTAACAAAAGAGGAAACGGTACGAAACTTTCAAAAATTAACATACTGTTCGAAAACAATTGGTGTATAATTAAAAAGATGTTATAAACCCAAACCACTAAACTAAAGTAATTAATGTCGCATTAAAAGACGAATGAGAGCTGAAATTAATGAGACTCCGAGAATAGACAAAGAACAAGAGTTATGGGCAAAACTTGAAATACATATTTTTTAAAGTTTAGAAATTTACTTAGTAACAAATTCAAAATAGTATCAAATAAAACTTCAATTAAACAAATCGATTTTTGGTCCCCTATAATGCAGATGGTACCTGTCCTTAATGAAACTAGGTAACAAGCCTGTAAAAGAACAAAAAATTCAAAAATACAATGACATTTTTGAACAAAAAAATTTAAAACTTCAAAACCATTATTCATATGTCATAAGACTACAAGACGAACATTAAAACAGACAAATATAGAAAACACAATAAAAAATTGCTAGAATCATGTCGCAACTATTTAAACCGTGATCTATTTACCAAAAAAATTACACATACTCAATTTGTTCAATGCCAAATGAATTGAGATCAAACAAAAACAAATGTAGGCAAATACCGATATATGATGAAATGAGTTTGAAAACTTGTAGTATCAAAGCCATGAAACTATTTGTTAAAAAATATTGCTGCTATAATCAGATAAACCTTTGCGCAATTCAAAGAAAGATCAGAAGTTCACTTTTAATTTTTTAAATACACTCATTGACAAATTACGCAGTTTTCATGGTAAATTGCTTGTTTCCGGAGTCAATTTTAGTCAACATAAATTCCGCCGTTTCTTTTAATTTTTATATCAATCGACTCATTATCTTTTAATAGATCTATTTTTGGACAAACTAACAAGCATATTTACAGAAAAAATCCAGATAAAAGTTAGCCAGTTTTCCATATGCAGCGACATTTTCTATTCAACTTTCTAATAAGTTTGTTGAATTCGCAATGCAAAAATTTGCTAACAATTAGGGAGGCATGAGCAAGTTAATACATTTCACGTGGGACTTGAAATACAGCTGCTTATAGAAAAGCGGTCAACTTCTATCTGTATTTTTCTGTAAGTAAGCTTGCTAGTTTATCCAAAAATAGATCTACTAAACCTCTGATAATGATTCGATTGATATAAAAATCACACGAAACGGCAAAATTTATGTTGACTAAAACATACTTCAAAACTCCATAAAACCACTAATCAAACTAAACCGCTTTCGAGAATAACCTTACAATCTACAGTGTTGTAGAGAGAAGGTCCCAAAAATTGTAAAGTTCAAAAAATCACATTTTGAAAAGAAACTTATTAAGAAAAGCCATGTATATTCTCAATTCTCCCTTTAACTTCTAAGCAGTTATATGTGTTTCAGCCGTGTTAGAGTTACATCAGTTACATCAGCCTTTTAAATCAATTTACACTCATTCACAAGAGTTACATCAGCCTTTAAAATCATATTACACTCATTCACAAAGTAATCAAAAAATTGTAACTGTACATAAACTGTCTGTTTTGGTGACAATGTTGATCAACATACGTTGGCCTATTTTTGATATTTGTATCAACCCACAAAATCGTCAGAATTTTACCAGTTCTCGGTTCGAAAACTGGCAAGCTTACAGACATCATTAAGCTAGACGTTGACAAGTTTTGCGTTAGCAGCAGTAAGTTCAGTCTCACGTGAAATCTGCTCAACCTGATCACACCACCAAAAACTTACGCAAGCCTTGCGTTCAAAATTGGCAGATTTTACATTGGATTTAACATGCGGCTCCGTACAAAAATGTGGCGAGGGTCCATCTGAAATTCCTCCGTCGAAAGGTCTGGCATCTTTTCATCTTTTTACAAGTTCGAAGAAATAAAAATTATTCCATTAAAAGCTCATGAAAAACCAAATCAACAGGAAACATTGTTGCTACCCAAAATTCTCTTCAAAAACAGACATTTTGCCAATTAAAATAACATGTGCGTTTTTATATTTAACATTGAAGTACGTATTAATTTCTCTCAAACAACGGTTGTAGTATTTTCATGTTCTAATCTCTATAAAATTTTTGGCAAGCTTAAATTAGCAGTCAACTTTTAACAGTCATTTGCAAAAACGCAAAATCTAATTTCCAGTTTTTAAGAACTTTTTTGCGAACTTAAAAAATTTGCGGTACTTAAGCAGTTTTAGTTAATTCTCCTGCCTAACGTTCGATTAAAGACAATATTTTGGGCATAAGTTTTTTCCATCTTTTGTTGAGTCAAAACTCTTAATATTGCATTTTTATTGAAAATTTAAGAAACGGACATATCAAATCAAAACAACTTATCAAAACGACATATCAAATCAAAACGAGAAATGAAAACAATATATTTAAATCAGTGGCCTTTCATTTTCATGGCCTAGATTTGCTTCGAAACGTTTTCTAGGCATCATTGTATATGAAGATTCTCAGTGCAAAGCTGAAATTTAGAGCTGAAATCCAATTCCGTTTTTCAAAATAAGCAAGCGTATCCATAAATAAAGAGCACCGAAAATTGATTTTATATTAAAAACCAAATCTACTCACAGACAAGGAAGACTCTACAAAACAATTAAAAATTTTGGAACCCAGAAAAATAAAAATCAATTGCACCAGAAGCAAATTCTTTTGCGTTACGAGAAGTAAAAATTGTTCAGTACCCAAGTCGTATGGCCTAAGCCAAATTGAAACTTTGAAACTCGTCGGAGTCTCTACAAATTGCAGCCAAGTTTACTGACTCACATTAACAGAGTGTATGAGATAAACTTGCCTATAAAATGACATGAACTTTAGATGGTTTGAAGTAAGCAAGTAGTTAAAATTTTTTGAACAACAAGAAGGCAAGAATTGATCAGAGCATAAACATAAATTATAAAAAATGCATTTAGTGGACTTTTGATGTGTCAAATTCCAAGTTTTATTCTTGAATTGAAATCATTCTTTACGAAATTCAAAAAAAGCTTCAAAACTCGAGAATTTGCTTTACCCAAAGCAAATTGTCATCCAAAATTCTTTGTGTCTAATTATGGATTGTATTTGTTTACCCCATGCAACCCAAGTTTCCCCAAAGTATGCTTTTACTCGAAGTTTCACTTTTGACAATTAAAGACTGTTTCATAAAGAAAACAAAACCTGGGAAAAATTCTTAATCTTGGAATCTTCCTTTCCATATAAACTGCGGTAATTTTATTGTTTTTAAATGCTCTCGAACGATGCAGCTAGTGTGTGTGTCTTTTAGGAAAAAAATTTTACCTGAAAGTTTTGCTTTTGGAACATTTTGTCTCTTGCATGATTTGATTTTTCGAACGAATATTTCACGCTTGATATCTTTTTTTTATTGCGTGATCTAAATCTCTCTTTCATTCACACTTTGAGCCGCTAACTTAAAGCTCATTTTAAAACAGAAGAATAATCAAACGTTGCTTTTTACCTTCTAAATCCCCGTAAAAGTTAGAAAAAGTTCAAAGACATCTTAACTGGCCAACATTAAATTTCGTTTAAAGAAGTTTTTGTCTGACTGAAAACAGAAAACCCTTGATTAGGATGAGAGACAAGAAGTTGGGATGCAATAGGTTCATTCTTTTCAGCCAAAGGCTCTCTGTGCTTTGTATGATTGCAAACTATAGCCACTGAAACGATATTTACATTTGGTGCAATAAATAATCTTCGTTTTTCAGATCTATCGCATGGTCATTAACTCAAATTCTGAAAAGAAGAGCTACGCGTTGAAAATGAAAACTTTATTTAACAAAGACAAAAAACAGTAACCTTGTTAATGAGTGAAAACTACTGAGTGTTTTTTTATTGAATTGTAAGTGTTGTAGCGTTAATATAAACGGAACAACAAAATAATCAAAATGATAATTATTGAAAGCTTCAATATATTTTAAACACCGATTGCTGTGATGGCAAGCATAAAATGCTGCATTAAAGACTTCAGTATTTTTACTTGGCCGCAAGATAAGCAGTGAGGACAAACAGTGAGATTGAAGGCATTGATTAAAGCCAGATAAAAAACGCATAGTGAGTACCAGCCATTCTAGAATGAGTGTTTGTCGGATTTCCTAACAACAGATAGAAAAAGTAAATTTAAAAGATCTGCATTTTATAACAGTTTGGTGTTAAAGTACTTGTGACCTACAGATCTTAAATTGAAGCTGCTAAAGTTTACAGATATCTTCATTTAATTAGTTTGAAACCAATAAAGATAAACTGAAAAGAAATATATGAAAATTACGAGAAAAAAAACATATATACAAACATAGCCGGCAGATTGCGACAAAGAGCCGCCGTTGATTCAGTTTGGAACAACTGCATTGAAACAGAAAAAAAAATAAAATGACAGTTTTGATTTCTAAATGCAGGATGTGTTACAATTTTGTGCTGCTTTAGGTTAGGTTACACAACTAAACTAAATTTAGCTTCTAAACTGAACGCTATTAAGGTTAAAACTGATGGCATAAAGAAACCGCTCTTTTTGTTTTGATATTTACTTTTTGTCATATTCACTATGTTGCGTAAAATAATTAGTGAAAAAATTTAATATCCATTCTGTAGAAACAGTTGTGATGTAACTCACATATCAAAGTTGATATTCGTAGCTCATATAAAACAAAAAACGTGAATATAAATTAAAACAAAATACATAACACAGCAAGACAAGTTCTGAAGAACAATTCAAAGATTTTTCATTGACTTAACGGAAAAATAGATCACAAAAGGTTAGCAATTGCTTTGGAGAAGCATTTAGAAAAAAAGCAGGATCAAAAGCTCTTGAAAATAACTGAAATTGCCGCAGGTGAACAAAAAAATAAGATTTTGCAAGCAAATTTTTGTTCGCACGCCGTTGTCTCACTCTAATGTCCAGGAAAAATTTACGCCGCAAATCTACTAGGCTTTTTCCTTTTCCTATTTCTGCTTGACCAATTCACTAATCTAATTTGACAACAAATATCGCGAAAATGAGTAAACAGATTTTTTTTTTTAAAAAAGTGACCCCCAAAACGTTCCGGAAACAACTTGCATAGTCATTTCTGCAAAGATAATTATCCTTTTAACGAAATACTACACACATAACAAAAACCTCCCACGAAATTAATTCAATTAAAAGAAAGATAACCATAAAACTCAAAAGCATTATAAAAACAAAAATCAAATTCTTGATATAGTACAAGTGCAAATAAAAATTTTATCTGCGCAACCAAAACATTGCAATGCCCAAACTACAATAGACAAGCTCACACAGGCTCACATACGACTCATCTTATGACAAAACTGAGAATTAAACAAAAATGCAGGAAATTGGTTAACATGGTTGCTAATTACTTCAAGTTTTTGTCAGGTTTCTTGGAAACAAATTTCAAACCCAGAAATTGCATTCAATTGGTATCTCAGATCTGCATTGAGCAAGAGCCGTATTTCGAATCCCAATGAAGGTAATAAAAAAAACAATAGGCTAAAACAAAAAAAAACTTGAGAAAAACTCGCAAAACAAATAGAAAATTCAAATCAGCAAAGATAGTCATATGAAAAAATATACTCTCAAAAAAAATTTTCACTTCAAAAAAATCAAACCAAAACTACAGATTTCAAAATAGCCAATTAAAAATTCTCGACGAAAACAGTTAAGATAGATAAACTTTGGTAAAAGCCGCAAGTGAATAAGAAACTCAGTTCGTTTAGAGAAACCTTTTTCAAACCTCAATTTGCCATCCTCTGCGAAACTTTAGAATAAACATAAGTACCATATTTTTAATCCATGCTCACATTTTGTTGAACAATCAAATCACTGTTTTATCTTGCGATTCACTTCCTGCTTTAAAATTCACTGAAAAGAAATTGAATTAAAAAACTTAGGCGGATGACGTAGACATGAAGAAACGAACTTGAAGTAGATACTCGCTTTGGTAAGCATTGTCTACTCGCTAATAAAAATTTGCCTCCTACTTGATTACATTAATCACGTTGCAACAATAATTAAAAAAAATTAATGAGAAACTATTGCAAAATGTACCACTGCAAAATCGAAAGATAAAGACAAAAAAGTTTAAAACAAATAAAAATGGGTCAATATTTGATTAAAAAAATACTCCACTTTCTTTAACAAAGATGCCTGAAAAATCATATGAATCATGTCGACACATCGCCAAACCACTTACACAACAACACAAGGTTACAAAAACTTTTGAGAAAGCGTCCAACAGGACAAAATGGCAAAATAGCTCAAAACTGCATCTAAAATATAATACGAGTCTCATTGGTTCAATTGGTCTGAAATGATTCAATTGGTCTAAAAAGTGGTCTAAAATATAATAGGGTTCTAGTGGTCTAAAATGATTCCAGAAGTACTATTGATAATTAGATAATTGAGACGAACACCTTTAACTGAAATATTTAGAGTTAGAACTTAAAAACTACTTTGAAGAAGCCGCAAAAATGATCACCCGCTTAGCGCAAAACTTTTCCACATATACTTTTCTCGCTGTCTTTACCTGCTTTAAACACTCCAAAAAATATCGATCAAAAAAGACGCTCCACAAATACTCCTCTTCGAGCCGTAAAAATAGCGCCCCAATATAATTCAAATTCTTTGAATGGTAAAAAAAAGGAGAGCGCCTGGATAACACACTTCGAGAGGCTGACGGTGGTTATTAAACAAATCGACAAGTAAAATTTGAAATTCAAAGTTTCTTACTTTGCGGTGGTCACAGGACTGTTAAGTTGGGTTTGTGGTTTCTGCGGGGGATTGATGATGGGTTCTCGACTGGTAACTGGGCTGCTGGTTCCCATTGTCACGGCTGACGCAGAATTTTTGCTGTTTGCAGATTGATGGAGGTGAGATGGATTGCGGATTGCTCTCTCAAGGAGGTCTCTAATTTGGGCGAAGTTCATGCGCTGTGCTCGATCTGATCGCCAGCACCCTCTCACCATGAGAGCTTCGTACAGCACAGGTGACATACCCTCAATCATGCACAGGTGTGCAGGTGCTTGCAGTGCATTTGGATCGCTATTCTTGGTCCACTGCTAAAATAACAGGTCAGAAATGACAGGTCGATTGGTCAACTTCTACATCAAGTGAACAAAATTGTATTGGAATGGGTATTTCTTCATACACAAATTTATAATTTTTCTTTTGTTTTCTTAAGTTTAACAATTTTGATCTGAATCTCGCAACAGAAATTTTGCAATTTCCGGTTTTGCAGAAATTTTGCAACAACAAATAGCCAGCAAAATTGGGCATTTAATAGAGTTTCTATTTGTTTTCCAATTTAGTTCGAATCCAATTTATTACTGTGGTGTCAACTTCAGGTAATGGAGAAGAACTGCAGGATATCTGCAGAGTTAAGCTTAAAGGCGTTGTATTCGGGGTGTTTGTCCTTATCAACTGGTTCTTGATTCGAATGTGACTTTTGAACTAGACAACATTGAATGTATGTTTGAATGCTTTGTGTGCCAGAGGTATTCTCTAGTAAAGCTGACATGAAACACATGCCCTGGAGTGTTGAGGTTAATTTGCATTCATGATTCGACACCCCCACAATGTTTATTATCCTACTCAAGGCCAATTGCCCCGTCCCAGCCAACAACTAATTCGCCCCTTTGATTGAGGTTAACCCACCCGGGTTCAATCACGAGTTATTACACACATGTTATTACAGCAGTTATCACACATTTATTACACAGATAAAACACCAAATATAGCTAAGGTATGACCAGATAATTTGGCAAAGATAACAGCTGATAGTTGACCCTTGGGGTAAGAATAGCTGGGGATTTGGAATTAGTGTCAATAAACAAATGCCATAGTTATTTTAGTCCTCTATATCGCTCTTCCGCTCATCTTGCAGCCTATATCTCCCACTGACACATGAAACTAAACTTGTGATCATAGCTAACAGCAGTCAAGCGAGATGTCTTTGGGCTGTGTGTGCCCTCAAAGCCATAAATAACCGCTCAACCACCACACTCTTCTACCACTCAGCCCACAAAGTAGCAATATATGCACTCGGTATCAACTAGTCTCTGCCAAACCAACCTCATACTTGTCACTTATCCCTGTATCTCAACTTTGCTCCTCTCATTTCACATGAAATAGCAAAGGCTGCAGGCTAAGCCACACCTTGTTAATATGTCACCACTACAATGCAACAAAGTCCGGATGTCAATAAACATGCATGCACAAATTTCTCACCCAACAACATTTTCCATCCGTAGAGATTATATTAACTATCCCGAAAAAAACGGCTCTTGTCGTTTACACTATAATTTAACACGTTTATAGCCTGGAAGCGTTTCTCGTTTTTATTGCTATTGTAAAAAGTGTTGTCAAAATATTTTGTGGATTTGTGTCAGAAGACAGAAATGCTAAACAATTGTCGGCCATATGTCTTGTTTATCGCAGAAAGCATATTTGATCTTAAAGAGTTGAAGCAACTGTGCTAGTAAACTGTGGATTATCAACCAAAATCACTGTCGCGTTCCCAGCTACGCTCCAAATAAAATCAAACAAAAAAACTCAAGAATGATGTTTAATGAAAATCTAAGATAACTTGCATCGTACTAAAAAACGCTCCAGTAAGCTGCAATCGTTGTTCTCGAACTTACGAAGCAGTAATAAAATGCCGCAAGACTTTATATATTTTTCTAACTTTTGATTGTCAATTTGTTATGGAATAAATTAAGAATAAATGGAAATCAAGGATCACGTGAAATTGCTAATGGAAGTTAAATGATTATCAAGTGAATCAAAAGAAAAGGACATAATTTTGGAGGCAACGACATAACAAATTTAGAGTTAACGTGTAGGATAAATTTCGAAATAATTCTTTTCCCTTTCTAAAATTAAACATAGATTCAATAATTCTGGAAACAGTTTTGGGTACACTTTCAGTTCATTCTTTTATTTGACCAAACTATTTAGTTCAAATGATCTTTTGAATTCAACTGTTTCTAAACAAAATGATATTCAGCAATATCTGCTACCTGAAACCCGAAAATGCAGCAATTGCAACTTTTTTATAAAAACAAACGGGCAACTTCAATTGAATTGCGTGTGTGACGTCATTTTTCACTCTTAGTGGAGAGTTTTAAGAGGAAGCTAATAGAATCAGCAAAATGCTTAAAATACAACAGCTCAGCATTTAAAAAAAAGTTTATTTTTTGTCTGTCTTACAATCTTTTTGAGACCGCATATCTACGAAACTATTGCGGCCATTTTGTGGCAATCTTCCAGTTGCTTTATTAATAGCCGCGAAGCGATATCTGAGGCTATTATTGGCCGTCTCTTGGTTTTTCACAATTCAAAGGCTGCCCATTGAATTTTTACAAATTCAATGGGGCGCTGTCTTTTTTAAGATCTGTTCACACACTATCAAGATTTCTAAAGTCAAATTGGAGTACTGATTTTGTTCACATCGAAATAGGAAGCGGAGCGAAAAAGCGAGTAGTTTTGCGGCCTGAAATTGTTTCGGTCAAATTTTAAAGTGGTGTGAGAAAATGGTGTTTGAACAAAAATTTGCTTTCTTCTTAGTGATTTTTGTTCACATGCGGCAATCTCACTTTGATTTTTACTGGTTTTTTTAAATTTTCTGGATCGTATTTTTTTCTAAAATGTTTTCCCAATCCATTCATAGTTCATTCTAGGCCTAGATCTTTATTTGAACCAAATTTCAATTCCCCGCTAGTGGTGTTTTGTTCACATGCGGCAATTGACATTGATTTTCTTTGATCTGATTTTTTTAAATGGTTTTCCCAATTCGCTTATAGTGTGCGTTCTAAGTCTAGTTTTGTGCTTAGTCAATGAGAATTTGTTGAATTTTAGGTCAGGACTTGTCCTGTTATATGACCATACGACGTCACAATAACTTCAAATCTGCTTTTTGTTCATTAGTTCATGCAAATTCATTAAAATTACGTGTGTGACGTCATTTTTCACTCTTAGTGGAGCGAGTTTTATTATTCATTCACGTGAGCAAGTTTTCGGTCACACGTGACTTGCCTCACTTGTAGCAATTATATTAACCCGGTCGCGCTTTTTTAAGCAACTTGTTGTTGCTGTTTTCTTCGTTGTTGTCTCACATAGTCCCGCTAACAACATTTCTCACTGGCTCTCCAATTTTTTACAATTTGATCTCTTTTAATCTTATTTAAAGGTTGTAAATTGTTGGGCAGGACTTTTTGAAAAATTGTTAAGTATTTCAAGTTTTGCTTGATTTTGAAATCGTTTTGCCCTTACTCTGTTTCTTAATTTCATTATCAACTGTTATCATTTATTCTCCAAAGCGTAATGGAGCTAATGAATCCAATTAACAGTTCGAGTCTAATGATAATAAAATTATTGGCTTTGAAAATTTGTTTTTCAATCCTGTTAGAGAATTTTTGATTGGCACCTTCACTTTTTGTTTTTGTTCCGACGTCGCATAATTATAATCATGAAATTGATTTGTGTGTAAAAGTGATGGTAGTGTAAAGTGTTAAAAACTTTGTTTCAGTTGCACGTTTCAGTGATTTTTTGTAATTTTGCTTTTGCCTGTTATTTTGTGTGTGACTTGTTTCTAAAAAATAGTCTTTGTTGTTCAATGTTCAGTTTTTCTTAGTGGACCTGATAGTTTTGACAACACTATTTTTCTAAAAGCAGATGAGAGCTTTTCCTCAGTGCTCCGAGAAGTTTTATGTACAATTTACCTACTGTGAAAAGCCGATGGTGCTATCTATAAGTAGTTCGTTCAATTCGAATTGTGAATCAAGGCTTGTACGTTCGTTTTTTTATTTCGTCATCGAAGTTTTTACTACGGCCATATGACGTAGACCATCAGTTCAAATCTGCTTTTTAATCATTCCTCATGTAATTGCGCAAGACGTCATTTTTCACACTAGCGGAGATCTTTTTCCATTCAAGCGATCGATTAAGTTTATGATCACACGTGTCTTATCTCACTCTCAGAAATGACCTTTCCTGTCGTCCCTCAAATTGATTTTTGCTAACTTTAATTGAAGGAGATAAAGTCAGCTGAGTATTTGTCACTCTAATTTACAGTCATTTGAGGGTAACTAATAGAAGCAAACAATTATGTTGTCACAAAAAACTCACATCAACAAACCCTTTTTTTTCTGTCCTACTTAATTTCATTGGTATTTTGCCAACCAATGGTAACCTGCCAGCTAAGTTTTTTTGTGAAAAAAAAAACATTTTTAAACACAGGCTCCACAAGGCTATTAATCACAGTAAGGGATATCTCTTTACCAGTTGGGACTTGTTTTGTTGTTGATTGAATGCTGGGTTTGGACTAGGTGGTCTCTGGCAGTGGGAAAGTGTCTCCCAAGCGAGCACCCCGAATGCCCACACATCGCTGCTACTGCTCCACTTTCGACAATTGATCACTTCTGGAGCCAGCCAGCCACTCAACACGTCCACTACCTGCAAACAATACATAAATTGGTTGCGAAGGAAATGAAGCCCCATTTAAAGGTGACCACGATTGATTCTGACATTTTAATATCAAGACTGTTCCAGCAAAAGTTAAAACAAAATTCTTGATTAAAGTTTCTAGATTTGACAGAGAAGAACCCTTTTGACATAAGAGAACAAAAATTTGGTTTACGAATCCCAAGTGAAATGAAATAACAGGAAATGAATGATCCACAGTTGTAGCTTCTATTTTTAAGTGAAGATAAAATTGACTTGCCGTTCGATGACAAGTAAATTGAGTGAGGGAGAGGGCATTAGTAGGGTGATTAGCTATTAAGGCCCCCCTTCAGAACAACTCATTTAAAAGGGCCTTTGAGACATAAAAATGGGTGTTGTGGGGATTAGTTGGGATTAGTGTTGGATTTAGGGCTGCATTACAAAAAGTGATGGGAAATCAATGTGGATAAATTCTACACGTCAATTTACATCACAGCAGAAACATTGCGAGGAATTATTTCGTGTAGCGATGAAACATTGATTACTTCCAAATGAAAATAGTCCAGGCGTATTTCAAGTTGGAACAAACGACTGAAAAATATTAGAACACTATGTTTGAACCAAATGAAAATAAGAAAAATTTAAATTTAAAAGCTTGTGCCATTTATTGAAACTTTGAATACTAGTCTTCATCGCAGCTATATATTGGAATCAAAATTTAATTTGGAATGTTTCATCACAGTCGGAATTGTTCCATTTGAACACAGTTTTGGCTAGTGGTGCTTGATTTGGATCTGGTCTACTTAACTTGTTCATGTTGAGAATAGTACCTTTGAGTAGCTGTGTCCCTGCAATTCCTCTTCTTCCAACAGAGTCCGCATCTCGAACCCACCCACTTTGCACAGACCACTGCCACTTACTAACACATTATTGGCACACAACACCTGAAACATACAAACAAATTTTCACTAAGTCAGAGACCCAACATTTTAACCCAACATATCAACCAGCATTTCAACAAAAATCTAGATTCTTCTCACTTGTGCAAAAGGCTCCTTGTCTAAGCTTACGTATGGCTCGAAGGTAACAAGTTTCATCAACATTCTAAATTATTAATAAGTACTGGAATAAAGATGTGCTTAGTGTGTTCGCGTGAGTGTCACTTTTATGGTCGATCAGTCAATCAATTGCCGTCCTTAACTGTTGGTCTTCTTTCGCTATAGTCAACTGTTTCCTTTTGTTATTAGCCATCTTTTTAAGAAGAGAAAGTATATTGCTTCCTGTTTCGACGCCTTCCAATCATAAATCATCAACTGTTAAATGTGAATAAAGCGCTTTTAAAGTAGTTTCACTCAACTCCTCAGCCATAGCGTTCAGAAACTTGTTTTAGCGAGGAGAAATTATTTCACTTATTTTGATTAATCTTTCATCAATAAAGCTGTCCCCCTTTTCGCCTCCACAATTTCCACTCCCCACATTTTGATTAGCAGTCATTAAAATTGTATGTTGAACATCGTAAATGTGGCAAAAGAGGCATAAATAAAGATGGTTGTAACAAGACAAGAGAGTAAACAATTTATTTACTCCTCTCTTTCCTTCCTCTCTAAGTCCATTCCTTCCTCCACTGCTTCACACTTGCTTCCCAATTCCACTTCTAGTCAATAACTATTAATTATTAACTGCTTTACACACTCGTGTAAACGTCACCAAAACAACAAAAGCAAACAAATACAAACAACGCAATTCGGTGGTGTGTACAAACTACTTATACTGCTATGGAATGTTTTTTTTTTACTGGAATACCCCCTCTCTCTCCCATAAGAGAGAAGAAAATGAAGTTTAAAACACCAAGTTCGCATTTAGAGCAAAATTTTCTATCATGTTAGGTTACTGAACGATTTCTCGAGAATTCGTTGCACCGGATAAAAATGAGGTGAATTTTCTGATGGGTGACGAATGAGCATTGGTATCGTTTTCTCGTCTAAATACCATATCAGTGTTGAAGTTTTGATCGCTAGCAGAATTGCCCTTTTGCGTTTTTTTAGTCTGATAACATTTGCATTAAAAATAAATACAAACTGGCTAGATTGCATTCAATTTCAATCAAGTTGAACAGTATGTTAAGGTGTGTATTTATGTGACGCACTGACGCATTGTTTGTTGTTTGTACGTGCAGAGATTGTTGTGGTTGAATGCAGGTTGCCATATAGTTAATTGCAGTTGAATAGACTAAAAGGGGCGAGAGGTAGAGCGAGAGAGAGAGAGAGAGAGAGGGAGCTAAAAGCATTGTCAGTCAGTCAAATACCACCAGATATAAAGACTATATTTTCAAACTCAAACACAAATGCAATCCATTAACTGTACGCCTCACTGCCCCCCTATATATAGAACAAAAAGACTCAAAACTCAGTGTGAATGGTCAATTAATGAATGGACAAAATGGACTCTTGTCAAATTGGGGGTGAATTAGCGCTTACCGATCATTCAGTTAAATGACAAGCCATCAGCTAAATTTCACGCCGTCTGTCACACCGCTCAATTCCACCAAATTCATTCAAAAAGTCACTACAGCTTTTACCAGGCTTAGAATAAAACTCATGGCAAGTTGCGGCCCAAATTTATTACGAAAAAAAAAGAAAACACGTTTTTATCATAGACGAGTTTTCAACATTGCTTCTGCCTAATTGCTTATTCGTTTCTTAGATAAAAAAGGACTCGTTGAAATTTTGTTCAAAAATAAAATCTGAGATTGTATTGAATAGAAGTTTGAATGACTATTGTGTTATCTGTTGACAGTTGCTGTTAAAAGATATGTATTTGTCTAATCACTGAATTGTCATTTCAGTCATATTAAATTCTCCCTCCTGCCATAATTGAGGATAAATTAAATGGAATAAACTCTCATCACAAAAGATTTCATCACAATTGGCAGATAAATTAAAAAGTGACGCATCCTAATTGTTCAAGTCTCACAAAACCAATCTCGTGGAAGATGGATTTATAAATAGGTTGATTTATGAATAAAATTATTGAAAAAAGAGCTGACTTGTCATCTCACTCAAAAAAATACTAAATAATTCTATAGGCTAAAATACTCAAAGATTTAGATACAAATCTTCACATTTGATAGCAACAAAGAACGCTGCAAAATTAAAAGCAGCATTCAAAATATGAATAACAGCAATAGGGCTGACCTTAAAAAAGTTGATTTGACCAAAAAATGAAATCTACTGCATAGCACAGTTACAAAAATGGATATAAAAATGCACTTGAATCATAGCCGACCTTGTGAATGTATCCTAGTTCTGCCAAGTACTGCATTCCACATGCCACCCCTCTTAATAGGTGGACCAGCTGCAGCTGAGACAGACCATGGTCACTTGGGAAACAAGAAGGGTCCTTTCCATCTGCATCTCCAACTCCGCTCACTCCATTCAACTCAATTGAAGAATGAAGACAAGCTCTAAAACATCAAATGATAATGGAAACATCTCGTATACAATAAATAATAATAAATGCTCTCATATACAAATTAAATTCTCAAAAAAATTAACTCCAAAAAAGATTGTTTGCAATCTTACCTCGGATCCAAAATAATTTTTAAATCCATTTACTCAAAATTCAAAAATTTGCGCCAAATATTTGCCCTAAAGACACCATCTGAGGATGCTGCAAAGCTGCACAAGAGGATTTCACACTGAAGCTGTTAAGTGTTGTTGATTGCAGTTTACAAAATTCTGTTTGCTCATCTCTCACCTGAGATAGGAGTCTAGGGTTCCGAGAGGTGCGTCCTCTAGACACATGTAGACTGTGGGTCCCTGGAAGAGTACCCCGTGTAACATGTGGACATTGGGGTGGTAGAACTGGGACATGGTAGCACACTCGATAGCCATCAGTCGCAACTCTTGGGGAGAAGACTCGTCACACCCTCTCAACACCACCACACTCTTCTGCTGACCACCTTCATTCAACATTCAAACTCACAGTATTCATGTATAGTCTATTCCAAGTGAAGGGAGACCTTTCCTACTCCTCCACAAGCACAAGTTAGCCATCAATCATAACTCATTGGAATAAAACAATTGAGCTAATAGGTCAAATACCTTCTGACTAATATCCAAAATATGCATTGTTTCCATATTGCATTGAAAGCCAAGCATTCTTCAAAATCACGCATGTACATGGATTACGAAATCCGAGTATTCAAGTGACATGCAAATTCATGCTTTTCCTGTCATTTACACCTGCGAGATACTGTCACTGTTGTTCACAAATCGTCTCCAAGTTATCTCAAAAACACCAATTCGGACATTTGCCACGTAATGGTGATTTCCACCTATTAACAACTGCGATAGCGAGTTATCACTGACCTTCTCTTGTCTCTTACAATCCAAATCTTTGAATATTTCAATTCAACTTTTTGAATCTTGCCTTTATTTAATCCTTTTGTCCTTTTTTCACCTAATTTAAATTAATTTTTTTATTTCTAAATTTCTATCGTATGCTGTGATTAAGATTTTGTTTTTTGGACTGGCAACCGTAGCAATCACTTTGATCATATTTGAATCTGGCTGGAAATCGACAAGTCCCGATGTTTTCCACGTGGAAAGGAACTTAACTTTTCCAAAAGTCTTAACGTTTTAAAAAGCTTTTGTTGAGGTAGATGGGTAATGATGGGGCAATGATGAGAACTAACTGGCTCCGGAGTGGTCTGCGTGGTGGAGGAGTGCCCTGGTTGTGTCACTACTGTAGCCATCCAGGTGTCCATTCCATCTATCCTCCTTCTCATCTGACACACTGTCCACTTTCACACCCTTAGCCAGAGCTGAAATGATGCACACTTTAGAAAAAACTGTCAACTAAAAACAATGTTTACATCCTTAGATATCAATCAAAAGGATTCAAGCTATTGTTCCTACAATTTGAACTTAAAATTCTAGCACTTTTGGGAAAAGCTTCTATAAATTTTAATTTCAGCATAAATATGAGCTTAAATGTGCATTAATTAGGCGTATTAATTCTCATTGAGACTCCTATTTTTACATGGAGGTAGCGCGTGAATATAGGATTAAATAGGGAATTAGTGGGAAAGGTTTTCAAAGCTACAGGAACTTATGCTTCGGAAATGGAGGAGATCATAGAATACTAATAATATTAATCATATTAATAGAATACTCAAGGAAACAAAACAAATGATTTAGTTCTTCCTGACACAAAAGCAGTGAATACAGTTGGAAAAAGACATAGTTAACAGAAACATGGCTAATCTGGTCTTAACCCGGTCAGGACAAAATTGTACACAAAGAAAGCATACAATGGTACATCTTTGCACTATAAAGTATCAACTCAATTGAAACATTTTTAGAAGCCATGAAGTTACTAAGTGACTTTGATCTTCAAAACGGTTCATCATTGCCACTCGACAGCAGTAGTAATTTCACAACCAGTAGATATTAGCGGCAAATATTTCTTATAGGCTTAAACTGAGATGGCTTCCTTCAGCTGTAAGTCCCTGGTCGGACAATTTAAGACACGTTAAAAGCATGCAAGCTCAGAGACAACCGGGGAAATGAATTGGATCAATTGCTTTTATAGCTTTATTCCCAATTTAAGATTAATTTGCAAACTCCCCCTCCCATCTAGAAGAAGAGTTAAGGAAGGAGAGAGAAAAGGGAGAGGGATAAGCGAGGAGGTCTCGATTCCTCTGATTAAAAACAGACCTTCAGCTAGGGCGGAGAGATTAAACCTCTAAGTAGTTAGTTATTGGCCTGGCTATAACTCATAACACTCTTAACCTAGTAATAATATTAGTAGTAATATCGCTGGCCCACTAGTAATATTATATATAGTAGTAGTAGTGGTACTCTTGGGAGGTCTAGCAGTCTAGAGACCCGAAAAGTAGCGAGAGCCCCCTCCTCCCTCTCACTCACTCTCGCTCACTGCTGAATAGACTAAACAAACTGTATTTCTGTTGACTAAATAGTGCCTTGTAAGTCATTTGCGTGTGACAGTGATTTGAAATGTTAGCATTTCAGAATATCTTTGCTTTTAAAGCGAAACTGATTATATTTGTCAGAGAGTGAATAGAGATTACATTAATGGGCCAAGGTCTGCTCCAATTTCATTTCCCCTTCCGCCTATCAAAACAAACCCAAACAAGAAATTGAAAAATTGCAATTTGAAATTTTGTTGATGAAAAAAGAAGATTACATACAGGCTTTGTATTGTTAACTATTTAAATTAGTTTCCCAATGAATTTAATTAAGGAAAAAGGAGGAACAAAGGGATAATTTTCCTATTTTTAAAATAAATGGAACAAAACTGCATTCAACCCCGCCCTTCATGTTCTACAAGCGCATGTATTGCATTTCACGTGTTCAATAGGTACATGACAACGCAAACAACGTGTATGAGGTGTTTGTAATTACTACTGGGCCATAAACCCGGAAAAGAGCGACGAAAATTCAAATTAGCCCAATGTGGAATGTTAAAAAAGTGAGTCGCATTTTGATGAACAAATTTAATTTGGGCCCTTGTTTATCAGCCCATATTTATTGTTGTCTTCGTTTATTTTGCCGCCTCCCCCCTTGTAATGCTCCGTTCCCCCTTTGCCTCTTTTTCAAAGTAAATTCTAATTTAGCCAACATCTGAGATCACACTTGCAAGTTGGGAATGGGGTGCAACAGGGCTAGTTTATGTGGCTGCTCTAAATGAAATATGACATCGTTAGCCACATACGCACACTGAACTAATGTCAAGGCACCAAAACTCTTCAGGCTATCAAAATATTCACATGAGACCAATTTGTTCCGTTCAAGACAATATCATTGCAAACAAAATTAAGATTTGAAATTAAATATAAAATGCAGGCAGAACTGTAAAATGGGATGTGATAATTATAAAAGAGTATTTATTTTAAAGCAGGATAACATGAAAATTAGATGGCTCACTGTAGTTACAACAATTTCAAGTGAAACTAAATATTAAAGCTGGTCACATTCTGATGCTATTCATTAAACTTTTCGGATGGTTATGACTCACCAGAATATTGATGGGGAGAGAAGTTGCCGGAATCGAGATTTTCTAGCTGTTGTGGATGAACTTCTCTTGTGAACTCCATGAATAACTTATCAATGTCATCGTAGTAAGTGGGGTCCACGAATGCTTGCATTCCCTGTCCCATTCCCATTGGAGTGAAGCCAGTGAGCCCCAGGCTGAGTGGGTTGGAGGGGTGGTGCTGTTGATGTGGGTACAGTAGTTTCATAGTTGAGGGGTCCATCACTGGAGATTGCAGGGACACATCCATTAGGTTATAATGACCATGACCTGAAATCAATCCTGAATATTGCAACGTATCATGGGACCTTCTCCACTGACGAAATGTATAATTTTTTTTATCATTTACGTACGAGTCACTAGTTTTGTCCCTCAAAACTACAAAAATTTGATTTTTCATTGAACAATGTAAAGTAGAATTCTGAAATAAACTTAATCTAAGAGACACACCTCTTTTTTATCAAGATCTTAACACTCAAACAGGGGAAAATCCTCTCACTAAGAATTAGCCGAAATTTTTAAAGCGGTGCG
This sequence comes from Convolutriloba macropyga, assembly GCF_964194025.1. Classification (NCBI taxonomy): domain Eukaryota; kingdom Metazoa; phylum Xenacoelomorpha; order Acoela; family Convolutidae; genus Convolutriloba; species Convolutriloba macropyga. The sequence continues at coordinate 56,110,055 of NC_134476.1, read as the reverse complement.
GTTTAAAGTGTAAACGAACCTCCAATAGTACCAGCAGCTGAGGCGTATGCGTGTCCATACATAGAGTGGAATTGGCCAGTGGTGCTGGCTGTGTACTTGAATGCAACATTGCGTCTGTAGCAACACACGGCTGTCACCAGAACGAGCAACATGGTAAGAATCACTGTCACCAACAGACCAGCTGCTATTGCAAGATTGCCTGCATTGATCACTTGCAGGTGCGCCTCTGAAAACAACAACACATCGATGCAATTCCATTCCATTTAACAATGTTAATTGTACATTTTTCTTAAAAAAGATGCGGACACTTTTTGACATTTTTGAGGGCATCCAAGATTAAAAAATGTGGTATCAAAAAAGTTTTACAAAGACAAAATCTGCTTCTTCTGCGAAAAAGTTCTCAAACAAATGTTAGTAGCATCTCTTGTCAATTTGAACTATAATTTGCCAAACTTGATAACAATAAGTCTTCTTCAAAGTTATAAGAATTTTTACCGCTTTTAAGATATTTCTAGAAATCCAGACCAATCATTGAAATACGTGTCCCGCTTAGAAGTCAAATACTTAAAAAATTGCGAAAAAGATTCCACGACAATTTAGCCTACTTTTTGATAAAATTTTTGGTAAATTTAGCTTTTTTTCAATCGTTTCGAATAACTAAATAATTTTTGTAGGTTTTGTGGGTATACAGTTGTTTTAATTCTAAAAACTTAGTTAGTTAGAATTCAAAAACGAGAAAAATGCGTCCATGAGAAAAAAAAAGCCGAAGCAAACGTTCAGTCAAAATATAATCAAACTGACCAGTTTTAAAGTTGTTTTACCCGTTTTTTATTCAATCAATCACTTCTCTGAGATCATGATAAACAACAAGAAGAAAAGAATTCAATGATTATCGTACTTGATCTTTTTACGAAAATTTGAGAAAGACAAATTTATAACCATGACTAATGTCGAACAGGGAACAACTGAGAATGAGCTAAGTATTTAGTGATAGATTCGTCCAGAGGCAAAATTGATAGAATATCAACCAAAAAGTATTGATCGTTCATTAACGAAGGCAAAATTTGCTTTTTGAAACGTTTGACGCCATTTATTTTGGAAAGCATTGAAGTTGCTGTTACTTTCCCTCCCTTTCATGTTCCCACTGCTTCTTTGACGTTACTTAATTAGCGTTAGCGAGTCCTTTCCAAGGGTGCTTTGTTAATTTATCTGTCGAATATGCATTTCTTCAAAAACATTTGAGACAAGTGAATCTCTGAATAAGTGTTTTATTAATAGCCGCACAGCGATAGCTGGGGCTATTATTGGCCTTCTCTTGGTTTTTTACAATTCAAAGAATTTGAATTGTATTGGGGCGCTGTCTTTTTTTTTTAAGATCTGTTCACACATTTTCATGATTTTTGAAGTCAAATTAGAGTAGTGATTTTGGTCACGCCGAAACAGGAAATGGAGCGAAAAAGCGAGTGGTTTTGCGGCGTGAATTTTTTTCGCTCAAATTTTAAAGTAGAGTGCGAAAATGGTGTTTGAACAAAAATTCGGTTTCTCGGTAGTGGTTTTTTGTTCACATGCGGCAATTTCACTCTGAATTTTACTGTTTTTTTGATTTTTTGGATCGGATTTTTTTTAAATGGTTTTCCCAATCCATTCACAGCTCATTCTAGGCCTAGTTTTTTGTTTGAATTAAATTTTCATTTCTCGCTAGTGGTTTTTTGTTCACATGCGGCATTTTGACATTGATTTTTTGTTTTTTTTTTCTTATTTTTTGATCTAATTTTTTTTTAAAATGGTTTTCTCAATTCACTCATAGTCCATTCTAGGTCTAGTTTTTCTGTTTAGTCAATGAAAATTCTTTGAATTGTACGTCAGGACTTGTCCTGCTATGTTTTTTTATTTCGTCGTTATGATTTTTGTTACGACCATATGACGTCACAGCCACTTTTTGTTCATTCGTTCATGCAATTTCAACTGAATTGCATGCGTGACGTCATTTTTCGCTCTTAGTGGAGCGAGTTTTTTGTTCATTCGCGTGATTAAATTTTTGGTCACACTTGACTTACCTCACTCTCAAAAATGACTTCCTCACTTTGAAATTGACTTTTATTCACTTTAATTCAAAGAGATAAGGTCAAATGGGTGTGTGTCACTCTATATGAAGGTTATTTGAGATCAGCTAATAGAGGCAGCAATAACTTATACAGATTTTTAATCAAAATATACCAGATCAGCCTTCAATGAAAAGACAAATTTTTTTGGTCTGTCTTTTTTACTGTTTTTTTTAGACTGCCGATCTACGAATCTATTGTGGCTATTTTCTGGCAATCTGCCAGCTATGTTCCTTACTATTGTCTTTTTTTGAAATGTTAGGTTTCAACTGCTCCATGGAAAATCAAGGTTTCCTTTGTTATCAAATCAGCAGCAGTCGTATCCTTTGTTGTCGAATCATTGAAGTTCAGGACTTTTACCTGGCTTTTCTACGGTTTTCATTTATTTCTTTATTACCCTTTTTCGAAAAATTCTTAAAAAATCTTTTTTGCTTCTGTGGGTCACTTTTTTCTTTATTTATAAACCATTTTACGGAGACCTGACGTTGCCAAGCAAGCATTCCCCAATCAATTGAGCAATATCTTGCGCTCAAATTTTTAGTAATGATGCGTGTTTGAAACAGGTCTCACGGATTTAGTCAAGGAGGTTTCACTGTATAATAGCAAAATGAAAATTTTTTCCAACACCACTTCATTATTATTTTTGTGACGTTTACGATTATAAAGATAAAGAAAGCAAAAAAATTATTCTGGCTAAAAATGTCCCCAAATGTTTTTAAACAAACTGTTTCGCCTGTCAAAAACACAATTTTTTGATAGTCTTGTTTTTCAGATTTATTCGGAATATCAAGCTTGGCTGTGATTTTTGGTCACATTGGTCACTTTGTCCCAATTTGGTTACACGTTTGTGTTTTAGCGTTTATTTTTTTATTCTTAAGTCAGATGCCCACTTTCGGTTTTAGGTAAACGTATTTCAATATGCTGAAGCATCTGATTTTCAAAATCTTATTGAACTTGCTTTCTAACCATGCTTAATGTCCCGAGTGTTAATGTTTCATCACATATATCAAAAATATGTAGTTTTTGTTTACTCAAGAAGCTAATCAATTTTGATAAAAAACGACAATTTAGAGACCAAAAAACGTTTTTGCGTCATTCTTAAACTTTGATTCTAATTGTTTAGTTCAGTTTGATTTACTGACGAACTTAAAACTCATGTAATTAAATATAATAGGCATTCCAGCAAAATTGGTTCAATTCAGTGTAGAGCGATGTTTCATTTGCAAAAAAAAATCATGCCTGAGAATGACCGTTTTGGGAAAATTTCACTGATTTGCAGTTAAAAAAAGTGTTTATACTCGTTGTTTCATTCTAGAGCTGGGTTCCGATTACCAAGGTAATATTTGCGGAACAAATCTAGTAGAGTTAAAATTGTTGAGCGGTCGCTAAAATCAACGTTTGCAAGTGTTTTTTGATGCCAATTAACTTCGGAAAAGCACACAGTAATAGTTGCAATTAAGTATGAACTAGCAGGCCCACAAAATATCAAAAAAAATCATTTAAAGGAATAGAAAAGAAAAGTTGTTCTTTTTCACCAACTCGGTCTTGAATCCATGCACTTGATTTAACAGCTATATTCTTACCGCTTCCACTACAGATGCGTAATATTGCGTCTGTTAATCTATGTACCAGCATTCTTTTGATCAACAACTTTTTTGGCCTTGATATGTTGCATGTCTAATGAGCGCTAAGACATATGCAGATAGTGAGCTTCTACGTTAGGCTGCATATTTAAGGAGCGTGAAAACAAGCGAAAATTTAGGCGATAAATATGATGGTATAGCGCGTACCAAAACCCATGTTTTACACTGGGGTGCATCTTTAAGGAGCATTTAAATATGTGAAGATTAGCAGCTTAAACATGGTGGCATAGCATATTATTTGAGATAGAAATAAAATAATGATTTGCAGTCAAGGGAACTGACCTTAAAATTGTTAAACGTTCCGTTTTCTTATATAAAATTAAGAGAACAGATCAACTGGCGAAGCTCATTCAAAACTGCCGTTGTCACAAAAAAACTTGATTAAGTCAGTGTCATAGCTACACCTTAATATTAAAAATTTTCAAGGACTTTGACTCAAATATAGCATTCCTTTGTATCTCAAGAGTTTATAACATTTATAACATGGCGAGTTTTTACCATTGAAAGTATGACTTTAAATTATAATTGATATTGCATTGTGATGATCAAAGCAGTTCAAACATCCATTAAAATCATCAAAAATTTCTGTTCTGTTATTTTTGACCTGAGACTGTGGACTAGTCCAAGAGTGCAATTGTGACTCATATCATACTTGAGCATGTCTGTGGCGCCACATTCATATTTATATGTTATCATTGATTACAAACAAACGAAAACTATTAAAAGACTATTTAAAATGCATTTAGTCAAGTTCTGATTGAGTTGCTTTTATAAAACAGTGTAATTTTCAGTAAATACAAAAGAACAGCTAGGTTCTGCAAAATTATCAGTGCTCGCAAGGATTAAGAGCATTAAATGGGTCTTGGCAAAGAGGGGTGCTGCAAAATGAAATAAAACTGAAATTGAGAACTTTGATTGAAAAATGTTTAGTTATGATTTCTGAGGCATAAACAGAGGAGAGGGGGGGGGGGGGGGGAGGTAGGGTTAGAGTGGACATGGAACTTGTGAGTGATTTGGAGTAGATCTGTTGTTTACGCCAGCCCAGTGGCACTGCTGGCACCCGCAGCTAACACCTTCTACATGTTAAGAGAGGAGAAGAGAGAGGCCCAATTGGGTTTATTTGTGGCCCCTTACAATCATAAACAAAGTTTCCTTCCTTCCTGGCCCTCGGAGCCCCAGACTCGCAAACCTTCTTAACTTCCTCTAACCATAATAACCCAAGGAGCTAGCGTGTAAATAATATCTCAGCAGAGCTCTTTCTTATAACCCACTAAGTTCCTCTAGCCTAACACTTTATGTTACACACTCGCTCACTCAACCCCCCTGCTGAAATATCTCCACTAACATTTCAAACGATCTTAGACGATATTCTCAATTTCTTTTTTCATAAAACATACCATCCCATTATGCCTACACCCATTTGCTTTTAACAAATCTCTTAAACAAATGTTGCTGAAATCTTGCAGCAGATTAAAAAGAGGGTCTGGTTTTCAGTTCAGAACTGAATTCGATTAATTGTATTGTCGGCTGTTTCAAATTTTGGAATATCTGTCCCTAAATGAAAGGTGCGAAAAGTGGTGTATAGGTGGGTTGTAAGTTGGGGACAAAGGGTTCCAACAATCACAGGCATAACAAGATTATGTAATTGCCGTAGACTGTTGCGCATTCTTGCTATATCTCAGAGTAGCCATCGGGAATTGACACGTGGGCACCCACCCCAAATCTAGTAAAAGTCAGCGGCCTCGCCTTGGCTACTCGATTGTTTTGATTTAGACAGTTCTACTATGAACTTATCATACTCAACCCCCCCCCCCCCCACACCTGCTTTCCTTTCTCACTCCAATAACTGCTGAATAAATACCACTAAAAATCTTTCATATTACGTCAACTCCACTTTCAAGACCAAATACCAACACTCTTAATTTAGCTAACAGTTGGTTTAAGGCTCGCTTAAATAGTTTTAACCAGCCAAAAACAGATGCTGGAGACGCTTCCCAGATCTGAAAAGTTGAGAAATTGGCCATTTATCTTGATCCTTATTGTTGCCATAACTGTCGCTTTCCTCCTGCCGTCTCGCCGTTTCCTATTAAGTTCTACCTGTGCCTTGTAGTTGTAACAAGGGGCATTTTGGAATCAACAGTTGCATGTGAAAGTACCAAGTACCTTGCAACTCTGTTTGATACATGCCTGTATGCTAAATATCGGCCAATAATCTAAACACCGCTTCAAAGCAACCGTAATAGCCAAGTGTCTGATTTGAATTAAGAGAGATAAAATATTAATTGACAAAAACGAGTTTACACTTGGCATAAAAGCTAGCCACACCAAATCAATCGCCTCAACACATGTAATCTCGTTCGCATTACTTCTGTAACCACCACCACCACAACCCTTGCATGATTATGTTTCCAAGTATTTGAGTTGTACAGTACAATATCAATCAGCCTTTACCTACATTGAGTTGAGGAGTTGCCATTTAGGGCTTCACCAGAAGGAAGCTGATTGAAAACACCTGTTAAGTGAATGCTCCTTCCACCTATTCTAATTAAAGAGAACTGCTTGCGACTTAACCTTAAATAAATACCTCTCAAATACTTTGCCAAACATAGAACTGACACATCGCAGATTAACCTCACGTTCGGTTCCTAGATCACCATAAGAGTTCAAATACCCGTGGGCATTAAACCCAATGGAAAAGAGACCACTTGGGCCAATATTTTTTTTACAGAGTGACAAAATATCTATACTTATTTTGCAAAACAATCAATCATTCGCCATTTATGTTAGAGAAGTGTTAAAGTAGGGCTTTAAAACAATTTAAACTTGAGTATTACATACAATTTGACAGGAATGGAACAATTTCGCCCCAATTATTCTCACATTTGTATCAATGAACATTTCATTAACATACGAATCTGTTGTGAATAAACAATAAAGTTTTGTTTACCTTCACATCAAAGAGGCAAACGTATACAAATTTCAAGGCTTGCCCGAAACTTTCCTCAATTTTAAACAAACGAATAAACAGAGGTTCATGAAAAGAGGAAAATAGGGCGAAACACAAGGCTTTGATCACAGGAACTCCTTAATTTTGCCCCACAACCCTCTATAGAAATATTGCTGTTAATTGCGAATTAAAAAATATTGTCACTGAAACCATCATTTAATCTTTAAAGCCGAATGTTGTCAGAAAGTACAGATAATCAATTGCATAAAATGATATTTGGAACAAGGACATATGTATATGTAATATTTTGAGATTGATAAGTTATGTTTTTGATATCAAAATAGGCGTCAATTTACCTGGTTCGAAGTTGACTTGTACAACATCACTGCATGTCTCGAACTCCGACTGTGTGCAGATTTCCAGTCGCCAATCTCCAGCTGCCAGACCTGTATACACGCAAACACAACAAATCATATCTGTCATCATTGTTAACAAATGCCGAGTTAAGTAAGAAACGCTAAACAGCATCATAACCCTTTTAACCTCAAAAAAGCCCACTCATAACTATTGTACAAAAATTTTAACTACTATGCCCGCAATGAAAGCAATTAGGCACAATCAATAGCCCATATTTTGTACACAAATAAAAATTCTATACTACTTTTGTCTTTCCAATTTTTTTCGCCACCTTTTAGTTCTCCAATCTTCTCATTCCTGGAGTTCCAGCACCTTGACACTTAATTATAAACTAAAACCTAGCAAAGCAAACAACTTAACTTGAGCTGTGGTATTATTACCTTTAAGGTTGAAGTGGTTCTTGTAGCTGGTATATATCTCACTCTTGCCTCCCTGTGGGTCGATCAACTTTATTTTGAATCTGGTCCCATCCGCACTCATCTCCACCCCTTCATCTGTCGAGTCCCCTCCCTCCGCTAGTGGAGAGGTAGAGGCCGAGGTGAGGCTGCCAGCAGAGGTACCTGACGATGATGCAGGGTGACTTCCGATCAGTTGCCAACTTACTATGATTCCACCACTTCCATCACCCGGCTTCTGAAGGGTTATGTTTCCAATCCGAACTAAAATGGAACAGAAATCATTAACAAAAAAACATTGGCTATAGGATTTGAACTACATGAATGAGTCAACTTCTGAATGTAAATGTGAATGAATGAAAATTGAAATACAAGTGCAAGAAAAACAAACATGTAATTTTCATAGGGCGCTTCAGATCCAGGTACTAAGTTGTCATTTAACCAGTAGTAGTTTACAACTCTTAACTGCCCACTTTTTCATCTCAGGGTTATCTAACCTTCGATTGTGAGCGGCTGTTGTCTTATTTTCATAATGCGTTGTGCCCGTGGTCAGAAATAGGATGGTCATAAAAGAAAAGTGCATTCAATATCGATCAAAAACACTCAAGAAAAACCCAGGCCTGTTTATTAGACATATAGCACTAGAGATAGAACACACAGTATCTGCTATATATTGGATGTTCAACAAAATCAATTTACTTTCACCACACTAAAATGTTGTCTGTCATTAGAAATCGATCAATTTGTGTCATTTTTCAAAAAATAATATTTTCCAAATAGCAGGTAGTTTACTTTTGCTCTCATTTAAATACGTCCTCAAAATTTACACTGCTTCCGAGCTATTTTGTCAGTTGTGCTTTACCATTTCAACTACTTCTAACAATTTTAACAAGGTCAAAATATCAAAGAAAATGAACATTGAAAGTCGATCAATGGTGAAAAATATTTTAAAAAAGCACCAATCGTAGCAAAATAAGCGATCACCAGTGTCGTGGAAAAAGGTCACGAGTTCATCTCGAGTTTTAAAATCAACACTTAGCCCAGATTCTGGAACAAAATTTGAAAATGGCTAACGTAATGACGCCGTCAAAGGCAAAATTGGTTTAAAAAAAATGACGATCCTGAAAATGGGTCGAATCTGGGAAATAAATAAAAGAGATTGTTACCCTCTTGTTGTGTTTTGATGGTTATCTGATCACGACTGGCCTTGTCCAATGTGTCCTCTACAAGTGCGTTCACTGTCAGCACTTCAAACGTGTACTCCTCCATTGGCCTGAGCCCTTTCACCAAAAACGGCACTTCACTCATTGCCAACCTACACACACAATACCACCCAACATTGAATCAATCAAACAACAACGTCTCAATCATCTAACTCAATGTGAATCAACCTTTTGTTCAATTTCACCACTAAGGTGGAAGAGCTCGCTAAACAACAGCTCTTTCAAAAAAATATTGCACAAATTGTAATTTGGTCTTAATATTCTGTTTAGCTATCCTAAAACTTACATGGAGGATATTTTGCATGCTCTAAGAACTTCATTCTAATAGCCTTTATAAGATAGCTAACCTTTTTTTTATATTGTAATAAAACGTGGGCAACCCTTATCCAATAATTTATGCAATTTATCCAATCAAGTTTACTCCTACATTTTTGAGTATCCGTGTTTGTCGAATTGTGGGTTTTCCATATTGTTGTCGCCAATATCTCCTCTCCCCTGTGATGTTTTTCTCCTCATCGGCATCTGGGCACATTTGAGACACTTGACTATGAACGACAAATGTGGCTTAGAGTAGGTGGAAAGCACAAAAGGTTTAATCCACTCCAACTTGACCTCTGTGTTATGAACTGTGGCTCTCAGAGATCTAAACACAATCACTCTTTCCTTTTTCTAACTCATGTGTATATATCACTAACAGAGGAGGACTGATCACTAAAAGAGCATGATACATTCACTATTGGAGCAATCTTTTTCAATCCTGAGAAATCTCTGCCGATCTTGATCCTGTAACATTGAGAGGTCCTTCGACTCAGCTTTACTGTAAGAGCATGGAAGCTTTGAAAGCAAAATGCAATTGCTGGTGATTTCGTTAGGTTTGTTTTCAAATAATTGTTCAATACATGACAGTGTCATAATGTCAAGGACCTGTTTCTTTTTAATTATCACACTAAATTTCTACATTAACTCCATAAAAGCAACTGATGTTGAAATGTTGCATGCGCGTTTCGTCACTGGATCAAAACGTGTGGCCCATTTAGTAAAAATGGGAGTCTATTTCAAACTGCTTTCATCCTCCTTTGTTCCAGTTAGAGCAAAGTAGTAAAACAGATTCAACCAATTAGCTAATTCCCATAAATTCCCCCTCTCTCTCCTCACTTATCATCACTGCAAAGTAACACATGTTAACGAGATATGATTACAGGTATTGGAGGAGTAGTGAGAAAGGATGGAATTAGTGTGGAGTAATCAATTAAAGATTAAACAGCCGCCCCTTTTCTCCAGTTCTTCTAAGGATGCATTTAAATCTTCCACTGAGCTTTTTTCTCAAAGATGCTTTTTGGCTGAAAGGTATTTTGTGAATACACTGCGATCATCATATTGTAAATATACAGGGGCCCAATTGCAATGTGCACACGTATTGTATTGGATGTATTGTGTTGTGTTTACTTTATGTGGGGCGTTTCCTTTGATGTGCGCGTGTATGTATGTGTGAGCTGGAGTAGATTGTAGAGAGATGATTGGAGGGCAGTGGAATATTGATTAGGAATTACCTGGTTCTACTAATTGAAGACACAACTGGGACACTACTAATATGTATCCTCACCATCTACTCTCCTCAACTATTCAATCCCACCCCTCGTATCTTCTTACAACCCCCCCCCCCCCCCCCCCCCACCTCATCTCCTCCCCCACTGCGATTGAGACTGTTCTCACTTAGGCTTACAATTTTTTATCCACATTAATACAGCAGCTGCTACATATCAGGTTTTCAGAGAATAAATACTATGTTCGAACACGAGGATCTCTATCAAATCGGAAAATCTTCTTAAATTTTAACGAGAATTGTTTTGAACAGCAAAACAAGAGTCAGAGTTGCACATTAAGCTATGAACATAGGAGTTTATGGTTTAAAATCTATTTGAACAAATATACAGTAGAGAGCGCATTGAGTATTTCCATGTGCATCATAGACACAGACATATAGGATACTAGCAGGAAGAGAAGATATTAATTGCCCAAAGTGGTAATCGATACTCCGCTGCTGCCCCTTTACTTACTCTGATACACTCCCGTTCCGTTATCTATCTTTTAATCCATAACTACTAATACTAGTACTACTAGCATATCATCAGGTATTAAGGAGGACAAAGCGATCAAGTGGAAACAACCACACCCTTTAACACATCTATTGCAATAAAAAAGTGTTCAGATGAACTATTGCACACGTGAATATGACCAAGAAAAAATAATTGCTAGGCATAATTGATTCGAAGCATGTGAAAATGGATCATTGTGCCATGGAAAAGTCAAAAAATTTTGGAAAATAGAATTGCCCAAAAAATACAAGATATTCTTAAAGGCACATTGTTGTAGTTTGGGTTCTAGTGCGGATCATTCAAATAGTACTAACTGCACAATGCCAGGTGGTAGTTCACATGGGGCTGAGTTGGAGTCATTGGGTGCACGGAGATAGTTCCGGTTACACTCGCACTTGGTGCCAGGAGCTGAGACCTGAGAACCCGGCATTGGTCTGGTTAGGCTGTAGCTGTTACGAGGACACTGCAGACAGTTTGTGTTGCCAACAGTGTCTTTAAATTTGCCAACTCCACATTCTAAACACAAGACTATGTTTCCCCCGGCAATTAGGCAAATTTTTTAATTACAACATTTTCGGGCATCGAAAACATTGACAACTAACTATGTTTCCCAGTTTCTGTTTTACAGGTTGAGGTCTATAACCATGGAATGTTGCTTCTCAATTACTGACTAATTAATTGATTACGTTGCAAGTATAGATTAAAGGGGCTCATTTCCGTTGAATTACTGCCGAAAGATCTGTTATCAAAATTCTGTGATGATGGTGAGGCACTGTTCCTGTGATCTCTCTGTTTGTCATCTCTAACTGCCAGTTGTACTACAAGAGGTCCACTAAAGACTCCTCTCCGCTTTCGCCCACTCTCTTATCGCAAGTTCAGTCACACCACCCCCGCCCCTGACTCATACTCATACACAAACACGTGAGGAGTAAACAACTTTATCAGTGGTTTAGCCCTCCTCATCACCCCTCAACGTAAACCCAATCAAGTCAAATCGGACAATCTAAAGTCCACTTACTCACTAACTCTGCACTACTGCAGAACTGTTTGCATCTCTAGGGTTCAGGCCAATAATTACTACAATTCAGATCACAATGCAACCCTTATTTTGATCACGTAAGCCTACACGTACAACCTTTAGAGTTACCAGCAGTTTTGCAGCAACATATGTTAAATGTCTCTAGCAACGCAACCCTAGTAATGAGTGAATTTAAAAGTTGCAAGGATCTCGCAAGATGATTCAAAACATGCAAGATCCTTGCAAAATAGCAATCCAGGCAAAAATAAAAATCGGGGTACTATTGTACTAGAAAGAACTTTTGAAACAAATTAATGTTTACTAAACGGGGTACAGAGACATTGAAAAATCTTACATGTTTTTAAATTCTGTGTATTTAAATTTCGGAGTATTTTTAACGATAAAACAAACTGAAAATCAATTGAACTGACAGTTACACTAATTCCCATCAGCAGAACTGATTACAATTGACTTTTTTGTAGAGAAGTCTTGAATGTGAAGTCTTGCAAGAAACTTGCCAATTTGTAACAAGATTTCGAATTCCAATATACATTTTCCACGAACAACTAGATATCTCCCGGGCCACCAAATTCATTCTAGTAGAACTTCAATTCATTTATTAAACGACAAAAACAATTACTTTCAACAATTTTTTAAGAACTGTTTACCGGGAGCCAACAGTCAAAACTTTTTTTATTTTTGATATTTCCTGAAATACTACTCCAATTTAAACGTCAGCATTTTCTCACATTCCCCCTGTTGGGCCCCTTTCTCAAGCATATGAATCGAAAAGCCTGCAAAACTTTTGCACGCAACTTGGTACCTGCATACATTCCCTTGCCAGATTGCATCCAAAATGCTTGCAAGTTTCTTCGTCGATAATTATGGTAAGCAAACTCATAGTCTGAGCCAATTATGAAAACCCAAAACTCAGGCTAGTTTCTTAGAGAAGTTCGCATGGACTTTCAAAGTAATCAGAGATCTGTAACATTGCTACCGACTTTTGTCTCGATAATGAGGCGGCTTTTGTTAGTTTGGCTGTTTGTTTGTTGTTTACATCTGATTGCACGACAATACAGCCTCAAGGGACAAACAATGTGCCGTGAATGCTCAAATACCTTTGCTGTGATTGCGTGTTTGTGTATTTACTCTGTAGCTCACATCAAGTCTCTCTCGTCTCAATTTCTCTATCTACTACATGTTATCATCAATCAGAACTTTCAGGTGAACTGCGTAAACAACTTGTAAACAAAAAGAGAAAAAGAAACTATTAATGTATTTAATATTGGGCTATTCTATCAAAATAAACAGAGCAGTACACACAACAGACGCCATTTCATTTGATGCAATCAATACACACTGAAGACTGATTTTTAATTGATTACAAAATTCGATTACCTAATCAAATTGATCCTTTTCCTTTTCAAAGCTTACAAATGTGAAAGTTTAAAAACTATATTTGATCTCCGAAAATGCGACCAGATGCGTTTGGCATATAATGTTTCAGAATCAACGCAGATGCAACACACAATAACAGACCACGAAGTACATTACAAGTGACTATTCTCAGAAACAAAGCGAGATTTGATCAACTATAAAGAGACGGTAGTATAAAAGTATCGCAATTTGTACTTTGCATCTTTTGTTCTCCCGCTTCATCCTTTTGTTCTGCTACTCTTCTGTCTTCTCTCTTTGAACTGTAAGTTGGGGGTGGGGAAGAGGAATGTTGATTGATTGAAGGCGCCCTCAGTCCAGTTAATTGGGCAAAAATAATGATGCGACCTCCAATTGTTCAAAAGACGCCTCTCTCTTCCTCAATATACCACTACCTCTCACTTAGACAGTCAGTCAGTCAAGTTGCTATTTAAAAATGTTGAAAGGGGAAGGAAAGGATACAGTTTGCAGTGGAAAAGTACTTTCTAACTACTTGAGTTTAGCAAGTGCTACTAAGTTAGAATGTATGGGTGGATTGATGGTTTGTTGGTTAGCTAAGATAGTGGGCTAGCAGTTGTGTCAATGTAATCAATGCCCCCCATTTCTACACACAATGGGCTATTGAGAGAGATCCATTGTGGAATATTGTGTCGATTGAATTGTCTCTCATTATAATCTGTCTCCGCTTACTCTCCTTTCTTCCAATCTGTCTTCTTCTCTATCTCTCTTTTCTCTTTCGTTGTCTTCGCTCTCTTTCAAATTTTTTTATCTCTTCAATTGTCAGTCGCTCACTCACTCAACTATCTCTCAATTGCCACAAGCCTCAAATTTTCGGCAAAATATTTTTCAATTTAATCAAATTGGAATTCAATATGCTCTCAACGCAATGTTTAGCTGTTAATTGTAGCAAGGCTCTAATTTTGCACAACAAATTGTATTTTCTAAGCAGATAGATAATAGAGAGTGTGTTGTATTTTAGCATGTGGTGATAGTGGCGGTGTTGACTACTCACGATTGCATTGGGTGAGGTTTGCATTGGGTTCATATCCTGCATCACACTTGCACAGCCTGGAGAGTCCCCCGTTCTTATCCCAGGTGCCCTCTTTTAGACAGTGCATACTGCTGGCGTACTTGTTCAGTGTCACTGCTCCCTGTTTAACAAACATCCAATCTGGTCACTTTCAGACTGTGCTAGATTCAGCGTTATTTATTACTTGAATTGAAATGACAGATTATACATCAAACTTATTCTTATTTTTAGTTGGAAGACAAGAAATCTAATTAAACTTTTAGTTGTATGATTTATACATGATGAAATTTAAATCATTTCATTAATAATGTGCTCTTTAAAATAAGAAATGAGGAAAGGGGGAGGTTGGGGTGTTGTTACCTTAACACACTGTCCTTCTATTCTGGCTGCGTTCTGTTTGGGCCAAGTGCGAGGGTACTCAGCCAAACTCCATCGCGTCTGAGGACAGTAAGAAGACTGCACTTTGATCTGAACGCAACAAGAGAATATTAACCTGTATTTTTTAATTAAGGATTTTTGATGTATATAATTTTCATGGTATCTTACTTGGCTTTTATATTTTATGGATCGATGAATATCAGTGTAAACCCAATAGTTTGGTATAAGGCAATGTAATATTTTCAAAGAGCAGATATGAAATATTAAATAGAAGGGAGTTCTACTGACTTCCTTGATGAAAGAACAGGACTGTGAGTCTTTGAATGCAAGGAATATGCCCCTGACTCTCATGTCAGTGGACGGGTGGAGGGTGATGTCGTGGAATAGAGTGGTCATCTTGTCTGGCTCATTGGGTAGAGTAGAGTTGAGGAATGAGTATGTGCGTAGAGTGTCCATTGGTGTGAACTGGTTCCTCCTCTTCACCAACACATCCTCCATTCCCTCTCTCCTCCCAAATGGCAATGCCTTCTCTTCCGCCTCCTCCACCTTCCAGTAGAAACTCTCTATCTCGTTATTGCACTTGTCTGAGTGCTTCGACACTGTCCTGTAACCACCACACCAACACTCGTCAATTTTATTAAAGCTTCAAAGTATAACCCATTATTTTCCTATTGAAATATTCACTACTGATTCTACTAGCAGTGAATATAACAGGGAAGAAATCTTCACAGAAGAAAGCATGGTTGAATCCTGCGACTTTACTATAGAGCTCAATATCAATATAAGTAATAGGACGCTTGCAATTTCTAGAATTGCTTGGTACGTTTCAATTCATTAATGCTCATTTTTTAAAGGAGTTACGTTTGTGTGACCATCACTTGTCATTAACATACTCACTTGCAGTTTCTCTGCAAGAAGACAATTTTGACAACAATCTTGGTAGGCAGGTCGAACTGATTGTTGTTGTTGTTGTTAAATTGAGTGAGGGATATGTAGTTTGAGAACAGCCAGTTGTCCGCATTCTGCACTTCTGTGTCACACACCTTCAAAACACTCAAACTTCATACATAATAGTTCCAACAGAACCCTTTCCTAAAAAGCTGTAGATTTTGTTACTCGTGTCTAGATGTGAGAGCGATTTCAGCGCATCAGTGTGACAGAAATGCAGTAAATTCTGTTCATCAGAAAATATGATGACATGCTGTAAAAGGAATGATTTTAACGGTTTCAGTTGGCGAAAGTGCTCAATTTGTAGAGGCATTCCTCGATTTATGACTGACAATAAATGTTAGTATGTGTTAATGTAGTAGTGGGACGAGAGATAGTACCTGGTAGTACCCGCCAGTGAAACCCAGCTGAGCTGCATCTGAATCATACTCCTGGTACTGCCACTAAAACAACACATCACTTACATTCTTACTGTAAAACAAGTTCATCTTTCATACGTCGTACTCTTTTTTTTCAGTATCCTACAATTGATCTATTGGACCATGTTTATGTTTGTATGTCTGTTCTCTGGGTGTAAGCAAGTCGTCTTTATTGTGCAATATGTTGTAAAACTTTAGCAAAAGATTGTTATCTGGGAAGAGTTTACAGGGTGGACTGCTATCTTGCAAAAAATGCGTTCTGAGCTGACAACCGATGAAAACAATTTTTAAACTCTAACTACATCAAATTGCTCAAAATTTGCAAAACCTTCAGCCAATGTTTTACAACAAATACTGAACTTATTTAAACAAAATCTAGATGCCAAGAGTCTGCTAATTTTAAGTAGAACCTGACAAAGATTGGTTCTTACAAAAGTTAAAATATGTAATGAGATTTTTCACAATGGGTGGATAGACAGAGGAGGAGGAAGTATTATGGCAGCTGTTTTGAGTGATTTTGTTTATGAAGTTTGTCTCTTCTACTCAACTGATAGCTCAATTAAGTCAAATGAGAGGAAAGAGAGTGACGATAATAGCACGTGAAAGCAATCACTTACACAATTCAACAGTTTACCGAGTAAACAATAATCACAACCGCAAAATGTTACCCCTCCCCCTGACCCCTTAAGCCTCGTGATCACATCGCTCACAGGTCTCAATGCAGAGTGCTTGTTTCATTACTGAGATATTCATCAGTGTCAGATGAGTGGCAATTATGATATATACTTAGTAACAGCATTATAAAAGTGTGTCCGATGAGATGAAAGCGTCTTATATCTCTTTATTTTCCATCGTAAATCATAAAGGAGCTTAAGATACAATAAGTTGCCATCCAGCAAAGAAATCAATGGAACAGTTTAATTATTAAACAATAAATCTTGAGTGAAATCTTTTTCCAAGGTCTTTACCCAACATTTGGGCACATCAAATTTAAAACGAGCATGAGAGAAGTTAATATTAAAGCGCATGTTTGAGAGATCTGTGAAACATGCAAGTGTCTCAAATCCTGTAGTTTAGAGATAAATCAACTTTGTACTTAGCTTCAGAGAATCATTTCAACTTATGCATGATATAGCTCTTGACTTAACCGGTTAATGTTGTAGATAAATTGAGATCACTTAACTAAAGTTAAACTCACTTCAAGATTCTAGTCTCTCTAAGACCGAAATAGCACATAACTTTCTATGGTGAATTTGTATGGGATTTGATGAGAAGTTGTTCTTTAGGCTCCTAGCTGCGCCAACTGTTTTGCTGCTCATATGTACAAAGTTCACTTAATAGAACACTTGAACCTGTTAGTTTGACACACTTAAGACATTTGATATTTGCATTTGAAGACACACACCTCTTTAAGCGGTAGAAAAGGTTGCATAAATCTGGTCAACTAGGGTTTGCGTGTATTGATCCATGTATAGTATTATTTCTACTACTATCTATCATACACGCATACACGTATATGTATGTGGCTACATGTGGATTGGAAAACAGTTATATACAAACAGACAAAGACGGTACTTGTCGGCAGCTGTTCCATTCAAACTCAGCCAAACCTCTCACCAATAGAGTCAATAACGACCCTTTTTCTCTGGCACCCTTCCAGCACCTATAGAGCCAATAATAGATTTTCATCAACAATCCAAATGCATTAAACACGCATCAGCACCTCACTTCAATTTAAATATCTTAATCTCAGACCACTTTGAGCCGACATAACATGCAATTTTTCTGAAAAGTAACTGTTGGTATATTTTATGCTAACCCCCTTTTTAGACTGTCCGACTGAGGCGTACGGTTCGAACCCCCATCCCTCCAGTTGTTTGTCTACCGAAGTGTCCAGGAATACAGCTGAAACATCAACAAAACATAAATATTGTTCATATTAACTGTCAACAACAAATATCATTATAGGAGTATTCTTTCATTGAGAAAATTGTTTCAAAAAATGTTTAAGTAACATTCATTTCTGACAGATTTTGCGAATGGTTCAGTCTGAAAAAAAATTAAATTACTTTCTCTTTTATGAAAAAAAATTAACATGGTGTAAAAACAAGCAATCTTTCAGAAAGCTCACCAAAATAAGATAAAAGATCTTTATTAAAAACAAATCTCCAGTTTTCATGAAGTTGACATCCATCAGACAAATCAACAAAAAATTGTTTAATATCAGGTCAGCTTCGTGCCATATTGACTGAAATCATTTCATATTTTACGGCTATCTGGCTTTGAAGTGGCGCTGAATAATTGCACGGTATGATTTTTAGCACACAGATGAAGCGACTTGCAAAAGCACAAAGGAAACTGATCATTTCACGCTTCAAACTCGACAATTTCACACTGACAGCTGAAAAAAGTGCAAAAAGCCCAACATTTCGCCAGAAAAGTGATGACAAAACTATTAAAAAATATAAAATTACTATTGAAATAGAGCGCGGCTTGTATAAATTGTAGAGGCATGACACAGCTCTTTGTTTGGAATAACGACAGTGATAAGATGAACAAAAACAAGGACGCCAGTGTTTATTTATTGTTCCTTGTTTACCTTTACTTCCTATTCACATCATGAGACTGTTAAACGGTTGTTTTTACAGAGAGATCTGCACACACGTGGGATAACAGGTAGAGTGCTATGGTTGGGCGGGTTTGATTGTTGTTTAATCACACGTCTTTTAATCCCCGTGTCAATTCGAGTGTCACACGCTTATTGATTACTTGCGCCTTAACTAAACACCTTAGCTAAAAACATACCCAACTGTATCACAACGACAACAATCACAAGAAAACACCGTTTATCTAATTCATAACGTATATTTTCTCTCTCTCTACCTGTGTTTGAGTTGTTTTGTGTGTATTAGTCGTGTAATTTACGAGTGAGTGCGTTTTGTGCTGTTTGGTTTGGCTTTGGATGGCGATTTATGAGTTGAAGACAGAGCGAGTAGGCAGAGCTTCTAATCATAACTGCCAGTCTGATCATTATAAAAGCATCTTTTCACACAGCCACAGCCTCTGCCTCTATCCCCCTTTGACAGCTCACTTGTTTGTCAACAACACACTCACCAATCCATTATTCAACACCAACAACAATCAAACAATAACAACAGCCAATAATAATAGAGCTTCTACTAGCTATTATGTTCGACCATCATTAAATGTCTGCACCAATTCTTACCAAACAAGCTGAATTCTCGACTACGTAGCCTGAAAATCCACAACAAAATTGGTCTTTTTGGTGTGCAATCAACAAAAAGGCCGATGAAGTCTATATTGTCCATGTTACTCCTTTTTAGTTGATAGATCTATGATTATATGATAGATTATATGAGTCATACATTTCCAACAGAGATATTGAATTCGAGCATTCGGAATGCGAACCAAATGATATTGGTACCAATTTCAAAATATGAGTGATCATTGTCATTCGAGGATCTCATCAAAGTATTCAGTACTGATAAGTTAGCGAAGGCAACTTCAAATTAGCAATACAAAAAAAACAACGAAAGACAATTACAAAGGGAAATTCTTGCATTCATTCCAAACACCTTGTCAATGCGTATAGAAACATTGGGGCTGTGACCAGAGACTTGCATAGCATAACCTACACTTTACTGTGCCATATCAAAAGTTTAATCATCAATTTATTTCCTTGCAAACGGTTTGCGGTTCTGCACCTAAAATTAGCAAACATTGATTTCTTAATCTGGATGACTGTCACTGCTTTTTAGCGCTCACAAATGTTTATTTTCAAGATCTTCGGCAATTTTGGGACTTTTTGTCAAAAACTGGTTTAATTTTTTAAATTTCAAATTGCTTTTAGTAGAAAGACTAACTAAGGATTTCTTCTTGTTTGCGAAAACTAACTTGTCTGCGAAAACTTGCCTCATGCTTAAACGTAAAAATACCATAACACTTGATGGAGACTAACGACACTTAAAATGTTGTTGCGCTCTTATGCAAAAGTTACTGAATTTAAAAACCTTTGCAAGAACATTTTTCACCAATATAATCGGACATTTGCAAAATAGTATGATAGTAGAACAGTGTTTAGTTTTGGTGCAGATGTATCTACTGTAAAAATGGACCAATACTGGATTCAAATCATCATCTCTTACTTGCAAGCCTAATGTGTAACCCACTTACACCAACTGGTCTGAAGCTCTTGAACTTGGGCATCTCTTATAACCTGTTTTCACGTTCTTTCTTGTTCCTCAATGCTTCATTTCTCTAGCCAAGTATACTTTGAACAAGTAGAGCTTCTTTTCAAGCTAAATCGAGCTCATCTTATGCAAAATTTACACCAGGTTGTTCTCCCAAGCTTCTAACATTGTCCAAAAAATTGAGCCGGTATCACCATCAGTTCAAAAATTGGAACCGATTGCGGATTACGCTTCGTACACACAGAAAAAAATCAATAATTATGCGACATCAGCTAAAGACATTGCTACAGAAATTAAATCGTGCTTTTGCTCATACTATCTTTTCGAGACCGCTGATCTACGAAGCTGTTACGGCTACTTTCTGGCAATCTGCCAGCTTTGTTTGAAATTATAGTGTCACAAGCATTTATAAGGCGAAACAGAAAAAGAATCTGACAGACATCTTGCTTTTGTTTTCAACGAGGGAAGCTATACGCTACTTTTTCGATGTGTTAAAAAACAAATTTGGAAAAATTACTTTTTTAAACTTCAAAATACGATCAGCTACCAAGTTTTTTCTTACTCGACATATCTACATAGTATAAAGTTTCCAATTTTGGTGTTCCATTCTATTTTGGTGTTCCACCAACTTTTCGTTTTGTGGTTAAAGAAGTTGGGAAATTTCTTGTTATCAAACAACTTAGATAGAAGAGATGTCTGAGACCGCAAGCTTTACATTATGATATTAATATCTTGGTATCTTATCGTTTCTTACATTTATGCTTGAAATAGAAGCGTTTTTTGAAGTTAGTCAAATTTAACACTTTTCACTTTTTAACATATTACGAAGAGGACCTCAAAAACACACTCTGCTCTTATGAAGTTCATATTTGCGTGTAAGCTAAGTGAAGACACATGATCAATAAAAACGACAATGTTCAGAATTGAAAGGCATAATCAAGCATTACGAGCCTGCATAACTTAGTAATTAAAGCTAGTCACTATCATCAAAAGATTGCATTGATTATTTAATTGAACAACGTCAAAATCTATACTAGAACATAAGCTGTTATCAGTGAGAAAGCACCATATGATTATATTTTTACAATATGAGACGTATATCTATCTGCATTTTTGATAAATTTTTCAGTTGTTTTCATAACTTTGCATTTTGAAGTATATAAAAGGAGCGTTGAGTTAACACATCATAAAGCGGTTAGATTAGCTAGCTTTGATGAAGTAATACGTGGTTAGTAACTTCATAAGTGTCAAAAAGCCTTTTCATTCTCACAGTACATTCAAGCTCATTTATTAACTCCTCTTGTCTAATAAACTGATCAAAGTTACTAGTTATTAATACTCCGCTCAGGTGTACTGTCGCATTTTCACTTCACACCACCAAATATCACATTTTTGTTTAAATTAAAATTTTGCGCATCAAGGAGCAACCCTAAGCTCAAAAATGTCTCCCGACTTAGAGCACTAACAAGTGCGGAAACAGGTTTCCTTGATAAAAATTTATCATGTTCAAGTTGCTCTTCACATTTTGGAAGCCTGGACCGATTTCCAATTTTAGAAACTCACTTGAGTTGAAACTTGACTAATTGATTTCCTTTTTGTCCAAAAACTTACAAATGTGACAATTTTCCCACATCTTTTCTAATAATAACAACAGTTAGCTCACTTTTTCCATTGTTCAAGATGATAAGAAAACTGTTAGTTTTTGTTCACATTGTAGTGAAATTTTTCCAATGTCTGCTTGGAGTGTAATCTGAAGTGGACCAAATAAGGACTTGATCTAATTGAAATCTCCTTCTCTGATGGAAAAATGGAACAACGAACAATAAATGACGCGCATTTTGTGGGGCTGTTGAGTTCTGTAACTCGATTGTTTTTTAGTTGTACTGCTCTGCCGCTATGATGTTTGTTTCGTATGCGTGTATATGTGTGATTTGCATTAGAGGTAAGCGGATTTGGGGCTTTTAGTCTTAAGTAGCTCTTAGCATAACTTGACTGATTGAATAAGGCAACTAAGTTAAGGGTGCTTTTCTTTCCATTCCTCCTCACTCCTCTCAGTCGGGACACGCAGCAGAGGCACTTCTAATGGCAATTGTATTCCTACACACTTCACGGGCAAATAACATAACACTTGAGCACAAAGGAGGAATCAAAGCAAAACAAACAATGCACAGGCAAACAAATTAAATGAAAGCGCTATAATCTCTTATTTAACCTGCTCCCCTGTTTATTTCCACACAAAAATCAATTACTCTCACTTCGAGTCCATATTTTTTAATACTGACAACCTTTGAGATCATTTTTTATCTAGCATTGAACATACAAATACAATTAAGAAAATACAAATTTCACTTTTGCATATTTTTTACGAAAAATTTGATCTCGTGACTAAATGCAGCCATGATTTTGAGAGCCATTCAGATTAAAATAATTGATCCAATCATTGTCAGTGCTGCGTGTATTATAATAATGCTCTTAAAATATCTCGACAATAATGACGACTGTGTTTGAAAAGTGAAGGGTTAATCAACAGTCGAGACAGAAGTCGAATAGTCTCCAATGATCTGCTTCCATACGTCAGACAAAACGATATAACAATTTTTTGATTATTGCATGAACTCTCCTCTCCATGAGCGTTTATTCCATGAGATTCGCCATCTGCGGAACAAAAGTTACTTGAATGCAAATTCTTAGTAAAAAAAATGAACACAGAAACCATTGGTTGATTAATTAATTGAAGAGCTTCGCGAGTAGAACAGCTGTTGATAAATCACAAAATATGATTTAGTTATCAAAAACACCATGATTTTTATAACCAACTAATTTGTCAATAAACGGTTTTACTATTGAAAAATATGGTTGCGATTAAAATGAGTATAAAAAGACAAAGATATCAAGTTGAGATCTACAACGCACCCCTTCTCAGACAGAAAATAATGTTATGGCGCGTTTGTTTATCCATAGATAAATAAAATCCACTCTCCATACTGTGATGTGATCCATGCTAAATACTCGGTATTTTTGAGAAACTAATTTCGACCTCTTTTAGCTCCCCAATGTCCACAAGTGTGGACCACAAAGAAAGGGGTTGGTAAACTATGCAGGCCAAGGCCTATTCAATGGTGCTCTTGTGATTCTCCATCTTTGAACCTCATTTTAAACTCCACGTCCAACGGCCCCATATTACGTATTTGCCCTATTACCAAGTTTCTGGTCCTATAGATAATGTTCTGATCACCTGGTTCACTTGAAGTACCTTGGAAACATTGTAAGAAGCTCACTAAAAATTGACCAATTGCAATTGATGATATTGGTCAGAACTTAAACTACAGGTTTTGAATAAAATTCTTAGCACCACTGTAAAACGTTTATTTATCCATCAAAAATTTGGAGACCTTAATTTTTATTTTTTGCAGGCTTTTGTCTGTTATCTGTGCTATCTTAAATCTACACCTGAAACTCAGAAGCTTTCTAGAAAAATTTTCAAATTGAGATTTTAAACTCAACAATTCTATTTAACGAAATACTAGGGCTTTCTCCAGCCATTGTTTTTTATTCTTCTTTCAAAATGACAGTTATGTTTATCTGATCAATTTAACTGCTTCAACTTTTCGGCACTTGGTGGTCGTTTTTTTTCCAATTTCAGCGTTAAGTTTTATAATCAGACAGCAGAGTTAAAAATGAAGTCGTTTTAATGTTGTCTTTTGTTAATATTTCGTCACTCCACTGAACTTCAGTGCAAGCTATGTTTGGGTTTATTTTTTCCAATTCATCACATTAACTATAAACAAGGTTATGTAAAATTGAACTTTTGTTTCAATCAATGGAAAGGTCACATTGGTCACATTGATGTTAGTCAAATGCAATTTAAATTTTGTATTTTTAACCTTTAGGTTCTAAGAGAATTTCTAATGCAATTTCTTGTGAAAGGTAAAAGAGTGTTTGATCATCAGAAGGTAAGTTGAATTATTCAGTAAAGTGGAGACTTTTTGTTGAAAAGAGTTACAATTGGAATTCAAATACAGTCCTTAAACTACGCAGTTAATTAAAAGTAGTTTTGAACAAAAATGCATAAAAGGTTCTATTAATTTCTGCAGATTTTTGGGATCAAATTCCTCAGCCGCCTTTTTGCAGCGAACACCATTACGCTTTACAGAAACCTGCACTTCTTTGCGCGCTGATTGACTGATTTTTTGTCACATAAATTGTACAAGACTGGAAATTTATTGTTCTTACCCCTCTGGATAAAACCTTTTTGAGAAGAAAATACCCCATTTGTGAAGTTCTTAGATTACATAACTCGTGGTACTAAAACATCGGACAAAGAGTAAAAATTCTTTTCCAAATAGATTCTACGAATGAAGTGGTGACTGAAATTGTAAAAATGGACTCGTCCATTAATTATCGAGCAAGGAAATGAGAAGACTAAGTTCGCTTTATACTAAAATCAAGGCTTCTTTCTAAGAAAAATTTTTCACGGGAAAAAAATTACGAAGCCCTCGATAAAAGCACAAATGTTACTAGTTTAAGTATATAGGCTCTATTAAAATTATTTGGGGCTTCTTGTTTAATGCATTATCCCGTCTTTGCATTCTCCCCAGCTGTTTCAGAAATAGTTGTTTCAGCTTTTTGCTTTGGTAATTTTTTTTCAAATCTATGATCATCAATAATTACAGAAAGTAACTGTTGTTGCAACAAAATTCAGCAGATTACCGTTGGCAAAAGATATAAAGATCTATTGACCTGCAATCCTCTTTGACAAAAAAGTGAAATGAATTTTAGGAAAATGCAAGATTATTGGCTAAGGATGCATTGTTTTTGCTGCTCACCTAGTATTGGCTTCAATTGTCAGAACAGATGTAATTTACCTAAAAAAATGAAAACTTGTAAGCATGTATAAACAGAAAAAAAAGGAGAGAAGAGAAAGTTTTGCTGACTTTTGGCAGGAGAACTGAAGCTTCAAAAATTTTTGGCCAATAATTTAGTATTTAAAAACTTTCCTTTTTTTAAAAACTTTCCACTGATACTTTTTGTTGCTCTGAGCTACATAGGGTTTAATTCCCCTGGTCTCTGTTTTATTCTTAGCGTAAACTCTTCTGACACTATAGATATGGGGGCCAAAAAATGAGTAAAAAACAACTCTAAAAAACACATTGTGTCAATATCTCTGAGCTTCGGGAACGAAGTGGGTTGGGTCTTTCTAATCCGGAGCGAAGAAAGAGTAGCATAAGCAAGGAACTTTTTGTATAACCTGTATGGAACCATACATAGTTCTTGGATATGGATGCCAAGAAAGGACAACCTGGGAACCTAACTGAGAGACAATCACGTCTTTGATCTTGAACTGAAAGTTACCCCTGAGATACTAAATGTTACTTACACTGCTGATATACAATGGGACTGGGATCTGCCGAGTTAAAGTTAATAAATTTACAGTTAGATAGAGTAAATTTGGCTTACCTTGTTGTGCTGTGATTGTTTGGCCAATGCTTGTCTCTACCATTAAGCACAGAGTGACTACAAATACACTGAAGGCGTAATTGAAAACGTAATTGCATAAATTCTGCAAATACCTAGATTTTCGAGGAAACTTAGGCATCACGCTTGAATGACTGCGTTCAAGAAGAGTTTTTCTGAGAGCCCTGTTTAAAAATGGACGGTTACCTCAATATTATGAATTTTTTCCACAATGTAATTTATACTGTAGCTATAGAATTTTAAAATTGTTAGTAACTTGTTGTTGAATAACTAATCGACAAAATCGGCAATAATGAGAATGGAAATCAATAACGGTTTCAAATTAGCGAATGGTTAACTATAACAGGAAAAAACCTACAAACTGTTTGTGAGTGAAATTAAAAAATTGAGTTATGCTGATTGGGGATCCACTTTTTTTCTTAAATTGTAACAGAGAATAACTTAACTTGTCCCTCTTAATAGGGAACAATACACGTATCAATTAAAACAGAATGTGTTGAACTTTCCTAGATAGTAGATAGTGTTAACTCATACAAGACAATGCCACCAACTAAGATTTGATTTAGTGATAAAAAGATTTAAAAACAATTTGCAAATATGACAAATAAATTTGCAGAAAGTGTTCTGAATTGAGTTGTAAATGTTCAAATCTTCAGTTGGAGTATTTATTCATTTTAGCACACAACAAGCTATAGTACTGTCAAACTAATGCGTAAAAGAGTTGTAATATTAGCCAATCAGATTGCTCCAATTCCTTTTCAAACACCTTTCCGCATATCACTTAATCTGATCTTAATCAAGTGTATGCAGTCTGTGATTAAAAGTAAACCAAGGTAAATAAACTTGAGTGTACTTAGTTTTTCATGCAACTTCGAAACCGTTTTTTAACCAATCAAGTAAAAAATTCTGAGACAAAAAGTAAAAAAAAATCGAACAGTTTCTGTTGCATATGAATATATAGGTCGTGAATAAAAAAAAATTGAAACATTTATACATAAGAACTCGCATTTTCTCTTTCGAAAGTATGGATTTATTTTTCATCGTCGAAATTTTCATGGCAGACACCCAAGTCTATTGTCTGTGCCATAAAGTTGCAACGCTATCGAACGTTTCAAAGGTCAAAGTTCAAGTTTTAAACATTCACATATCTGCATTAATACTGTTCATTTGGAGCTCTGAAGTTATTCGAACGTTCACTTGCGTTGCAACATTATGGGACTAACTATCACATTCTGTCCCATAAAGTTGAAATAATCGAACGTTCGAAAAACGCCATGGCCTGTCCCATAAAACTGAGATATGGATAAGATGTTTCATGATGTCCCATAAATCTGAGAAATCCTATCATATAGGCATATCTTCTGCTGTATTTTAAGAAAATCAGCATTTTTCTGCTATTTTTGCTTTATATTGCACTCCAAAGGTTAAACGAACATACGTTTAAGATTTTGTCTGTTATTTGTCTTCTATCCGGGTTAAAATACCCAAAAGATATTTTGATGTTTTGATAACCAATTGCAGGCTCTACATTATGTTTTTTCATATTGCGAGAAAATGATTGAGTTGTAACTGATCCAGTCACCTGTCAACAAACTCGTGTTGAGTTGTACGGGCTTTCTTAAATTTCAAACCACAGTATGAAGAAACTTAACTATTTGATTGAAATTTAGCTAATATCAAAATTATTTGGCCGCAATCGCAGTAATTTAGTAGCCTACTGATATTGATTTCTTACAAAGTTTCATCTTTGATCATTTAGCATGTATCCCTGATGTTCTTAAACCAATTTCGATTTTTCAAAATCTTTTTAAATACTACCTATTGTTTGTACGGCCACCTGTTGCCGTTGCTTGCAATCACCCTCATCTCACTAATTAAAAATAGATTCACAACTCTATCAGTTTCTTAATTTAATTGAGGGTCTACATCTCCTCAAAATGAGCCTTTTTATTGCAGGTTGCTTACAGTTGATGGGTAAAGACGACAAAGCGGAAGAAATTATCGAGAGTTGAACAAACGTATAGGACACTAAAAAACTAAAGCTTTATAAGTGTTTTGCGCCCGCTGCCCTTTCTCTTTTTTACATATAATTGCAACGTTTTTGCCATTGCCAAAAAAGTGCAGTAAAATTTTCTGCAGAAAACTTTTGGTAAGAAAAATTTCTTTAGTGAACCATTGCATCTACTGAAAGATATTAACTTTATTGTTTTAAATTCTTTGAACTTTTATTTATCAACATTTTATTTTTGTTGATCCTCTGACCGAACTCTGAATAATTTTTGAAAATTGATTGTCCTCGTTCCTACCCGGTGCTCAAGTAAAAGATAGCAGTTTTTATATTGGCATTCCTAACTGGATAGTTTGCAATCACGGCCCCCAATTATTGTTGCATTGTTTGCTCTTTTCTATTTCTGCACTTCTTTTATGTCTCAACAGTTATCAGCATATCGCCACGACAATTTTTGATTAATTTTCTTCTTCTCAAATTTACAACAAAAATCGTGAGATTTAGATGGCAGCCCCCTTTCTTGTGTTGAGCTTTCTTGACCGTTTTAGTGCAGTTCAGACCAACGCATGCAGCATTATCGCAAAAGTCTGCATCTAAAACTTCACAAGAAAAAGTATCTTTGAGAATTGATTATGTTGAACAAAAATGACGCCAAAACATTCTGCATTGGCAAAGAAGTTTGGCCAAATTTTTCCCATCTTTGAACTTTTGCGGATTTTTCCCTTTCTAATGTTTTACAAAAACAGAATCATATAACAAACATAAGGCCAGTATAATATCTGTGCACTATTTTGAATGCACTAAAAATAGAAAAACCGAAGAACAGTTGAAAAAGAAAACAGTCATCAAGGGATAGGGGCTAAGTTTTTAAAGATTTACACAGAAATTGTTGTTTTGAGGAAATTCTCACATCAAAGCCGAAACTGTAAAGCCAACCGAAAATTGCTTAGCTGAAAATATCGAAATATCGTTTATCCAATAAACAACGATTATTTTGAAAAAAATTGATGGTAACGACTGCTTTGTAGTCAATGACAAAAAAAGTTTTATCTCTCCCAGTTCGCTATTAGCAGTCTAAAAGCTGTCGGGATACTAAGTTGTGAAAATCAAGTTTGTAATTTTGTATTCACTATGCTGTCGATTACCGTTGCATTAAGTAATTCCAAACAACTAATCGCTCCGCCTAGCTTTATGATAAAATTGCTCCGTAGAACTACTCAATTACTTCCAACCAATTAACCAAACAATTTTCTGTGATTTGGTCAATAACTAAGACAAAAAATCAAATTGGGGCAAATCAAAACGGGCAAGTTGAACCCCTAATAATTGCTCGCTGTTGTTTTTTGGAGACGAAGTTTTGGGGGACATATTACTTTCAGAATAGAACACAATTCACAGACGAGAATTCGTCTTTTGGCATAAGCGGACTTGATTTATCGGTCGTTATAATTATTTCCTTAAAAATGAATAGTTCGTCAGGCGAAGGAAAAGGATTCTTTGTCATCCTAATATTTAGATGTCAGAGGTGCTTTGATTTACTATCCCTTAGAATACTCAAATTTTCAATAACAAATCGATCGTAAAATAAATTACAAGTTTCATTTTAGCTAGACACAGTATTTACTGCTAAAATAACATTGCGACAATTCGCAATTGATATCAAATTAACATTCAAAAAACTAACTTTCTTGCTCTTCTCGCTTTGAGGTTTCAGTTTCTTCCATAATCTGCGGTTTGTGTTGTACATGTCTGCTCTCTACCGTTGATTGGGTTAACCTAACTAGGTCGACATACCACCAAAACGTCTTTTTTCCATACAAAACTGACGTCAAGAGTTTTTGGTTATCCTTTCATATAACGCATAGAGTATTCCAATTACACGTTGAGATATTTTGTGTAGAAATGACGTAATAATCTAAGTTAAGATAAAGCGTACTCCGTGTTATGATATTTAGAAACAATTGATATCAACGTATAATGACTAAACGATGCGCTGCATTTGTCTCCAATTTTGCTCCAATAATAAAGTAAACGATTTATGAAATTATTTAATGCTCAGCTGTCACATCGTAGGCCCTGTTTTATATCGCAAAAACAACTTTCCGGTTTGATATTGACCGAAACCGGTTCACTACTGTTTTCTCGTAAAATCCGTCGTTTTTTGAATTTTAGTTGATCAAATCACACCGTCAGACCCATCGCCGGTCTCCGTTACTCCATCCAATTTACAATATCTTCACTTGTTGCTATTTTCGATCAGCCAACTAGATTGCCTTCTTCAGGACCTTCATTTGCCAATTTTGTTGATTATTCAAGCTTGGCAGATATTCTTTCCGAAATCTGTTCCAAAAAATCTGCATGACCTTTAACTTTTCGAAAGAATTTCTGCTATTCAACAAACATTCCCACGGGTGGTTGATAGGGTTACCAACATTCTGGCCAACCAAGAAATGATTGAGAGTCAATGCTTCTAAGTGATTATCATCTGAACTCGTTGGAATCAACGGTCTGGCATTCAATGTTTGATCCACACTACAGATCGAAGGCCAAAGAACGTCCTCGGTTTTTGATCTGTTCCCCAACACCACATACTTTGGCTTCTTGCAATTTTTGATCGACCGATCTGATACTCCTCCAAAATGAGGTGCTGCCGTTGGGTTGAACTTTATATGATTCCTTGCTGAATTTGATGTTCTTTGGTCCTTCTTTGTTCCATGCCACAACGTACTTGCCAATGTCTTGTTCAGCTCGATCAAAATTTGTCCTCTTGTCCCCCATTATTGTACTTGTTTTGCCTATCCGTGCAATAAGTCGCGCAATTGCAACGAGACAACTATCTGTACTTAACTTGGGTACCCCTTCTTTGAGCAACGCTCTCACAGATAGAAATGTGAACAGTCAAAACAATCGTTTTTCGTTCCTTTGCCAAACTTCACAGTGAAAGGGTCAAATTTGCCAAATCTTGCATCTGTAAAGGCTGTTAAATCATCTAACCGCTCTTTGAGTAGATCTGCCATCGCTGGTGTTATCCTTTGTGCTCTGTCCTTTCTGCAGGTAACACACTTTGTTTTGATTGATCGTAAGGCGTTTTGTATGCCTATGATCCAACTTTTCTGCTGAACAATTATGACCTTTGCATGCTCTGTCCCTTCTTGTAGAATGTTCATCTGGTCGTTTTGCAAGAACAATTCAACCGCTTTTCAGCAAAATCGGATGCTTTACGTCGAAGTCAAATTGACTCTTGCCTATTCTGCCGTTGCCGCGAATGAGTCCTTCTCCATAAAGAAAAGTGAGAAATGTAGATTTTCGCTGCTTTTGCGAACTTGATTTCCGAATTTGAGGACCTTAATCGCTTCTGCAAGCTGTTTTCTTTCTGTAGTAATTTAAAGATGATTGCATTTGCTCTTTCTATTTTCCTAATACTTAATACTCTTGGTGCTAGCACTTGTCTACTCAAAGCCCGTTGCACATATGCCGTTGTATTTAATTGCCTGTTAAAAATGTTGAATCGTTCCAACTGAATAACAGCGTGCTTTTCTTCAGTCTGCGTTAGGATTACTGATGAGGTTAAGTTATCTTTATCTGAGGCCAAGGCTATTTTCAATTGCTTTCGCTATTCACTCTGTGGTTTTTGTGATGGTTTCAAGCAAACATCAAGAAACTTAGAATTTTTTTTTAATTTCAAAGAACGAAAGGAGAACTTAACTGAAGAAATTTGTCAATAAATAATGAGCATAGAACTAAACTCAATTCTAATTCAGTTTTGTCGCTATCATTATCTTATTGGCCTATCAATCATATGTCAGAAGTAAATTCTCTCACCAACAGAAACGTGACTCTAATATACACCTACCTCCAACTAACGAACTCGATTGTTTCTAGGCCATATATGATTCTCGTGAAATGTTGATGAAAGCAGAAAATCAGCTCGGGATTCGGAACTCAAATCTATTCGCATGTCAATCATGTAAAATATTTTCGGCTTATCTAAATTTTCTCTGTATATTTTGGCGTTGATAAGTATTATAAATACGAGCTAATTTTTGTATTTTGATTTTTTTGACACGTGTTATCGCCGACTACAATGGTGTCCAGAACAGCTACAGACAGACAAATTTTGGATCTGCAGAATACAGAATTAGCTAATATGTGGATTATGTCTTTTGTGGCGAAATGTCGCGCAGAGAATAAGGATGACAATGTCAAAACCGATGTTACTATACAGGAACTACAGGTAACCAATCTTTTTTAGTATGTGTGGGAAAGATGCAATTATTAAACTTAGGAGACGAATTTGTCCTAGGAGTTTGATAGACACTCCGTATAAGGACATCAGATTGTTGATTCAAAATTAAACTTCTCCTAAAGAGAGAGTAGTAACGGCAGAAAGTGGCTAACATATTGTCCTTAATACAAGGTGTAAGGGAGTCAGACGACAATCTCCTATTTCTTCTTATAGAGAAAGCATGCAATTGTGACTTCAAAGAACTCAAAAAAGCGGCCAACCTTGAAGAGAAATTGGTGAAAATAAAATTAATCTCAGGTTTGAAGGACCTTGAAGCAAAAATTAGACTAATAGACGGTATTAAAGCAAAACCAGCAATATCGATTACTGAAATGACAGAGGTTGCAGTTCAGAAATCAAGCAATGGCATTTTTGAGTTCCTCGTGAGGTAATAGTCCATTTACTCTGAAAGAAGAAGTTGGATTCAACTTCAAAGGGACCTTTCAAAAACCAAATGAAATATTTACGGCTAAAAAAAGCAACAAGATGTGCATTAGGTGTGGAGGTAAGCCACACTCTAGTTGACCTTGTCCAGCAATAAGTAAAAACTGCAACACAAGTGAAAAAGCGGGACATTTCTTAAAAATTTGTAGAAGCAAGCCCCTTCCAAATTCAGGTAAGTACAACAAACAGAAGAACTTTTGCGAAGAAGAAAATATTTATTCAGGGCAAGAATCACCACAATCGGAGATGGGAATGTTTTATACAAACAAAAAAATTATTAGCCTGTCTGCGACTTGAGTGTATGTATATCTCTTCAGGACAAAGTCACAGAGAAACTGGAACAGATGGTCAGACAGGGCATCCTTGAACCGGTACAGCCAGGACTCCCCAATGCATCTCCCTTGGTTGGGCAGCGGAAGAGGAGTGGAGAATTGAGACTTTGTGTGACTTCAAAGTTCGTATCCTTGGCAAGGTCATGGATGAGGACTACCCAATACCACACACGGAGACGATCTTCCGCAACCTACATGGGGCCTCCTATTTTGGCAAAATTGACCTTACAGATGCCTACTATCAAATTGAACTTGATCAGTAGGCAAAAGATATATGCACACTCAACACATCTCAGGTACTGTTCAAGGTGGGCCAAATAGCTCAGGGATTGAAGAAGTTGTCTTCAATCTTCCAGAATTGCATCGAGTCAACACAAGAAATCGAGGGTTTTGTGATCTTTCAAGACAAAGCGCTGGTCTATGGAACTACCAAAGAGCAGTTCGACAAGAGAATGCTTGTCGTCAAGAGTCGACTACGTGAGAAAAATTTATCTATTAATGAAAGAAAAATCTAACTCAAAACCAGTCGATAGCGTTAATTTTTAAGGATACTCCATTTCAAAGGAGGTAATAGCACCAGATCCAAAACATGTTGAAAAATTAAAAAATGCAAAACCACCAACTAACAACAAACAATTCGTATCGTTTGTTGGGCTAGCTATTTTTTACGGAAGAACGATTCCTAATTTCGCAACAAAAATGCTACCTTTAAATATTATGAGAAATAAAGATCTCTCGTGGGGGAAAATGCAACAAAAGACCTCTGAAGACATAAAAATGAATTATGCGCTAACACACTTGTACAGTTATATAGTATACAAAAAGAAGCAACAGTTTCTAAGGACGTCTCTGTTACTCTCTGTTACTCTGAATATCATTTGGCGGTGTTCTTTCGCAAGATGGACATCCAGTCATATATTAATCAATAAATTTGACTCCAGCGGAGCAAAACTACTCGAACATAGAGCGGAAATCAAAAAAATTGAACCAATTCCTTCTTGGAAGACGATTTACCCTACAGACGGACCACAAACCACTCAAATATTTCTTTGTACCAGACGAGGAAATGCTGAAGTCGATAGCTTTTAGAACCACACGATAGCTTCTAGAATCACAAGACAGCTAGAATCATAAATTGGTGATAGAATCACAAAAGCTCTAATTGACGTCGACTATGACACACCACGAGAGCAGATACCTCACGCAGATGCTTTGAGAAGAATGGATTTTTACAAAGACCAATCCGACAACGATCGAGTGTGCTTCGCAATCAATACCATCTACTTCGCTCAGACTGATTTGCTGAACCAAGCATAAATCAAAACCGAACTTGGAACAAACAGACTCTTACAGGATATAACGAAATAAATAAAAAGCGGCAATTGGAAAAAACGTTCAGAAGCGGAAATAGGAATTGAGCAACTTAATGGTGCACTTACTATACAATAGCAATTCATCTTTCGAGGTGTTTTTCCTTTCAATCAACCCAATTACGGTATTTGGTTTTGCCAAAAGCGCACGAGACACATCCTGGGAAGTATGCAACTGAGGCATCAGTTAGACTGATAGCGTGTTGGCCTGGCATTACCCAAGACGTTCAAAATTTTGTTTGTGAATGTAGGAAATGTCAAATGAACAGGCCTAACCTGGGAAAAACGGCCTCTAATTAGCCAGAAGCTGACGTTTGGGAACGGCTCGACACAGACTGGGGTTATGGCAATGAAAAAGGCAATATTTTAGTGACTGTTGACGCAGGTTCTGAGTGGATAGAAACTTTCCCCGAGGGAAATAGAAAATCAGGAACAGTTAAAATATATCTTAGTCAAAAATTTTGCAAGATTCGGAATACCAAAATTTTTAGTATCTGATAATGGTGCTGCGTTTGTAAATGGCAGCCTTAAACAGTGGTTTGAATTACTGGGAATCAGGAAAATGAGATGGCCCGTCTATCATCCAAGAGCTAATGGATTATCTGAAAGAGCAGCTCAGACAGTGAAGTTGTCACTTCAAGCGTTGTGTTTCAACCTCAATGTATCATTTGGAGCATTACTGCAAAGGGCACTGATGGAATATCGCAACACTTCAAAAACAAGTGGCAAAACTTCAGTTGAACTCTTGCTGGGACGCAGAGTGAGACTACTAGAAATAGCAGATTTTGAC
Source organism: Convolutriloba macropyga (assembly GCF_964194025.1). NCBI lineage: Eukaryota > Metazoa > Xenacoelomorpha > Acoela > Convolutidae > Convolutriloba > Convolutriloba macropyga. Next base: position 56,075,090 of record NC_134476.1, on the reverse strand, counting down.
TTCTGTGAAACCTTCGTCGAGTTTGACGAAAACTTGGAACTATGTTTATTCATTTCATGTTCCCTCATTATCCGTTCTTTCAACCGTACTTTTTGAATCTCTGCTTCTTCACCAGATTCCGCTTCGTTGCCCTAATGTTGTCTATTGTTAATCTATATGTTTTTGAGAAATCGCTTCATATTAACACTGAACGGAGCAAACAAACCGATTGAGTGGAATGCTGAAGTTACTGATGACAGAATCTTCCATTGAGTTATGGGTGTTTCAACATTCTTTTTATTGTACCTATGCACATTCGACGACCATCACTAGTAACAGTTGATCGCAGTCCAAGCTCTGAAGATAGCTTCATGTTAGAAACGACTTCAACTTGTTTCGTGTTACTGAGAGATTTCAAGTCATCTGAAATTGCTGAGAAAAACTCAGTGATATTTGTATCTTTGAGCAAGTAATTCGATATCTGCTGTCAGGTCGATTGGTTCGTCACAAAATCTAAAAAATGTTCCAATGAACCCATGCAGCAGATGGGGTTCTGCAAGAAGCTTGTTTTTTAGTAATACTGATTTGTATTTCGTTGCAGCATTGCAAACAAGTCTCAGTTCGCGAGGCTTGTTTCGTTTTAACACTGGATGTTGTGGCAAACAGCATTTTTTTTTGCAGACGTGCTTTTCAATATAGATGCGTTTTATATGTTTACGAGTCTCTTCTGTACATCTGTTTTGTATTTACTGTTGATAGAAAATTTTCATGATTGGTTCCCCATACATTATTCGCCCAAATAAATAAAACTGACCCAATGTTGAGGTGTGGTTGTTCGACAGGTTTGGCTCATGTTCACGCCACGGCATCCTCACTTCATACTGCTCGCTTCTAAACTTCATCCTTCTCTCCAGCATCTTTTGTGCCTGCAGTTCATTGACTGACTGACAATTTTCAGTTTGGAAGCATAGGTTTCTATTTCCAATCATTTATTGAACAATCTCAGCCAATTTTACATCTTCTATGAAAACGAAATGAGAAGTATTTTGTCTTCTCTTACACATCATGGGTCCACTGACTACCCGTCAAACTTCTGTTGCAATGGCAAAAGATATACTTCGTGCTCCTATCTTGTAATGCAATGGTCTCTTTAGGTTGCAAGAACCTTGGCCCACAATGATGCCAACTTTCACCAAATTGAAGATTTTGTCTGAATGTCATTCAAGTGATTGAAACTTTGCTCTCTTTTAGAGTCGTTGTTGTTTGAGTTTCCCAACGCGATTGACGGGTGTACAAAAGATTCTTTTAAAATCACTTTCAAATGCGGTCCCTTTGTTTTGATGGATGTTTTTTTATCTTACTGACAGAATCAATTTTCTGTTTTTCCGTGTATGCCAGCTATTCTAAGCATAACATCGGTACCTTTTCTCGTTGGGCTATTTCTCATTAACGCTCTGATCGAGGAAAGATAGCGTTGATACACTATCAAGGAAAACTTATTGTTCACTCTGCTGCTATCGCTTTCTTTCGTAACTTGAATTATCTGACGAGAGCTCGTAACTTCGTTACTCTGGCGGGTTGTTGCTGCGCCTAAGTTGACTAAGTGATTGCCGTCCACCATAAGATTTTCTGGGTGACGCAATTGGTTGTGCTTTGTGGTTCTTGCATTTATAACAAATGCATTGAAATAACAATCTTTGATTGCAAGTCCTTTCCCCATACATCTATAACCTAAATGTTGCTTTCTGACCTTGCATAGTGATCTTTCGCGTCCATTTTCTTGAGTAAAGGACAATTCCCCTTTTTATATGAACGATCGGTTACTGGCCAGTGATCGTTATTTATTGACTGCGCCTCTCTTGTGTTTGAACTCCTTGATTATCATCTTTACGTTCCCCTAACGAGGGCTATGAGACGCATTTGTAAACAAAAGACTTTTTTGATAATCAATTTTCCAGGAGACAGAGGTCTGGTAAATCCTCATTGATCTCATCTACATAGAACATATTTCTCTTTCAGATTAGATGGCAACTTTTCAATCGCAATTTGCATTGTTGCACTAGATCTCAATTCGCCATCATATTTGTAGTGCTTCAGAACACTGACTACATTACCGATCGTTGTTGAATAATTGAATAAGTCTTGAAGCGTGCATACGGATTGCCTGTTGATTTCACAGAGTTTTGAGTGGTGCCTCTACAATTAGGTAAAATCTGCCAAATCTTTGTTCAACAAACCCAAAGCTTCAACATATAGCTCATCGGAGTAGCTGTAATTGCTATAGCTGCTTTCGCCTTTCCACTCCTGCAATGTTTTCAAATAGATCATTTCCTCTGAGCTAGGAAAGGTACGGCTATGAACTGTGCCTACGATCAAATATGCCATTCTAGTGGATTTACGTTGAAAGAACTTAACTTCAAGTTTGGTAAGAAACTGCTACTGCTCATTATATTGTGCTCTAACGGGACCGGTGAACGGTTAAGTTCAAAACGCTCGCCGCTTGTGGATCTGGATATGAATAAGCTTTCTCGATCAAAACAGACTCATCGATTCTTGTCGTGTCCATTTTTCACTTAATCAAAACTATAGTCTCTGATATTTGCAAACCTATCTGTCTTCTTGAGCCAGCTGAAGACTTTTTTTTCTCTATGGGCTTTTCCAATGCAAAACCAATTTATACTTACCGCGGCACCATCATCAGAACCATCAAGTGCTTTATTTTGCTGTTCCAGGTTGAGTACACCTCTTCTTCCAAACAATGCCCTTCCCTCACAAACTCCTTTTGCTTCCAATCACAGATTTTTTGTCCATTGCATCTTGGAGTTATATTTTTTTCGTTGCGATCTTCGTTCTCTTTACCTTTCACTGGAATACGCGTTTGATTCGGTGTCCTGGTTCTCATTTTTGTGGCCGTTGACTGTGTTTTGAGTGTTTCCTCAACAAAAGCTGAAAATTAATCATTTGGCTTAGCAATCTTGCTATCAAGACGTGTCTGATCCTGCTGATACGCCATGCTTGCCTGACATTGGATATTTGACAACAAATTAACTTCGAAGTTGGCAAAAAATCTTGTTGTCGAAATTCGTGTTGTTGGCAGAAATCAAAATTAATGAAGATATTACCGCTCTTGCCAAGCAGTTTCTCTAACTAACATCAAATTGCACTTTTAGACGATATACTGTTTTAACTTTGCTAGACCAGTCCTTATTCGTGATCAGATCGGAGCGTTCTTTTATTTTTAACTCAACCTGCTGTATGAAGTAGTTAATTTGTGTCTCTAGATGCTTTGACTATGTGATCAAGTCGAAGTTTGTTTGCTCTGACGCTCTAGCTTGAAACCTGTGAGACCAGTGGTTTTGTTTTATGCAGAGTTGACGCCTCAAAATTGCTTGACAGTGCAACTCAATTTGCCTCTTTGGTTTTTGCTTTGTTCAAGATAAGACAGTGGCTTGTCCGGGTTGGTGGACCAAATGTTACAGCTGATTTTCTATCAAAGACATGGGTATTTTCATACCACTCTGTTCAGTTCGTTAATGGCATTTTACAGGCAGTCGGCATAATAAATTGCGCAATTTGCTTTTGTTACTTTATGCTCTCTCTACTGCAGATTCCCGTTGCATTAAACGTGAATTCGTTAGTCCAAATAACTAATCACTCAGCTTTGCTGAAAATTAAATTTGCTCGCTGTAACTATTGAATTGATTGCAATCAACTAATCAAACAAGGTTCTGTGTTTTGGTTTATAACTCAAAGAATATATCAAATGGGGTCAATTCAAAACCGGAAATTTGCATCTCATTAGGTTGCTCAATGTATACGTTTATAAACGAAACTAAGAGGGACATTGAATTTCAGAAAAGAACGTAATTCACGAGGGAGAATTCGTTTTTGCCATAAGCCGAGTGAAAAAAACAAATTTATTTTATTATAGGATTTTCGGGATCTAATTTGTTTTTGGCTCAATATGTTTTTACAAGCTCAGTCACTGGGACCGGAGCCATAGAAAAATCATTTGAATTTTTAGATTGGAAAACTCAAATCTGTGGACTGTACGTTTTGTCCACCGCCTATTTTTCTCAACTAATTTATAATGGGCTGTTTTTTTGGTCAAGAAAAAGGAATTTTTGTGACCCTAATTTTAAAATATTTTAGATTCCTTTAATTCCTTGCTCTCAAATTACTCAGTTTTTCAATATCAAATCGATGCTTAAAAAAATTTCAAGTTTCACGTTAGTAAGACATAATTATTTTGTTCAAGTAAAATTGCGACAATCCACAACTTTTGCCAAGTTAACACTCAACAGTTTAATTCTTTCCGCTCCTCCCATTTTGCGGTTTCAGTTTATTCTATAGTCTACTATTTTTGTTGTAATTGTCAAATCTCAACCGTTGATTGGATGAACACAACTGTGTCGCCATAACTCCAAAATTTGACTCTTTCCTGGCAAAACTGACGCCAAGAGCCTATATTATTAATAAATTCTTCCAAATACACCTAAAGACTTTGGTAAAGATTTGACGTAAAAATCTACGTTATGATAAAACGCACTGCATGTAATTGGTTTTAGAAACGAAAGTTCCTTTTAGAACGACATAAGTGGCTCAATTCTGCTTGCATCAGCCCTAAAATTTGTTCCGCTTATAAAACCGTTCCCTTAAAATTTGAAAAAATAGTCACTTTTCGGCCTTCACATTGAGTCAAAACGCTTCTACTGAAAAAATTATGTGAAAAATAAAACAAAACTATTTTATTATAGCATTTTTGGGATCTAACTTGTTTTGGCTCAAACTGTTTTTACAAGCTCAGTTACAAATTATATGTTGTTATATAGCACGTTACTATGTAAAAAATAGCACTTGCGCTTGGGAGCCGTGAAGGACCTTAGCGCACTAAGCTAGGGGCCAAAAAACTAGATCCAAATAATGTTGATACAAAATTTTTTTCTAGTATTTTCAGTATGCCATTCAAATTACGTTTTCTATTTTAATCAGGAAAATTAATTAAGTTTACAGTAAGGTTGAGTTGTCATGAATCTACAATATTCCAAAAAACTAAGGACCACCAAATATGAGGTTTAAGCGTTTTTGAAAAAACATTTCGAGAACCTTCAGCCAGACCAAAGTCATGATTTGTGAATTTTCTGAGGTTGACCCAAATTGACATAAAAGGTATCAAATTGAATTTTTTTGCGCTTGGATTACCACTAAATGCAGAGATTCAAACAAAAAATTTTTGCGCTGATTTTGGATAATTCAGGTCAATTTAGACTGTGTTTAATTCCTTATCATATAATTGGTTTTTTTTTCCCGCTCAATTCATAAAACCCAGAGTTTTTTTATGTTATCTGAGAATTATAAAAGTAAGGTTTTTGACGTTTTTGACACCTCATTTTCTATAATTCATGAAAAGGTGGAAAATTGCTTTTCTGAGAAAAATAAAGACCAAAATAGCGTTCAGCATGCTTTCAGGCAATCTTATCTTTTTACTCACTAATTCCAACAATTCTTTGTAATACTAATTTTTGGATTTTTTTAGAGGCTCTTCCATCAAGTTGAAATTCATTGCATTTAATTTAATAGTACATATATTCAAAATAAGGGGTTACTTTTGTGTCATTTCAGCTCAATTGAGCCTGATTTTTTCCCTTTCTTTTATATTCTTTTTTTTTCATAGCAATTGATACAATAAGCAGCTCTTTTGATGATACTGCGAACAAAAAAAACTATGTTTTAGACTACGCCACTTTTGGAGTTCATCTATTTGATGGAAATTGAAAATTGTTCTGAATTCACGAAACGCTAAGATTGCTACCAAAAAATTAATGACTAACATAGTGTTGACAGATCTCAAATCTTGAACAATTGAAGCAAATTTTTGAATGTTTATGCTGGGTTAGTATTTCAAAGAACCTATTATGAAAATTTTCAGCTCGTCTGGGCATATATTTAACGTTACTGAAAATTAACAATATTTTTTGCAAGCTTGCATTCGTTTCTTCATATCCTCAAATACTTTGGTGTCTGTCCTTCAATTCCTGATTAATTTTGGTTTCTAGTCGGTTTAAAAATTTTCAAGAATCTTGGGGTTATTCGTCAAGAAATGCAACCTTCTGAAATTTTGTTTTGAGGTTTTAGAGAAGAAGTCACGTGACGATAAACATATCTGAGTCGTCTGTGCTTTCCCAAAACTATAAAGCAATATTTGTCAAAAAATCTAACAACAATTTCCAAATTTTGGCTAAGTTCATATTTGTTTAGCCTCTTTTCTGGAAACTTAACGAACTGCTGACTTTAAAGCACGATGTTGATGAATCAAACGAATAACGGACAATGATTGATTGTCGTTTTTAGATGCTGGCAATAATTGGCGGATTAGGTGCTAGCGGGGAATTAGCGAAAACATTTAAAGGTGGCGAACGAGGAATGCTGACTAAGTTCAACTGTCGAGGCATGCTCAACCTACGAGGGAATTGATGGTCTAACTGTAAACCATCGCAGTGCGTTGTTGCTTGAGAAAGTTGTCGGGTTGTGTTTGGGGCGTTTAGTTGAGTTGGCATACCAAAATTTGTTGGTGGTGACGGAGGCGTATATTGAGGCTGTTGCTGCTCTTCCATGATGTCGTTTGCAACATGTGCATTATTGGTTACTTGGTTCTTGCGGCTCATGGACAAGGAGGTTGATGTTGGTCTCAACTAGACCATGTGTTTTGAGATTAGAGTGTGAGTTTAGAAGTTGAGTTGAAGAAGGACGTGGGACAATTGCTTGGTTGGATCTGGCGATGGAACCAAAAAAGTGCAAACTTGGTTCATTTGCAACATCTGCCTTGTTCCCGGCCGGTGACGAATTGACCCAATCTTGATCAAGTTTCCTGCTCTTGACTGAACTTCTTTCCGTAAAGAGTTTGCTCGATTTGCCTGTACCAGACCAGTCTGATGAAGTTTTTGTAATCAATTCAATTTCTTCAAGGGATGCAGCAGCTATCTGCTTGCGATGTTCTTCCTCAAGCTGTTGTATTTCCAATTTTTGTTTTTGCGTTTATGTTTCAATTTCAAGACGCTGTCTAGCAATGCGCAACTCTGCCTCATGCTCTTTCTTAAGTTCTTCCCTTTAAGTCTTGATATTTCTAAGTCTCGTTGACGCTGACTTGATCTTTTTGAGGAAGTCATGGGTGAACCTGATCTTGAGTGGTGAGGGGTATGCTGCTCTGCTGTCTCTTTGTCTTGGACTGAATTCATGTACCCTCGAGCAGCAGCAATGATTTCGTCAGTTTTCTTAGTTGCAATCTCTAACAGTTTTTCAAGGTTCATACAGGCAGCATCTGGATCTTCGGTTTTTTGTGCCAGATCAAAGAGCTCTTCATTCTTATCAACTACTCTTGTGAAACCATCTTTGCACTTCAAAAGTAGACGTTCGATATTAACTTTCCTGTCTTGCTTATCCACAGCATTGTTAACTTCACCATATATTTGAGCTTTGAATTTGACAAAAAACTCGAATTAACAAAACGGAAGACGGGAAATTTTTATTCAGCAATTACGACTCGAATAAGATTCCAGAAAAGACTTTTGATGCAATCAATACCTTGCTTATATAACGTGCGACACATAAGCGCTTCCGCTATTAACGTTAACAAAGTATTTCAAAGTAACACTGGCGGCAAAAAGGCTAGACATGACCTGTTAGCCTTTTGCTGGCCAATCTCGACCGATTCGGCTCATGTTTGACGTAATTTGTCCTTGCTTTGGCCTGAAAGTTAAACCATTCCGAGCGTTTTATTACACTAATATTTTTATATCTATGTGATTATAGTCTAAATCGGGCTAGTTCGGCACAAAACCGCTCTCTAACAGTCCGTTGCTCAAGGTACATGCGGTAAAATATTGCTTTTGCTTTGCCAATTTGGTCGTAGTCGGAGGCTCTTCGGGGAGCCAGCGACCCTTCGATCCAGAGTGCAGTGCGTTATCGTCTGCGCTATGCCGTCTTGATAGCTTGCTATTCTATTCAATCATATACACGCTTAAAAACATACGCTGCTTAGTTTATATACACGCTTAATTTGCATTCGCAACATCCTCTGGCCCCGAAAGTGTTGATTCTAAAACAGGCATTATCTTTACACCGGGTTGGATGTACTTACCAAAATTTGTCCTTATCACAGTCGAGCGGGCAATGCAGTCGCTGCCATAACGGAGGTTTTCGATGCGGCCCATGGGGAAGTGTCCAAGAGGAGTAAATCCGTCCACTACCCATTCAAGATCCCCAGATTTAAGCTCTGTTTTTGCTGGAGTGGACCATTTGCTGCGACGATTCAGGTTGGGCACATATTTAGCTAACCACGTTTTCCAAATTGAGTCAGCGTAGCATTGAGATCCCACGAATCTCTTGCGGTGGTCGAAGCTCGCTTCTGCTAAAAGCGAAGGCACAGTGCTTGACCTGTTTTCAAGAAAGAAGTGATTAGGTGTTATGGCATCAAGTAACGTAGGGTCAGAGCTTACAGGGTTAAGCGGCCTGTTCATTTGACTCTCAATTAAATTTGGAGTCAAACAATGTAAACACAAGGATAGTTCATTCTCAGTAACAATGAAGTTGGTACCATTGTCCGACCAGAAGACGCGGGGTTTCGAGCAATGAACCGTTCAATTCCCATAACTAAAGAACTCATGTCCATCGTTGGCACAATTCAATGTGTAAGGTGCACGTTGTCAGTCGCGTAAAAAGGAAACCCCAACGCTTTTCTCTTGAGCGCTTCACTGACACAAAAATGGGCCAAAATAATCCATTCGGCCGGTAAGTCGACCATCAGTGGCTGAACAGAGTTTTTGCTACGCTTACGGCATAATACACAGTTAAATTTGATAGATCTTAATGCGGAACGCAATTTCAGGACTGCGTAGCTTCGTTGTATGCCAGCTCGCAAAAAGTCAATGCCCTCGTGGTGGTTAACCAAATGCTCGTTGTTGAGAAAGAGCCCTACAGCAGGGTGACGGCTATCAAGTATGACAGGGTGTTTGATGTCATAGTCGGCTTCAACTAATCGTTTAATGCGACCACTAAATCTTATCAGAGCGTTGGGACCAATGAAAGGGGTATACTCCGAAATGGGGCTTTTTCAGGTAAGGTGCTTTTCTTCCAGCATTTGTTTTTCTCAAACGGGAATAATTCAGATTTAACAAGGAACTGAACTTTTCCTTCAGCAACTTGGAGATCATCAGGCCTACAAATTGAAGAATCTGATGACCGGGAGTGGGCATGCTTTGGGAGGATGCGGAGGAGGTAGGCGATTATCCTAATTATTTTGAAGTAGGAGCTAAATATGGTGTAATCGAACAGTTTTACATCGAAGGAATTGTTGCTCGGAAAACTGCTTTCTTGTTTTTCAGCCGAATTACCTAAGGGAGAGGTTAACCGTTTAATGTTGTGTAATATCTTGTGATTTGGCTGGAAAGGAAAATCCCAACTTTTAGTGGAAGTAGGGAGCGAGCTGTCCAACTCATCACCACTTTCCCAGTATTCCTCAAACAGATCCTCGATTTCAGCTTGCGTCGGTGAATCCCACACGGGATCAGTTTTAAAATCAGTGGCTTCAATTGCGTCGACATGACCAAACGGTAAATTTTTTGTGCCTCCCTCAAGAATGGAACGTTTGTCATCCAAGGGACTCAGGGACAGTTTACTGATTGAAAGGGTCTACAGAAGATGAGTGTCTGACAGAATTCTGTTGTTCGATGTTCGAATAGTGGGTGACAGGAACAGAGAGTATTTCTGGTGGGTTAATTGTTGCCGTGCAACTCTGGTAACACCTTTTGCAGAGAGTTTTTGTAAATCTAAATACATAATATTACGAGAAAGCGTGAAAGTTTGATCATTTTTTCCAAGGCTTTAAGAAAAAATCATTATCAATGCTTGCTTATTTAAAGTTTAGTGTGATGTCTGTGTGATAATGTCTTACCATAATAACACCAAAATTATAAATGAATGTAAAACTCTTTTACCTGCTGAAGTTACGGAAAATAACTTGGACTTCAGCGAACAAACTCATCGATGATTTTTCCAACGAAAGAATCTTTATATTTGAGAACGATGAGTTTGTTGTATTTGTTCAAAAAGCTGATAAGTCCTTAGAGTAATTTGAAAAATCAAACTCCGACAAAATATTAGGCTTTGCCGCTTATTCTTTGTGAAAATTGTCAGATCAAACAATATATGGCAGATTGTTTACCAAAATATAGCAGGCGACAGTCAAAATGCTGTTTCATTTTGGTATAGTAAAATCTATACATTTGAAATTTAGCTAATTTGAAAATTGTCGCGCCAACAAGTTTCGGCTTATCCCAAAATTCTCTTTGTGTCGTGCGTGATGGCAGCTAAGATTTTGCGGAAAATTTTTAAATGTCTTATATAAAAAACTTGAAACATTAAGGAGCACTTGATCTGCGTTATGCGCAGATTTCATTCTCCTTCTTTTTTACTGAGCTTTCACAATAAGCACTTTTGTTCATAAGTTTAAACCATTTTTTTAAATTACGCTCCTCGCGGTCTGTCTATTTTCTGTGTTTAGTCTGATATATGGCTCCATCCAGATTTTTTTTTGCAAAATTTTGAGAACGCGATGTACTCTTTCAACAATCAGACCAAGTTGCATATGAAGTTGAAGATTCTGGTAATGGAGTGTATAACGTGTTTTTTGCGTGACGGTTTGCAGTAAATTGAGGAAAGATGACCGCGGAATGTTGACATTGAACTTCAACTCTCTTTCGTAAGTGCTCAGCCTTTCATTGAGTACTAATTCTTTTGTTGGCGCGGGAGGGAAATCAAGATGGAGGCCTCGTATATTGTCTGGGTATGTCAAATGTATAACAAAGGTGCAACTTCTGCAGATTCGGTTGATATGATGAGTACCTGCTCGAGTGATAATTCCATCAGAAAAAATTCACCAAACCGTAGATGTTCTATTTTCATGATGCCACCATGCAAGTTGTTAGCATCTATCGTAAAGCCAAAAGATGACTCGAGAGCGCTGTCATAATTCTCCTTGTACTTGTTGTTCGCCTTGAGGTAGCATTCATCGTACACTGAGGCGAGACCTCCTTGAATCATGTTTTTAACAATTTCCAGATCTCTATTTGTCAGCAATTAAATGTTGGACCAGCAAATTTTGAGAAATGCATCATCAGCGAGAATTGAGGCACTGTAGTAATGAGCATAGTCCAGTCCATATGTTTCATACACTGTCTTCGAAGATCTTCAAACACTCACGCAAGCAAAATGGTGTCGAACATCAGACACAAGTTATGAAAGTCTTCAAATTTAAAATATTGGAATATATCAAAAACAATTTTTTGCTTTTTGTAGTTTTTCCTCAGTAATTTGCAATTTTCCATTGTCTAAGCCGTTCTTCCAGTATTCTTTTGGGTGAAATTCTGTTTCTGCGAACTTTGATCGGTCAGTCATGTATGAATAGCTGTATATTCCTTTCTCTTTAATCGAATTTGGAGCGTCAGCTGACAAGTCACTATCAAACCTTTAATCAAAAATTGCGAAAGCCGAAACGGGTAGATAAGCAATTAACTTTTCTAGGGATGTAATTAAAAACGTGAAAATATCGATAAAGCGTACCCATTCTTAAATTTTTCTGATTTTTTCATCTCCCAGTGACTGTTTTGATTAGGACACCGCACGTTAACATTATGTACTTCTCATTGGTAGATGGGATGACGTTTATTGCTCGTTATATTTGAAATTCCTGAAGTGCTAATCAGACATGGTGATGGTCATTGTTAGCGATTTTGTGATCAATTACGTGAGTGAAAAGGAAGTCACCACGGTGGTGGCGATGGTCCAAATAATCCAATTGGTGATGGCTATGGTCCAATCTCTTGGAATTGTTTTATGAAGTTCGTCATGCAGTTTTTGGAGCTGTAGAAAACGAATTCTTTTGGTGTCGAAAAACCATTTCCAAACAAAGTTAGAGCAATACCTAAGGGCATGTGTTGTTCAATAATTTCAATTGATGATTCGCCCGGATAAGCTGGACAAGATGAGAATGGTGTTAGAAACGACTCAAAATCGAAACAAATAGTAAATGGGAGACCATCGTGCCTGAAATTTTTTGAATCGGAAGAAAGTTTTTATCATCGCTGGTCATCTTTATTGTCGCTGGTGCATGGTTTCGAAGTGCTTCACCGTGCACTTGATGTTGCTTTTTAGAGTAGGAAGTAACAAAACAGTTTCTTCAAAGACGCAATTTGTTTCTGTACTGTTTTTGCTTTAAAGTGCTTACCAGTTTAATGAGGCTCTTGATAAAAACATAATGATTTACGTCTTTGATAAACAAGAGTGGAAGATCCATCGTTGGTTCAATATTTCTGTTATTGGAAACATTTATAGGAAGGAAGTCTCCTTTTGAGAAATTGAACACGTTAACCTGCACGTCATTCAAGAATTTGAAGTGCTGTATATCGTGAAAACCCATGGGCATAGAAAACTCAACATGTACGTAGCTGGGTTTGCCAATTGTGTTCTAAGGTTTTGCGAAGAATCAACTAAGTCTGGTCCGTGCAGCTCATTGTAACAATTTGTGTGGCATTAGTTTTATCATTCAAAAACATCATGATTGCGTATATTTAATAAATAGCGTTGATTCCGATAACAAAGAGGAAGCTCAATTAAAGACGAACCACGTGTTAGCAAAAGTTTAGCAAACCTTAGATAAACCTGAAAGTTTTTTTGAAGAATTCAACCAATTCCATGAGATGGGAACACGAAGATGACAGTAAGCAATTTGCTACCAAGTGAAAAAACGTTTCACTAGATAATTGATGATGAAGAGGTGTCATTTCAGAAGTGGTGTAGTTATCAATTTGCGATGCTTCTCCATTGTCTCGCGTTTTTTAAAGAATTTATAGTTTTTGCGCCGAACTGGAAATTTTATGAACCTATGTTCAATGTTTCCTAAAATCCCATTGATTTAATTTCTCAGAGAAGTCATGAAATAGAGAATCACGACGGTGTTGATACAATCTACAATACGATAAGACTGGATACTCCTTCACTCCTTCTAAAGGATGACTCTGTTAGGGAACCTCGTTGCTCTTGTTGTTGTTTTTGTTGTTGTTGTTGGGTGTTCTGTTGTTGTTGTTTTTGGTGTCCCCCTTGATGCCCAATTGGAGAGACAACGCTCGAGTTGTCAACAAAAGGTAACTCATGTTGTTTTCTGATGTGTTCGTCGAAAAAGTTTTTGTCGTTGAAAGCACGGTTACAATAATGACAAAGTAAATCGGTTGTGACAGTCAGAGAGGTGACTTTGAAATTCAGATAACTGACGGCAAGTAACTCGGCAAATTGAGCAGCGATATACGGTTATGATGTTCTGGTCAGCAGGAACAATGCGTTCATGACAAGCACGGTTACTTTTGTTGCTGTTAACGTTGTCTCAAAAGTTGCATTTTGTTGGCTTCTCCAAGATAAATTTGAACGAAAAGTTAAACAATGCAGAGTTTTTATTATGATTGATTTCAACCTTTATTTACTGCTACGCAATGCAAAGTTTAAAAGTTTGCGCTCACAAAACTGATTTTGAAATTAACCAATCAAAGTGATGTAAATTTGAAAGCGCGCCACATTTCAAATTCAAATCTAAACAAAATTATCACTCTATCAAAGGAGGGGCAAAATTAAAAAAACCCTAAAATTGGCTTAAAAAGCAGGCAGATTAGTTCAAATGTACATTCCCCTTCTATGATTTTGTTATACAATCAAAAATAACTTTGGTAAATCTTGAAAATTTCGAATATGATTAAGTTCTGGTTTCATGTTTCGGAAGCATACATGCTAAGGAGCACTTGAAGGCATCTAATCTGCGGGGTAAGGTATGTCATACAAGAAGAAATTCCCGAATTGATTAGGAATCAAAAAGATAATTAAAAAACCTCAGTTGAAAGTGCATCGAAAGCCGAGTCTTTTTCAAATGACTTTGACACTTAAAAAGGATTTTATTTGGTGTTCATGTGTTAAGGGACATGATTGAGATCTACAAGAGGATCTCTATGGAGTAATCTTAGAAGCAACTTTTGTGTAAACAAATGAAAGACAAATATTGTTTTATTGAATTTTTCATTTTTTTTGTTGAAAAGGGTTAAGGCGATTAGGTTTTTTTCAAGAACAAAAAATACATACGTCTGTTACTTCATCAGCTCTTCAGCAGGTTCCCAATGCAGAAAAACATCTGTTTAGTAAGGTTAAAAATGCCTCCTTCATGTTGAAAATATTAATTTTTTCAGGTTTCGTATTATGAGGGATTCACTAATATCAGAAAAAAATGCAAAAAAAATTTGTTGCAGTAACTTTTTTAACCATAAATTCCCAATGAGAAACAGTGGGGACACTTGCCCATCGTATGAGCGTATCCCCGTGCATTTCACATAATTTTTTTTTGCTTCCGGATTTTTTTACAGAAAAATACTTTGTCATTTTTCTGAAAATTGCTGAAAAAAGTTTTTGATATGAAATTGGTCCCGATTACAGCTATCAATTGCATGCTACTCATTGATATCATCGATAAATCGTCTCATATTCGTTTATCATGAGTCTCAGCTGATATAAAGCAGAAAGTTTTTTTCGAGTTCAAGAAAAATGGGCAAAATATTTATGCAATAAAAACAAAGTTGAAGGTTTCAAACTTTTGTTTAGTGAAAACTGTAATTGAACATACAATAGAAAAACCTCACTATGATATCAGTGCCGGCATAAGTTCGTTGTTTTACCAAGAAAACGTCAGAATTCCATTTCCGTTGTTAACCACTTTTTTGTCGAATTTCTGTGACGCCCTTAATGTTCAAATTTTTCTTGCAGCATTTTCTTAAGAACAAGAGCTTTCAAAACTGCAAAACTGTTATCCTTTAATCAAAGGTATCCTTTGGTTTATTTATTAATTGTCATTCTTTCTCTTAATAATTAACATATATTGCTTGCCAGAAATATTTCATTTTTAAAGAATTTTTTTGAGCAAAAACGTTACAATATAAAATAGAAAAGTGTGATAAATAAAGGTGGTAAAGTTAGGCTAGTTTGTTTAAAGAATTTGTTCAAATAAGTTAAATGTTAACAAGGTGCTTGATATGTTTTCATGTGGGACGTGATTGAACTTCTTCAATTCCTTATAAAAGAGTTGAGGGATTTTATTATGAATTTTTTCTCTATCGAAAACCCAAACTGTACAAACCCAATCAAGATAATTGTGCGAATGAAGTAATAGATATAAATTTGTTGAGCAATCTAAAACATGCAGATAAAAACATTTCAGTTCTAGTTTTAAATATCAAATGTATCCATCAAGTTTTTTTCTGGTCTTGGTTTTTTGGGAGCCGCACAAACTTGCAGTGTCTCAGAGCGAGCTTTCCGGCGTTTCAAATAAGACTGAGTTTGATTGCACTGGTGTATGAAAGCTTGTACCGGATAGAATGTTCAGTCAAAAGCTTGGTTTCCGTTTCACATTGAAGACTTTCGTGAATAATTTTTAATAATTTCCGCAATTAGGGATGGGTTAGGAGTAGGTGTGACTGTTGGATTAGGGTCAACTGCAGGCGTGAATGGTTCACTTGTGGGATTTTGACTTGCCGGAGAATCGGGAGACGACCTGAGTCCCCAAATATCTGCTCATTCGTTGCATGCCTTATAAATCCCGAGTTGATTTTCACAAAATGGAACACACTCACAATCGTAGCGATAGAATACCCGCCGCACTTCGTCTGTCGAAGTGTCAACATCGTAATTTTTGAAAACCGTTGTAACCATAGGAGGCAAAAACCCACCCGAAGTATTAATGCTGCTCTCAGAAAGCTCCGTTTTGTTAGGTAGAGCTGCAATGGCATTGATAAAAAGTTTTGGAATTAGACAATGCTGGTACACTGTCCAAGCTTCACCAACTTTTTTTCTGTTGAATTACGACAACCAAGTTTTTGTACAAATTCTGATAAACGAAACTTCATTCTTGGAAAGTCGCTGATTCCGAAAGAATTTTAGCAGACATTATAACAGTCAAATATTAACGGAGCATAAATTGGAAAATTTAAGTAAAGATTAAAATTGCAAATGTATAGCAAAAGAAACGAAAAGAAATGAACGCAAGGATTTTAGTGATGAAAATACGTAAAAGTATTAACACACCTTACAGTTTTTTGAGGGTCATATCTGTTTTTAGTTTCTGTTTTCAAGTTTTGTGTCTTAGCGGGCCACTAACCAAGTAAAACAATAAATACTCAATAGGTTGGCCTCAACTGCATTTCATGTCTAGTTTAATATCTGTTTTGAATTTTCTGCATGCAACTCTTAATTACACTGCACGCTTCCAATAAATTGGAAATCATATAAAATTAAACGTGTGCTTTCAGGAAGAACGGAACTACAACCATTAATTTTAGTTTTGTCGCAATTCATGAAAAGCAAGGGAAATCTTATCTAATGTCACCTTATCCAAGGTCTGATTTAATCCCAACTTACATCCACCATTAGCTTGAATTTTTACACAGTGAAAAATTAGACTACTTGAAAGTGATAAAAACAAATTGCACGCTGTGCCTTTATCTTCCACTAAAGATACAGAGTTTGGAGATTGCTATTTTGATATTTCCAGCACTGATAAGCGTTTAATAAGGGAAACCTTAAAACCTAATAATAATAGGGAAAACCATTACTATGGGAAACACTGAAAACCTATGAAAGGACAGGAACGGATGTGTTTTTGAAACTGTTTAAAGAGGCAGCAGAGGAATAAAGGTTTGAACAGAGAACTTCGTTTACTCTGCAAGAACTTTGCAGCTTGGTCAGTACGAGAGAGGAGGTTCTTGAATTAGTAGATCATGAACGAACAAACAGACTGTTTAACAAAATTGTCACCAAATAAAAAACCGAAATTCCAAAACAAAAGTGTCAGCAAGGATGGTGGAAGCAATTTATGAATGTTCTCCAAAGTATTTCAAATAATATAGATTCAAAATTTTCGCACAAAAGCCCTCAGACATAGCGAATCTGACTAGCAATGCAGTTTGTCCCCACTTTGAGTCCAAGTTTTGCCAAATAACAACTAGCCATTTTCACCTTCTGATTGATAGTTCAATTGATATTGGGTCTAAAAATCAGAGCAAATCATTTACTGCCCATCCCCGGTCGTTTCTCAACTTTCAAACATCAATTTTCAGATTCTTCAAAACGGGAAACGAATGGAGATATATTTACAAAGCTAAAGTTAGCCGTTGACTTCAATGACAAAAGAGGGGAAAAATTGACTAAGCAACGGTTCACAAGCGTCTTCCTTCTCAACCACAGCAAAGACAAATACGTTTACGACAACAACAACAACAGCGACAAAAACAGCAACTACCGGATTTGCACAGAAAACAACCCACAATACCATGTCAAAAGCAACTGTCCATGAGGAGTCTCAAACTGATCAAATTTGTACGGAATCTTTAAAACGAGTTGAAAATTTTCATATGGTCCTCAGTCTGTTGCTTTTTGTAAATTTATGGATACATTTGTGAGTGGTTATGGGATTTTATATATTGATTCTGAGTTACTCTTTGTTTCTCTGTTATTTTAAGAAACAAATAAAATTTTGGAAAAAAACTATTTATTCAACAGATATCAAATTTGAAGCATCATATGAAGTGCAAAGCGATGCAATGCAATCTCAATTATTTTTAAAACTTGTTTTTCACTAAATAAAAAATGCGCAAAATAAACACAAAAATGTCCACACAAATCTGAGTTTTTACTCTGAATTGGTTGACGTCCGAGAAATTGGCATCTTTGTACATTTTTGCTCTGAGAAGAGAGTCGGTGGTATAAGTATCTATAGGCAGAAATTGATTGTCTCAAGGAGTCGGCAAATACTTTTTTTTGTTTTGATCACATACAAGAAACCAGTGTGTAACAGGGTTGTTTGAGGGTGAAGCAGTTATGATGAGATAATTATTCGGTTGAAAATTTTGCTGGAAGTTGTTGGCTGCGAAAACAACACAAAATTTTTGTTTGAGTTTTCTACATATTGAATGAGGTCATTGATATCATCTTTATCCAATAGTTGGTTGAAATGTGATTTTTTAAACCAGGAGAGCAGAGTTCACAAAAATTGTGCTAGTTTTTTCTCTGAGAATGAATATTTCAATTTTTTTTGGGGCAAGGCAGCACAAAATATCAGCTCGACCGAAATTGAGCAGTTTGTTAGCTCGGGATGAAAAAAATGGTGAGAAGCTTGTTAAATACTGGTCAAGTCAAAAACTGTAATAAAATCATTTGGGAAGTCTATCAAGCTTATGCCATGATCATTGTCAATATAGGCTAAACTTCATAATGTATTGAAGTAAAGACGCTTATCATCATTTGTTGATATTTGACTATCTGCGACAGGCAATCCATTTGGATAGATATAACTTTGTTTCAAATCCAATTTACGGAGAAGAAATGAGTTTTTATTTTTGTTTTCAAGAAAAGCTTCGTTTGTGCTCAGACATAAAGCTAATCTTGGGATTGGTTAATGAAAAGTATGTCTTCTTGTTTCCAACTGTGAAATTCACTAGAAGCCAAAAATGTTTTTGTAAAGGTTTCAAGGTACGGATAGGAGTTCGGGCTGGTAAGCAACGTTTTTCAATGGCAGACACAACGTCATCGTTCAAAGTCATCTTGCGCACATACAAAATTGCTTTGACAATTTTTACATTGTAATGCTTAGTGGCATCACCCGACATAATAACAAAGTCACCATTTAATCCTCTATAGGCAGTCCAATTTACACAACTCTTAAGATGCCTGTCACATGTAAAAAAAAGGTCTACTGCAGCCTTTCAGTAAAACGTGCATTCATTTGACTGACTGATTAAAGCTTTTTTCTTTTAACTTTGATAGTTGATAATGCTCCCGGGCTTTCCTCACATGAGTAGCCTTGACAAGCCAATTTATTGTTTTTTTGGCTCTGTTGTTTTGAAAACCAGTCTCAATAAAATTTTGTTTGCATAATTTCCATTTGCATTTGATAATTTTAGTCCGTTGAGTCCGTTGGCTGACACTGTGCAGTCAGAGATCAGTGAATGGGGCACATTATTGCAAAAATATGGAGCGTCAGTTTAGTCACATGCAAAAGCTGTGCCGTCATAATTTGAATTTGCTTAGGACTACTGAACAATTTTACTTTTGAATTCCAGAAATTTTTTTGTAAGCCAAAAAAGTTGTCTTTATCGCCAGCGACTTCAAATTCCAACATTGGATTATTGGGGCTATAAACCGGGCCCAGTTTTTCTCAAAATATTCTTCAAATTTTACTAAGAAGGATGGTTATCAAACAGATCAAGGGAACTGTGAGTGGCCTCTGTTGGTGAAAAAATAGTGATCATTTTTCACTTTTGCAAAAAAATTTGATCGACTTCTTTTTGAAGCTGTTGACTTTGAAATGGATGAGGTTTTGTGCTTTTTTGATAACTTTTTTGATCGGCTTCCAATTTGTTTCCCTGGTCGTTGTTGGAGTTGTGGCCACTGTCGCGCTTGTGTTGTTGTTTGTTTTTTGATGGTGTTTGACACTGTGTTTTCAAGGCTTGTTTTGGCGGTTTCTTTAGAATACTTCTACAAGTTTGGAAACACCCTGTTTTAAAATCTCTCTCCCGATAAATATTGCAGCCGGTAGAATAAACTGTCAAGCTAATGGTAAAGCAACGCGTCCAATTCCTACAGCTAATGCCCCAAGTCCAGTTCCCTATTGTCTATAGTGTGCAGAAGATTGGGGCAGTGATGTTACCTGATTAGCATAATGGAATCTATGCTAGTCAGAAAACTTTTGAACTGTAAAGTTAAAACTTTTTACCTGTTCCCAAAAAAGGATCTAATTGTCCTGTCTCGGTGCACATCTCAATTCAAATTGATTATTATAGTATTTGATAATAGTTTTTTATGGTCTAAATTTGAGAAAAACAATTCGATGTGTTGCTTGAAGTACGCTTACGCTACTGCTTCTCAGACTTTATTTTGAATCAATGATACGCAATAACAGAGCCTTAGTGTCACCCACATACTGATACTCAGAAGTAATTGTGTAAATTATTATATGGTGCTCTGCAGCGCTTAAATCAGTAGGGAAATCTCCAAAGTAATCGTTTGTCTCATCAACTTTCATTAAATTAATTGTTGTAACTGTACCCATTTTGTAACCATTGTGTGCACAGCGTCCATCTGGAATACCTCTAAAGCCCACAATGCTGGTATTTTGGTATTTTCTCTATGAGAAATGATTTCGTCATATTTACAAAAAAATGTTTTGGTATATTCCAGTACTCTTGATTTCTCGCAACGAAAAAATTGGTAGTCCAACTTTTCGCTTGATGTTACCCAGAAGTTGATTAACATTGTCAAAGTATCCAGTCATGAGGGACAATTTTTCTCCATTGTAAGGCCCAGAGATGACATTAGCATCAGACAACATTTTTTTGCGAGTCTTCGTATCCCTTAAGACTGTGTGCTATCAAATCTCCATTCACGATCTGCTCATTTTTTGTCGGAAAAATTATTTTGCTAAGTTGCTACCCTCCAGTCGCCACAGAGTTGAGTTTTGTAATTGAAAAAATTGCGATAAGAGTGTTTCCGAGGCAAGAGTGTTTGACTCAAATATGTGCATAGAAACTGATGAAATAACATGCACAGAGAACTAAACGTCAAAACGGTTTTTCGTCAGTTTCATCTTTCCGTTGACAAACATGCTGAAACTCTGATTGACAAAAATTGTCCCTCTATTTGATCTTTGTTTGCATCAATGAGGGAATATGATGGCGGAAACAATGTCGGAATATTTGTTATTTCAAAAACTTTGTCAAAAAACGATTGTTCGTAGCCCTTTTTGCAAGTTTTGTCTGTTTTGATAGGTCTCACAAAATCTAAAACCAAAATCTAGGTTTTTGAGAAACAGTTATTCATTGCTCAAGGAGACAAGCCGCGGCACGTCTTTCATAGTTACTTTGTTTGGTGCAAGCCTAGTTATCAGGTTATCACGTGAGTTTACTATTTCTATAAAATCGTCTCATTTCTCAATGTAGGAATAAGTCCATTTTTCTTCAAGTTTCATATGCCTGATATTTTTCAGTGAACGAATAATCCGTTCAGCTAAAAAAGGCTATTTTACACTACATGTGCTATACAAAAGAAGTTTCACAGTCTTTTGAAAGCTCCGAGAAATTCTGTTCCTTCATCAGTTATACTTTTTCCGGTTGTATATATTTGATTTTCTTTTACTGAACCAGCTGCTTCTGTTGCATATTTGCTTTTCATTGGCTCCACTCTAAGTTATCATGAGATACAATACACTGGTACAAAAGTTTAACTTCGCGATTGTATTCTGCAATGTTGTCAACTGATGATAAATCCATTGACCAATTTTCATTGATATCTTTCAAAATCACTTTTAGTCTAAAAAACTGCATTCGAATCGAGCGGTTTTTTGTGAAAGACGGTTTGGTATCTAAATAAGACTTGTTTTTTGCTAGTGACAGTTTGCTTTGTTTTTGTAATCGTTTTGAGCTTCCAAAAAATGCATGAGCTCTTGAGTGGAGTTGTTCTAAAGATTTTCTCTCAGAAGACGAAACAAGACCATTTCATCTGTTTGGCCTGTTTTTGTTTTGTCGTGTTTTTTTTTCTTTTCTTCCAGTTGAGGTACGTTTTGGGATACCGCGTCCTGTTTGCGCTCTTTGTTACGTTGGGAATAAATCTTATTCGTTCTCTTAGCTTTCTAATAATTGCTTCCCGTAGGTGTTTGAGACAAGATCAGGCTCAAGTTGAAGAACCAACAAGATTTTTGAATATGCCTCCTGTTCACTGTTTTTGATTGGTTGTTGTGAAATAAACAAAAAGGTGAAATTTGCGATTCCTTGGGTTTATTGTCAACAAAAAATTATTTGGCTTTCTTCCCCAATAGTGATTTTGTTTGATTGGATGATTAGATCAAGTACTATTTCCGCAGGTATGATTTTGGTACTTCCTTTATTTTTACTTTTTTCATTATAGACTCAAATGATTCAACTGTTGGTTTTTCTGTGACAAATGGATCCATTTCACTGTCATCACAAGAAGCAATCATTTTTTCCACCTCTTCCCATTCAAATTTGATGGATCCGTATGGTCCACTCTATCTGCTATTCATACATCTTGTTCAATATTTGTTGGATCTGTTTGGACCCAAATATCTGCTTTTCCTACATCTTTTTCAAATGTTAGCTTGTTTCGTTGCTTAAGGGATAACTGAAAAAAACTTTGCTTTTATTTTGTGGCTTTTCAAAAATTTCAAAATTTTGGGGTTGCTTCGTTATAAGCATTCGTTTTGGAATTAAATTGATCTCTTCTGTATGCATTTTGATTTCATCAAGTAAAAATAACACAAAAATCAACCATTTTTACACTTCTGATTATCTGCCAAGAATCGTTTTGTTTTCCCTAAAACTTGTTTGTTTGGACAAAATTTGATTTTTTGACATAAAAATTTGACATGAAAAAAGTGATTTTTGGTGAGTTTTGATTAGTATTATATAAAATGCAACATTACCGTTGACTACGCTGAAAAAACACTCGCAGGGAAGTTGAATGAAGTTTACAGAAGATATCTTTATCAGTTTTTTTAAGTTGATGTTGCTTGTTTGAAGCATCCACCACAGCATACACAGTTCTCTGTCTCATTTGTTAAGTTTGTTATTACGGCTTTTGCAGACGGTAAGTAGAAATTTGAGGGTCCTCGTGGCTCAATGTTGTAGCATTATCAAAAACCGTCCGACGTCTTAATAAATGACCAAAAGGCTGTTGAGTAGCTAGCTTGTAACATTCATTTAGAAATTATGTGTTGTTGAGAGGTCAACCAATAAAATCAGTTTGTTGAACATCACGTTGTGATGTGAATGAAATGATGTGTGTTGTATTCAACCACTTGCTTTGTTGGAATAAACTGTGCTCAACTTCAATGACACTTATATTTTTGTGACGACCTGCAGTCGCGAATTTTGAGAGCATTTAATCGTTAAACATTTTTACAACTGAAGCATCAAAAACAACAAGACACGCTTCTAACTCTGAGACAACTTCAAAACCTGTAAACTTTTTTTACTTTATATTCAATTTCCTCTCTAAGGAAGCAAATTTTGACTTTTTGAGCTGATAGAAGTATAAAAAAATTGATTGAAATTTAGCCGAGAAAGTGTCATGTTTTAATCTTTTGAAAATCAGATCAATTCTTTTACAACTAGATGGACTAGACAATTGCCATAAAGAGTCAATTGCTTGTTGAAATAACATTATTCATAGCTTTGAATTTGGAAGCCCGGAGATAACTGTGCAAGATAAGAGCAAAAACAAAAAATTGACTCCTCGCAATCCAATTGGAAAAAACATCAACTTGATAAGATTTACTGCAATAGGAAGTCTCCAACATCTTCTTTCCTGTTGATTTTCATCAAAATCCAAGTCGGTTATGCCAACCCCCAAATCTAACTGATCCGCGGTTGAACTCATGGGGAAAAAGTTTATCAAAAATGAATTCAAACAATTTAATTAAATTTCCAAGTCAATATGATTATTAGTTTTGTTAGTCTACTAAAAAATTCATAAGTTGTCTAATGAGAGTTTTTGTTCTCCTTTTTTGTATTCACTGGTATACGTTGTTTTCATGCCACGCTCTATCCCGTTATACCTAACTGAATCCACACAATCCTTGTTCCACAAGCTGCTTAATTTCTTCAGGTAGACTCTCATCGTTCAGAGGCACTCGCATTGGAATTGATTGCCTGGGCATAGGTAAAGGGGTTAGATTCAATATCTGCATTTTGTCTTTCATAGACGTGACACAGTTGAAAATATTCTATAGATGAAGGATATTTCTTGGAGGAATCTAATCCGTCCCCAGTGCAAACAACTTGCTGTTCCCTCAATACAGTTTGTCCCCGACTGTCGAATTTTTTCTCTTTGATTCGTGTAACAGTGAATTGATTTTCAGCGATAAAGAACTGTAAACGATCACATTTGGAGAAAAATCACTTGGAAAACAGACGGTGCTGTTATAACCAATGGTCGTTCATGGATCAGCTAGTGGTAGAGCAACTGGGCCTTCTTCCTCGCACAATATTTGTTTTGTGCCGTTTTGGGCAAGTTGTTGAATACAAGTCAAAAAATGGTGTTTCCCGATAGAAACTCAAATGTTCAATATTTGGGACATAGCAATTCCTCAAAAATTGTAACTTTTTCTGAAGCAGATTTGGCTTCGTGTCAGTTTTCTCTATCCCCCTCGCATTGAAATCTGAGACGAGATATCGAAGGAATACACTCGGTAAAAATTGTTGCAGATAGCAATATGGGTAATCTCCCTTCTCCCAATCGAAACCACGATGATATTTTGAAACCCACTGATAACATATTTGTTCAATCAAAGGAATCGAAATGAATGTGTGCGGAGATGAGAGTTAAATTGTGTCCGTGCAATGAAACCAGATTTTCTGCTTCGAAAGCCCTCACAATCTAGAACAACCACTCTTGCACTCAACATTGCAATCGATTGATTAAACGGTTTTTGAAACATTTAAGAATAAACAAAAGCAAAAACCAATTACAAGACCCAAATATTCATTTTTGACTGGACAGTGTAAAACGTATGAATAACCAGGTCTTTTTCGCAGTACTCATAAACAAAACCACAAGAGTCGTGGTGAAGTATAGCGTTCAAACGCAAAACTTTAGAATTTTTGAAATAAGTGTCTAAAGAAGAACTGTCAACCCCAATCATTCTACCATACGTTCTCAGTTTCAATGCAATTGTTCAAATCAAGGTCACCATCCAAATACGAACAAGTTGTTGAAAAAATAAAAAAATCTTTCACTGTATTGCGAATATTCTTTTTTCACTTTCTTGTATATCTCATGGCTCCTATCGAAATCTACCGTAGCAATTGTCCTTGCAAACTGTTTCAAAAAATGTAATTTATAAACAGTAACGCAATCCCTTTCGGCCAAGTAAGCATTCCAACAAAAGCGTAAAAAAGGGGGAAGTTTTTGCATAATAATTCGGCCGGGAGAGAGTTGTCTTTGCATGTAAAAGGCAGGGTTGTCCTTTGTATAAAGGGTTGAGTTGTCCTATCGCACGCAAAAGGTTGGGTTGACCTAGCGCATGTACAGGTTTGAGTAGTTCTATCCAGTGTAGAAGGTTGGGTTGTCCTTAGGACAACCCTATCGTTTACATGGGAGTACAATCCCTCGATCTTCTATGCGGTAAATGTTGCTACTGATAATATTGCGAGGTTATACTTTCTGACATTTCTCACCGATATTAAGCCTTTATTTTGAATATTGATTCTAACAGAAAAGATTTTTTCAGTTAAGTCAAGTGCTTTTGTTTGAATCGTAGTTCAAATTACCATCTCATTTTTCGTTTTTGCAACAGGAATAGATTCCTTCTCTTTTTCTCTTTGCTCCAATCCGACTCATATGACATCAGTTTTTGAGGTAGAAGATTTTATTTGTTGTCGTTGAAATAGAGAAGACCTCTCAACTCTGTGTGCTAAATGGGCAATCAATCGCTCGTTGAGCATTTTTCATTGGGACCTGAGAAGAGCTGCAGTAGATCAGTATTTTTTGGTGTATTTTACCAGATAGTTTTTTGAACAATAAAAAAACATTTTGTCCAATGGTCTGTAAGCTAAAGCGCGCACTAAAATCTCCTTATTTTTATATATCATTAATACATATAAAAGCAAAAATGGGTTAGTATTGTCCTTGAGGCAATCCTAGCCTCAAGATGATGGCAACCTATCACGACTAGCTATCAACAGTAATGATAGCTTGGTCTAATGATAGCTTGGTAACAGATTGGTCTTGCTCATATCTCTGTTTGAGAGCTATGAGCAAGACCAATCAACGCCATCATTTTTTTCGTCCTATTTTTCTAGCTTCAATAACATACTTTCTTTATATTGCAACAAGAAGTGCGCAAAAGATCACCTTGATTTCTGCAAACCTCTTTTCATCCCAAGCCAGCTCTGATCAGACCCTTCAGTCCAAAATCATTTATGATAAGCCGATCCTGGCCAAAGTTGGCTCTGATTAGACAGACCCGTGTCGCGCTTTTGGGTTGTCAGACCAACCTGAATCGCGCACTGGGGTACCAGACCGAACTCAGTCGCGCACTGGGGGTGCCAGACCCACTTCAGTCGCGCATTGGCAGTATACCTTGACTGACACTTCTATTGAAGTAGCACTTTTCACTTAGAAGCATACTTTTCAATCTTTTTCATAAGAGCATAGGTAGTAAAAGCAGTAAGTTGAAATCAGATTTGCTTTCTATACAAATTTTTTGATATTAAAAGAGTTAAAAGAAAAAAACTGAATTGGATTGTAGATGGATCTCTCAAAATATTTCTTCAAATGCGAGGAGACAGACATAGGCTTAAGATGTCCAGGATTATGCTTTGGTAATCATTTATGAGTTAGAAAATTTTTGATAAGGTTTGGATATTCTTGGATAGATCATTTTCAAAATTAGCTGTTTATGCTAATAGATTAAAAGATTAGGGAAAATTGTAATTATACTATTTCTAACTGTCAGCGCCAGTTGATTTTTACGTATTTAAGTTAAGTTATCAAAATATGTACCTGACATCCATTACACTCAAATAAATAATTGGGTTTGCCATTGACGGCATTTGTTTGACAATGTTCATTCCATCGCGAGATATGTTGTTCAAAATGCACACACTTAGACGAAAAAATTCTATTGTAAACTCGTTTTTGGCAAAAAGAACGGTAATATCAAATGTTCTATGGAACAATTGAAATTTTTCAAGCATTCATCATGTGTTACATGATCAATGATAGAATTTTAGCTTTTTTTATTCGTGTTCGTTCTGTTCATACATTGGATAAATCTTTCTTAGGATAGGAGAACATTTTAGTTTACTATCAATAATTAATTATGGCGTTTTAGTCCATGGAACCTGTAGCAAGACAAAAATTCAACCTCTAGGAGCAAAAATGAAACAAATTGTCAAAATCATCTTCAAAAAAGAAAAGCGGAATCAAGACTGCAAAATCGAGAAAACTATAAATTACATTCTATCAAAGATTTGTACATTTTTGAGCTGTTTAAAAAATAACAGAGACACTTGGATCGGAATGCGAAATGAATAGTATAGTATTTTATTTAAAGTTTCACATTTCTTATAACAAAGGAAGATGTAGAATAAATTAATTCAAAAATAACATCCTCCCGTTAGTTAAAGAGAACAGACGCGGTTAGTGGACTTAGCCCTAAAAGACTAGGAGTAAAATTAAGAAAATTGCTGAAATTTATATTAATAATTAACCACGATTTCATTTAACAAATACAAATCTTGATTAAAAAGGAATTGAAACGTTATCAGTATAGTTTTAGAGAGAATGACATTAGCCATAACCAACAAATGTTCCGTTAATATATCAGCTGATCATTTCAGTTCCTCTGAATCTTAAGCATCGGACAATCTGTCTTTCAAGGTTTCTTAGTACTGCTACTGGCATCGATTGACGAGGACCATCGGACCTTTTGATGACCTGTCAAGTAAGTGGCAGTTTTGTGCGGTGTGGTTTTGTACAGCAATGCTAACTTAATTGAAATTAAATTATTATATTAATGGTCTTAAATTAGAATCACAGTTTTCAACACAGTACTATTCAACCGTACTTCTAATAAAGGCATTGTGTCCCTTTTCAATCAATTCAAATGAATTTTTTTGATGGATTTGAATACGAACCCCGTTATAATTGGTGGTGTTGCTTGAAATTATAGCTGACACTTGGCCAAATCAAAATTACGACATTTTTGATCTTTGAAGGGCCAGGTCTCTAAAAGGACCTTACATTTGATGTAGGTTCAGATTCTTCTATTACAATTAATCATCATAGTGCTTGGAGGGTGAACGATTGCTTAAGTGAAGTACATTAGCTGAAGGTACCTTAGAAGTGAGGAAAGTTAGGATGAAAATGTGCGTTGCCAAAGCGTTCGCAAATTATTGTTCATTCCTAATGAAATATAACAGCATTGAACGGAGAGGGGTGCCAGGACATAACGCCAAGTCAATTTCAGTACCGGGCAAGTCTAAATCCAAGCCTTATTTCATTACGGATTCGAACCAATATCTTGTCACTTTTTACACTTGGCAGTCTATACCCAAGTTTGGGCTGAGACTTGGCAAGTCTAATCCAAATCTGATTTGAGAGAGAGAGAGAGAGAGTTTAGGCTTCTGTGGGTCTTTCCACATGGGTTTGCACCCTTCATATAACGACTGAGCTGAGCTTCTGCACCGGGTTACAATGTCCACAGCTGCAGTTAAAAGCCCAGGAACATAAGTTGACTTCCGAATAACTTTTGAAGAAGTAGTTCCAGTATATTTTTGTTAAATATTTAAGACTTGGCAAGTCTAAACCCAAGTCTGATTTAAGACTTGTCAATTCTCAATCCAAGTCTGATTTAAGACTTGGCAAGTCTAAATCCATGTTTTGGCAAGTTAAAAATTGGCCAAAGAAAACGTCAAAAATGGCCAAACAAAAACAAAAAAACGTAAAAAATAGCCAAAAAAAAACATCAAAAAAGGACCTGGTCGTTCAAAATATATATCTCGTCAAAATTTAACAGATGCTTTTTTTGCCCATAAAGTTGTGCTTTGTTTGGTGCATCTCAATTTTTTCAATTATGGGCTTTTGACCATCTTTCCCCGTTGGTGCCCCATCCCAACTTTTTGGTAAACAACCTAATTTTGTATCGCCGCTCATACTGCTGCATAGTATCCTCTTGACCGCATAAGTTGAGTTATTGCAGGGACTGCAATCATTGCACTCGCAGCACAAAAATCACTTAAGAAGTTTTTTATCAGGAAGTCTTGCTTGGGAATCCAGATGTTGGCATGGTTTCTTTCTTTTCACTCCATTACATTCCACTAAATAAAAACGCCGTCATCAAACTCTTTGTCGGGACACATGAGCGGTTTATGGTCCTTCATGCATCTTAAATTTTTTTCTGAAACTATTTAATGAGTTTACTCAACAATTAAGCTAAATATAAGATAGAACTTGCTCGGAACTAGGGAGTCTCAGACACTTCCAAATATTTTTTGTCAAAAATAAGTTGACGTTTAAGTTGAACTTTTAAAGTTTTGATGAAAATCAATGGCTAAATTAACCCCTCAAGCCGGTACTATTACCCGAATCGAACATTCTAGTTATTAGACTAGGTATCTCTGTGTATTTGGTCTTGCTGTCAAGTAGAGTTTCACTTATTTAAGCTGCACATTCTACTTCGGGTCATTGTACAGGCTTCAGCCTAATTGTTATGAGATAAACTTATTAAACAGTTAAAGATTTGGAGATGCCTACATGCGACTCGAAGAAGTCCACCCAAAACTTTGATGATAAGGGCAGCCATCATATGATGGGATGCACTGAGGACGGCCTTGGTGGCAATGGATGTTTTGTTTGTTCACGCATCTGGTTACCCAAAGGTTTTCCAAACAGTTCAAGAAAAGTTCATTTCTGTGTGAATGCCGTACTCAAGAAAAAATGACAAAAGTGCTATTGCCGGAACCATAACGAGGTTAAGCAATGCAAGTGTAAAGGTAGATGCGATTGAGCATTAGAGAAGAAGTGATATCAATTGGATGGGTTGGAAGATGGGGGCGAAACAGAAGATCCATGTGAAGAAGTTTTCAAGGTAGCTGATCTTTGCGGCGTAAACTCCAGGACAAGGCATTAGTATATGAGAAAAATTGTACGAATCATAGCATAGTAAATTAAATATCTGCAAAATGCTCAAAAACCGCGTGGTTCAGTGATGGTAAGAAGAAGCCATTAAGAAAATATTGAAATTCATAAGATATTCCAACGACATCGAAGCTCAGTTAACTTCGGAAAAACTCAAAAAGTCCGCAATAAAGCAGATTGCATGATAATTGAGGCAAAACAGGATTTTTACAGCGGCAAATTTTATTCAATAATCCCAAATATTTTTTATCAAATAGCTAACTTTTGTGACCGGAATTTGAAATTCAGAACAGAATAATGGAAATCAGGTTTGAAAAATTGGAGGAAAAACTGAAACTGATCGATAGTTGTGAACACTTGTTTCAGAACCAGTTTTGAAAAAACCATTTGCGCATCCTTCAGACATGCCGGAAACAAATGAGAACTGAGATATGGAATGCGGCCTACATAAAAGGTTTTCTGAAATACTGAAATGTTTCCTTGTGACCATAGCATTTCTTCTAGTTAGCCTCATCAGCAAATCTTTGAGTTTCTGACTTATTTACAGCATGTCGAAAGGATGCGCAAATCTGCCCACTTGTCACAATTGGATCTGAAAAGAAGTGTTGACCTGAAAAGATCTGAAAAGAGTTATGTGTGAAAATATATAAATTTTTTTAGTTGTTTTTTCCAACTTTCTTTAAAATGAAAATTTGTTCTTTTATATAGAATTTTGGTTTAGATGAAAAACATACAGCAGTTGATGTTCCACTTGAAATAACAATAACACAAAAAATAAGACTCACAAAAGATACATTTTGGACCAGCGAAAATCATTTGACACAGTCAATCTTGAAAAACTTCTGATACAACTTGAAAATGATTAATTCGAAGAGTAATTTTAATTTGGTTCAAATGTCATCTATTACGTAGGAAGAGGCCAATTTGTTTATATAAACAGAGTTGATCTGAGTTTAAACTTTTAACTTGTGGCGTACCAGAAAACACATTTTTCGGACCTCATTCGTTCATAATTATTATAAACCGGATTTTCATCGATTCTGGATATCTCTATAAGCTGATGATGCTAACATTTTATAAAATCAGCAAAAGTAGCAAACTGGATGAAACGAAATGGATTATTCCTGAATGTAAACAAGACTCAATAAATTCAGTTTGGCAAAACATCAAAAACTGTACATGTAGACGAAATTCTGGTTCTCCATCTTGACAAGAAATTGAGTTACTCTATCTATGTTGATCAAACAGTTAGAAAACCGTCAAACACTAGTCAATTATATCAAGACTTAGACATTTTGTCTCCCAACCAGACTTATTGTGATACTGAACAATTCCCATACAACAAAAAATTGATTACGGGCTTTTAGACTCTGGATGTACCACGCATAATCATTTAAAACCAATTTTCCAAGAAAATCAGGAACTTGATGTTGTCCAAAAGTCGGGCCTTTCAGACTAAATTTTTAAAATTGCTGTTGTGGTTGACTTCAAGTTGCTATGGAATACTTATGATCTCGGTAACCTCGAACTTCTAAGTTTCATTATTAAGTCAATATGTGGTAAACATTTTTGGTAGCTGTGAATAAAATGTTTTTAGTACGACAAGCGTTTACAGTGGCAACAAGAAATAAAACATCAAGTTGTTTTTGGCTACGGGAACGCAGGTTTACGAGGAGTCCAATAACACTTCTCACTGCCGAGGCCTTGAAAACTTAGATTTTGTCATCTCAAAAGAATTAGATTTTCTCTAGCCGGCTGTTTTGAAGGTCAACACTTTAAAACAAAAAAATCGAGGAAATTGATGGTTAAAAGTATTTTCTGTAACACTTTTTAATCAGAATGTACAGTCTCTAGGTTCTTTGTCTGTGAGCTCTTCCTAAGTAGGTGATTAATTGATTTTTTTGTCCTTTCGAAAGTCTAATGTGAATTATTAGAATAATGTATTTATTGTCTTTGGATAAATTATTAAAACGAATTCTTGAACACTAAATTAAGTTGGCATTAGGGATGTAACGAAAATATTCCGTCATTGGTAAATTTATTAAAAGAACATAAACATGAAGAATAAGTTTCCAGGGCCGAGGAATTTGGCCAAAATTATGTAAGATCAGCGGCAACTAGCGTTGACAAGTTGGAAAATTCACCGCAATTTTCTTACATATTTTTGCGTTGAATGCGTTGAATTTAAAGACAAAAATTCAACGCACTCAACACAAAATTATGTAAGAAATGGCGGTGAATTTTCCAACTTGTCAACGCTAGTTGCCGCTGATCTTACAAATTTAGCGTTGAATTTAGCGTAGATCTTACACATTTAGCGTAGAATTTAGCGTAGATCTTACATAATTAGCGTTGAAATTAGCGTAGATCTTACATATTTTTGCGTTGAACTTAATTTCAGTTGTTGCCTCATCAAAGTTGAAATCTAGTTTCAATTCGTTTCACAGATCCAATTATCCACACAGAGGCAATTTGAGAATTGTACCCTCGCTCGCAGACTTCATTACCCATCTGATATTGTATTGATGAGCTGTGTTGCTTCCCTGGGAAAGCAGGTTTCGCATTTCAATTGTTTTATGTTGACCTGAACCTGCTCCAGCAAACTACACTTCAGAAATGATTTCCATGTTTAATGGAATGCGCAATTTTTTAAATTGAATTAACCGATTAGGTATAAAGTAATATGGTTACGTGAGGTTTGAAGATACTAGACAAAACTCTGCAACTATTTTGGGCAAGAAAAAGGAGTGCAGCAATCATATTGTGAAGAGTACTGGGCCAGTGTTTTATGGGAATGGCTGCATCAACTGGACAGACTTCCTGGTGCCAACATTCATCCCCAAAATTAAAAAAATTCCTTTTTATGTGGTTTTCGTGTTGTCCAGGAACTGGGAAAAAAGCGTTGCTCTGCTGTTGAGAACTTGTCTTCAGTCATTGAGGCTGACAACATTGAGACGTGCGGCGCAAGGAAAGTAAGCGTAACTTTGTTGTGAATTAGGCACCAGGGGAGGATGTCTTTGCAAAGGTGGTGAGTGCAGCTGTGATATCCGATGTCGTAATCACTTCAAATGGTGTTTGAGAATGTCATTGCCTACCAAGTGGGCGTAAAGGCACAACACCGATAACTGCCCAGTTTGCTAGACATGATTCTACACATCAGTTATTGAAAAAAAAAAGAATATTAAAAACACTAATGTATTTGTTATTGATGACCTGTCCCCACTTCGTACCAAGTTTACGGAGTAATTTGAATCGCAAAGCGAGCAATGCATCCTTAAAAGAGGAATCTATCCAGCTGATATGCGTCGAATATTTTAGCCAATCAGAATTGAGTACCCTTAAACATTCAAATCAGCAAAAAAATGCGTTCTATTTTACGTAGAAAGCTCAGCAAAAGTGCACGCAACATAATTTCGTTGAGCCTACTGAGAAATTAAATCGAATGAGCGTGTTTTGGGCTAAGTCTCAGGTTCCAAAAACGTATCGGAGACCGATTTTAGACAAGGACCTGTCAAAAATATTGCTAGATTTGCCATTTTGCTGCAGTTTGTTGTTGCCTTGATGTGTATAAGAAACGGTTGCTTTATTCAAAAACTTGATTTTACATCAGATTATGAATAAAAGTTACGATAGAATGATTTTTTCCGTTTTGGTCAGCTATACTTGTCAACAGTGTGTTTGGCACAAAAACATTAATTGCACAAAGCAAACAAAAAATTGAAAAAAATTGACCAAAATTGAAACAAAAATGTTGAAATAATTTACAGAAAGTGTCTTGAATTGTTCAGAAAAAAGGCGTCGAATTGCAAAAAGTTCTTCAAATTTTGCAGGAAAAAAATCAGTTAACTGATTTTTTCCAAATAAGTGCCCGTTTTGGTAATGTGTTGTAATTAGTTTGAAAAAGTTCATTCAGATTCAAAATTGAAACAAACTAACATCATTTATGAAAACGCTATATAGTTTCCACATAAGCTGCCAGTTCATTACATCAAGACCATTATGAAAAAGGAATTTATTCAAAACACAGTCGGAGTGTTAATTCTAACGCTGGAAAGATACGTAAAACTGCACAACTCTATCTGTGTCATTCCTTCTATGACAAAAGCGCCCGGTTATAAGTCATGATGTAGTAAGAACTTCGTTTTCACGTCATCGCAGCAACAAAAATAAGCCTTTAACCCCTTCGCAGCTTATTACAGTGCTTGAAAACTATCGGGAGCGCATAGAAGCTATAGTCTGTTGCCCCAAAGAAGAAATTGCTGTTATTTACAATCAACTCAAGCGTAGTGCTTTTATTACTTTCCATATAGTGAAAGACATTGTACCTACACGTAAAAAAAAGAAACTGTTACTTGAAGAGTACAGAGCATTACATTAAAAATTTGCGCTTGAGCTGAAAACACTATAGTGTTAGCACATTGGAAAAAACTCCGACCCTGAATTCTACACTGCCGACCGAAACAACTCCCTTAACCTGTATGTATCTTAGTTTTCCGCTTTTGTTGGAGTCCACACCGCTCACTGCTGGTGTGACTTAGCTTACTCACGAGTTACGGGTTCTGTTCATGGTTGGTGCATTTGAGTAGCTCGCTAATAAACTTTTGCTCTCCCCACTTTGTGTCACCACTCCCATCTCAGTACCTTCGATGGTCAGTTTTTATCCAATTGGTGCCTCTTCCTGAATGAGTTAAACAGCTCATGTTGTCCCTTTAAGTAGTCCAAATACTCCATAGACAGTAACCCAATTGATGCAACATGCGGATCTGGAGAGGACTTATTCAAGCAAGACCCTTCTAAAATTTTTTTGTAGAACTTATTGCGTCGCTGAGTCAAGAACTGTGCTATAATGTCCTGCATGCACTTCTTCGGAGCAGCGAAGTCTTCTTCATCTCCGTCGTTTAGACCAGTTCTTATTCTGAGTGAGTTACAAGGTCAATAACCGGATATGTACTCATCGCTGTCGTGAAAATTATGAAGCTCATCTTTGTGGTCATTCTGTTTATTCCAAATATCATATATCTTCACCTCCACTCCGGTAGATTGAAGATCTCTAACCACGATGGACGACTTGAGTCCTAACATCGGCTTTTTCCCGGGAGCAGTTCGTCTCACATAACCTCAGTTTTCGTCCCCCTTCACTGTCTCTAGCACCTCTGCTCTCATCATTTTGCGCTCCCCATTTTTGTGTAATTTAGCAGCAGAAACAGGCATTCTTTCCGATGTGCAAGGTTTTTAAATTAGATGAAAAGGTTCAAGCTTAAAGCTTCTGCATTTCTACAGGAAACCTGCCCAACGTTTCTTTTCTTTCCATTCCGTGTCCAATTGCGTCGTGGGCTCTCCGTTCCGTCAAGCGTTGCGCTTCTGTGCGCATAATACCTTTTTTTGTTTCGCCGGCTACTTTTATAATTGCCGAACAGCTTTGCTACTTGGCAGCTTGCTGGGCTTACCTTCATACTAGGGTTCGGCATAAACCATTGGTGTTGTGTGTTGTGTGCATGTGAGTGTACGTTTGTAGTAGTACCGAACTGACTTTTGGGCTCCCGTTTTTTAAAGATCATAACAAGATTACAAGAAAATTTCTACTGCTAGGTAAAAACTGGAGGCTGAGCTAACTAACATCTATAGCTACACCAACAATTCTTTTAGTACACAGGAGAGGAAAATTAGGATTGAACATCTCATTGTAAAGCTTAAAGATGCTTTCACTAATGTAATTGAAAAGAATGAGGAGCTCTCTGATCTTGCCCATAAGATTGAAGATCCGGAAGCCGCCTGTACAAAAGCGGAGCAACGGCTGGAGACAGTAACTAAGAAATTAGACAAAATTATTGCTACTGGATGCTCGAGGGTATGTTCATTTTGCCCAAGACACAGACAGCGGAGCAGTATAAGTCTCACCATTCAAAACCAAGATTTCATACGACATTCTCAAAAATATCTAGCCGGCGTATACGTGACCTAGAATTATCAAAATTTAAACGGAGAGAACTTGCAAAACATCACAGTGCAGGGGAGCACATTGCTAGAAATCGCCTTGAAAGTGAACAACAGATGCAATTGAGAGAACTATAATTTCAGCAACTTGTGGAGGAACATCGTAGGCAGCTGGTTGCAGCGGCCCTTGAGGAAATTGTGTTGATGACAAAATCATCAGCAGCTGAATCCGATGAAGGTAAACTAAGATAGCTTCTCATTGAAAGATGCACAGTAAAAAGCAAAAAAACTTGATCCAGATTGGGTGAATTCATCAACTCACCGGAAACATGGCTAAGATTTTGCAATTGAAACGAGTCTACATTTTTTTGGTTGTATCGCTGAATCAATCTAAGCCATTGATAATCGTGCTTCTTCATCTCAACATATGAACTGGCATCCCTTAGATCTCAATACAGACGATGAAGTTGAGTCTAACATCAACTTCACACTCAGTATGTCAGAGGATAATGGTAATAGGAATCATGTGATTAGGTGTTGTAGAAAACCAATGAACAGATTTCAAGTTTCCTGTGAATGATTACTTTTTTAACGGCTTTGAAACAGGTTTTTTGCAAAAGCTTCGAAACAAACTCTCCAAAATGTTAAAAAAAAGGCTGGTCCTATGTCTTCTTCCTTAGTACCGCTGAAAATTGCTAGAGCTTTATTAATAATGTTAGGGGGAAATAGGCAAGTTATTAATAATTTTGCAGTAAAAATATCCTTCGGTGATATGATAGCTGACAACACAAACTGAAGATTGCTTTTTTTGTTTTCTCTCACCTAGGGCAGCAATTGCTAAAAATGAAGAAAAAGCTTTATTTGAGATTGGCAACTCATCAAAGAGCTAAATCCCAACCAACTTAATGGTCCCTATAACGTACCTGTTTGGGCTATTCTTGATGGTGAGCAACTTTTCGCCTAACGTTTAACATAAGTCAATGTGTTAATGGCTGGGTTTTTCATACGAAGTTCAAAAGAGCTGTCAAAACATCAATCTGTGAAAAAGATTATATCATTGACCCCGGAAACTAACCTTCTTTCTTCCCAACTAGGTCGTTTTCCGAAATGTTAGAAAGAAAGCTTGCACAAACAAGTCAAAAGATACAATGAGAGTCCAAAATTACCATCGCCGCTTCGATTTCGATGTATTTCGATTTCGATGTATGGTACCAGCACAAGATGCTATTCTATTTTTCGTTGAATCAGTTTACCAAACATTTGATAGTGGTTGATTGGTTCTAGCCGTTTTTCTCGATTTAATTAAAACCTTTGACTCACTATCACACCAAAACCTATTGAACCAATTTCTATCTTTTCTCATTTTCTGAATTATAGGTTGTACAGTGTTTTCTAATGCATCACCTACAAAAAATTTTTGTCAATGGAGTTGTGTCAAATTTGATTAAGCTAATCAAGGTGTTATTCAGGCAGTTTTAAGGCCACTTCTTTTCAAATT
This sequence comes from Convolutriloba macropyga, assembly GCF_964194025.1. NCBI lineage: Eukaryota > Metazoa > Xenacoelomorpha > Acoela > Convolutidae > Convolutriloba > Convolutriloba macropyga. The sequence goes on along the minus strand of NC_134476.1, from coordinate 56,037,889 downwards.
ATATATAAGTGACCGCCTGGTGCCAATAAGTGAAATGACAACTTTTTGAATTACGGGGATGACTGGTTTCTTCCTGTTTTTTACTCACGAAAACTTCATTTTACTTTAAATCTTTAGCAGAAAAATAATAAGGGTCCTAAATTAACTTTTGTTTCGAAAGTTTGAATTTGAATGCCAAAAAAAAACAGTCCCGCGCGAAAATGATAACAGACTGAACGGTTCTGAGAGTGTAATTGTGGGAACAGCAGTAAAAAATTAACACCAGTGTAAATATTAGGTGTTATTATATACATTCGCCTTTGTTTTCAAACACAGTTGAAAAAAAAATTAAGAAAAGAATGACTGTTGGTACCAACAAAATTTTTTGTAACTGTACAACAGAGACTTCCCACCATAGTATTACCCACCCAGAAGTCATTAACTTTATGTCTCTTTCAAATCTGCTCAACTGTGTTTTTTTTGGAGAAAAATATGAATTTGGCTTTGAAGTGTGTTTTTCGTGTTCTATTATCGAGTTGTCAGTTGAATTCAGAAAACGTCGAAATTTATTCAGCAATAGTCAGCTGATTCAGTTGAAATTTCTAAAGTACTATTTTCAATACATTGAAAAAAAACACATAGAAATATGAAAAAATACTCTCAACAACAGCTGAGTTGATATACTCCCAGCTATAGGATTAACAAACAGTGTAACCCAAAAATTTTTGAAGGATTTTGTCTGTTTCATTCTTTTCCAGGAAAAAACATCTATCGATGAAGTGGAACAAGCTACTATTATACATGTGAGAAACAATTGTAATTTTTCAGGTGTTCAGAAGTCGATTGAAAAAATTTGAGTGTCGAGTCAACAGCAGTCTCTATCCAACAAGCTAGCAAATGGCGTGATTTCTGCTTCAAATGACCTGTGACCATTTAAAATTAAATGAAATTTATTTCAATTTCTACATAAACCATTTCCACTTATTGTAAAATTAATGACAATTTTCTTGTATGCAAAAAACTGACAGTAAAATCGAATTTTTTCTTTCAACTAACTGCGAACATCACACGATAAGTTGACCCGCCTTAAGAAAACAATTTGACTTCTTTATCAGAGCTGGATTCGTGATTAATATCATGTCAAGAGGAAAAGGACAAAAATGATAGAAATATGCATTAGAGAAATCACTCTTTCGTACTAGAAATACTTTGAAAAACTTTGCTAAGAAGATTTCTGTACTTATAGAATAATATGCTACTGCGGCTCTTGCAACCCCTCCTGTTGATAATTCAAACTCTTGAACTGAAACTTTATCTCAATGTTTGGTTGCGGACCAATTGGTATAACAATCGCTGAAGCTTGTACTACTAGAACTACTGCCTTCACTGTTACTGCAGGGGAATCAAATTTGACAAATAAAATGAATTGTGATATTTAAAATAAAAGTTTTTGAACTTTCCGTTCATCGTCAGATTTAAAATGTTTTTCAAATTGTTGAAGGATAAAATGAAAATGTATTAACGTATTATGAGATTACAATTCAAAAAACCTACAAATTATCTTAAAGATTAACTTGAAATTTTATAAACTTTATATAGACTATTTAGCCTAATTACAACTTCATAGTTACATCTGTTTTCAATTTTTAGAAGACGTTTCAATTCCAGTTTTTTCATCTTTGGGCAGGTTTTTCATTTCTATGGTATTTTAGAAATTGCCCTAACCCTAAGTATACCTCTTGTAGGAGTTTTGATAATTTCGTTTTATCATGCACAAAACATTTTGCCCATTTTTTCTTTTCTCAAGTCAAAATTTTGATTTGGATTACTTTAGCGGGCAATCCCAAGCCCCATAATCGTCGCGTGTGTTTAGTCCCCATTTCAACTTGCTGATGTATATAGGTGCGATGGCCATGAGCTTCTCTACTTTGGGGCAGGCATCCAGAACTTTCCCTTCAATGCCATTCGTGGAGCCAACGCATTCAACGACATGTTGACCCATTTGTCAATCCTTCTTTTGATGTTCGGATGTCCTATAGGTAACATCTCGGCTTGTCTGGTCAGCATAGATAGATCCGCATTCATTACATTTTATCTCAGTACCATGTGGGATTTCAGCTTTTTATCGAATGATGCTTTTAGGCTGGGGAGTCATGATCTTAATTTTCGCGTTATGATTACAACTTGCAAGTCACAAAGTGTTTTTAATTTGCGTGCAAAATTTTGTGTAAGGTTGCCTCTTTAATGTATAAGAATCAGTTTGTCTTGAGATCGAATCTGGATTTTTTGATGCCTTTTGGTGTTTTAAATTGATCTTATTATTATCTTTTCTAAGGTCTGAATAACTGTTTTCGTAGACCACTCATCTAGATACTGTGTTTTTGTAGAGCATATCGTTCAGTCTTATAGAGCATATCGTTCAGTCTGCTTTTGTAGAGCATATCGTTCAGTCTGCGAGAGTTCAGTGTTATTCCTTTGTCAGTTGATTTTTGACACCAATGACAGGTAATTTTAGTGTAGTTGCTCACATTTACGTTGATATCAAGAAGAGCCAAATCCCCTTTTCCTAATTTTCTAATGTATATTGCAGGTTTTTGCGTATTGAGTTTCCAAATACTCGTCCGGGTCACCCCGAACTGTGCAGACAATTTAAAGAAAATTGTCAATTTAAAAATTTGTATTTACGAAATTGTCAATTTAAAAAAAATTGTTCTGACAATATAAAAAGATGTGTACTACTACTATAGTGATTTAATCCGAACTTTACAGATAGACCACCTCCAGAACCAGAGCCTAAACTTTGAGACCTCTCTAGTAGTGGATAAAACAAGGGATTCAACCACCAGTAAAATTTGTCCCTTTCTCTTAACGCTAATCGCGCATGTCGAATCGGGCCAAATTTTACTGTTTGTTGAATCCCTTGTTTTATCCACTAATATATTCACCACTATAAATACATACTACACGCACAATTTTGTGTACAAAAATCTACATAGCTAGTATAATTTATGCAATTCATACACTAATATCCAAAAGTTCTCAAAGCTAGATTTAAGCCTAATTTAATATCTAATATGCCAAACTATACTGAAATAAATCAGGTTAATCATCTCACAAAATTTTGTTTTTTAATAGAATCGGATGGATTGAAAATAACTCAAAATTGCTTAGAACTGGATAATAAGAAACAAGTAGTTTTTTTTAAATTTTGACTTTAACCCGGAGACGATTGATCTATGATGTTCAACTGAGTGATTCTATGTACCTGGTTATATTTTTGAGCCGAGTCTTGGGAGGTCTTGATAAAAGGTTGACTCGCCTTTACCACGCTACGGCAGTACTGCTCGACCTTTCTTAATGGCAACTGTGGGGGAGGGTGCAACTACAGAATGCTTGAACACTTTTAATTTTAATTATTAGGCTGACTGAAGTCTAATATTAGGCTGACTGAACAATATTAATGTATCATTTTACAGTTTTTGTAGTGAAGTGAAACTCATGGTGAATAGCCAAAAAGTGCTGTGGAGAATAAAGGTCCCCACGTGGAGAATTATTCTAGAACATTCTTTTTCTAAAATATTCTCACATGATTTTTAACTTAAAATTAGTTATCATTTCCCAAGTAATTACATGTTTTAAGGTAAAATAATAATTAAATCCTATTAAATTGAATGATTTGTATAATCTATTAAAATTTAAATAAATGACAATTTTCTTGTATGCAAAAAACTGACAGTAAAATCGAATTTTTTCTTTCAACTAACTGCGAACATCACACGACAAGTTGACCCGCCTTAAGAAAACAATTTTAGACTTCTTTATCAGAGCTGGATTCGTGATTAATATCATGTCAAGAGGAAAAGGACAAAAATGATAGAAATATGCATTAGAGAAATCACTCTTTCGTACTAGAAATACTTTGAAAAACTTTGCTAAGAAGATTTCTGTACTTATAGAATAATATGCTACTGCGGCTCTTGCAACCCCTCCTGTTGATAATTCAAACTCTTGAACTGAAACTTTATCTCAATGTTTGGTTGCGGACCAATTGGTATAACAATCGCTGAAGCTTGTACTACTAAAACTACTGCCTTCACTGTTACTGCAGGGGAATCAAATTTGACAAATAAAATGAATTGTGATATTTAAAATAAAAGTTTTTGAACCTTCCGTTCATCGTCAGATTTAAAATGTTTTTCAAATTGTTGAAGGATAAAATGAAAATGTATTAACGTATTATGAGATTACAATTCAAAAAACCTACAAATTATCTTAAAGATTAACTTGAAATTTTATAAACTTTATATAGACTATTTAGCCTAATTACAACTTCATAGTTACATCTGTTTTCAATTTTTAGAAGACGTTTCAATTCCAGTTTTTTCATCTTTGGGCAGGTTTTTCATTTCTATGGTATTTCAGAAATTGCCCTAACCCTAAGTATACCTCTTGTAGGAGTTTTGATAATTTCGTTTTATCATGCACAAAACATTTTGCCCATTTTTTCTTTTCTCAAGTCAAAATTTTGATTTGGATTACTTTAGCGGGCAATCCCAGGCCCCATAATCGTCGCGTGTGTTTAGTCCCCATTTCAACTTGCTGATGTATATAGGTGCGATGGCCATGAGCTTCTCTACTTTGGGGCAGGCATCCAGAACTTTCCCTTCAATGCCATTCGTGGAGCCAACGCATTCAACGACATGTTGACCCATTTGTCAATCCTTCTTTTGATGTTCGGATGTCCTATAGGTAACATCTCGGCTTGTCTGGTCAGCATAGATAGATCCGCATTCATTACATTTTATCTCAGTACCATGTGGGATTTCAGCTTTTTATCGAATGATGCTTTTAGGCTGGGGAGGCATGATCTTAATTTTCGCGTTATGATTACAACTTGCAAGTCACAAAGTGTTTTTAATTTGCGTGCAAAATTTTGTGTAAGGTTGCCTCTTTAATGTATAAGAATCAGTTTGTCTTGAGATCGAATCTGGATTTTTTGATGCCTTTTGGTGTTTTGAATTGATCTTATTATTATCTTTTCTAAGGTCTGAATAAATGTTTTCGTAGACCACTCATCTAGATACTGTGTTTTTGTAGAGCATATCGTTCAGTCTTATAGAGCATATCGTTCAGTCTGCTTTTGTAGAGCATATCGTTCAGTCTGCGAGAGTTCAGTGTTATTCCTTTGTCAGTTGATTTTTGACACCAATGACAGGTAATTTTAGTGTAGTTGCTCACATTTACGTTGATATCAAGAAGAGCCAAATCCCCTTTTCCTAATTTTCTAATGTATATTGCAGGTTTTTGCGTATTGAGTTTCCAAATACTCGTCCGGGTCACCCCGAACTGTGCAGACAATTTAAAGAAAATTGTCAATTTAAAAATTTGTATTTACGAAATTGTCAATTTAAAAAAATTGTTCTGACAATATAAAAAGATGTGTACTACTACTATAGTGATTTAATCCGAACTTTACAGATAGACCACCTCCAGAACCAGAGCCTAAACTTTGAGACCTCTCTAGTAGTGGATAAAACAAGGGATTCAACCACCAGTAAAATTTGTCCCTTTCTCTTAACGCTAATCGCGCATGTCGAATCGGGCCAAATTTTACTGTTTGTTGAATCCCTTGTTTTATCCACTAATATATTCACCACTATAAAAACATACTACACGCACAATTTTGTGTACAAAAATCTACATAGCTAGTATAATTTATGCAATTCATACACTAATATCCAAAAGTTCTCAAAGCTAGATTTAAGCCTAATTTCATATCTAATATGCCAAACTATACTGAAATAAATCAGGTTAATCATCTCACAAAATTTTTTTTTAATAGAATCGGATGGATTGAAAATAACTCAAAATTGCTTAGAACTGGATAATAAGAAACAAGTTTTTTTTAAATTTTGACTTTAACCCGGAGACGATTGATCTATGATGTTTAACTGAGTGATTCTATGTACCTGGTTATATTTTTGAGCCGAGTCTTGGGAGGTCTTGATAAAAGGTTGACTCGCCTTTACCACGCTACGGCAGTACTGCTCGACCTTTCTTAATGGCAACTGTGGTGGAGGGTGCAACTACAGAATGCTTGAACACTTTTAATTTTAATTATTAGGCTGACTGAAGTCTAATATTAGGCTGACTGAACAATATTAATGTATCATTTTACAGTTTTTGTAGTGAAGTGAAACTCATGGTGAATAGCCAAAAAGTGCCGTGGAGAATAAAGGTCCCCACGTGGAGAATTATTCTAGAACATTCTTTTTCTAAAATATTCTCACATGATTTTTAACTTAAAATTAGTTATCATTTCCCAAGTAATTACATGTTTTAAGGTAAAATAATAATTAAATCCTATTAAATTGAATGATTTGTATAATCTATTAAAAATTAAATAAAAATTTTAATAAATACTCACTTTAATAGCTAATGTTTAAGGGTATCTTATATTCGAAATTTTTACTTGTTTTCATTCTGTTAGTGGTGGTGGCTTTCTTTGTCAATGGCGGCGGCCATTTTAGCATGACATGCAATTTTCATTATATTTGCTAAGCAGTGTAATGCGATGTTAAACCAAGCTTGTTGACTTCTTGTACTATTAGTGGTTGCTAAATATGAAAGAAAGCGAACAATAATAGCACAGTCAAAAACACTGAGATCGGTGGAAACACAGTGATTAGTGTTTTTCTATGTCTTCTTGAATACTATACTTATAAACATGCTCTCTGAATTGATTTCTAGTATGACCATATCTATATCTATGAAGATAAAAACATAGTATACATTTCCTATTTCTAAATCTATATAATGATTTATGTTTATAAACATTACACATACTACATGTTAGATATTGATCAGGATCAAAATAATGATATCCCAAATGTTCTATATAATCTTTCACTTTAACCATATTTTTACATTCATAACAAGAATATTCTAAATCTTTACAGTGATTACAGCATTCTTTTCAAGGTTTATTTATACACTTTTTGCATTTCATTTTCATTTTTCGAAAAATTTTTCAATTTATTTCCCTAAATAAATACATCATGTCTCAATCAACTAGCGTCATAAACTTCTGCGGTGTTGTAATCTATCCTTTGAATCAATGAAGGTTTTATACCGGCATCAATCATACGATCTCAAACATAAGGAACTATTGGAGAAAATGTTTGAGTCTGAAGAAGAAGAAATCTTGGAGAAGGTGTATGATTCGGATGAAGTTGATTATATTATTAAAACTAAACCAGTCACCAAACCTAAAACTAAAACTGAAGAGGATATCTACACCAGAATTAAGTATGAATGTAAAGAATGTCATGAAGAATTTAGAAGTAAAGTACCTCTAACTTGTCATTCATATAGTCACAATCGCATGTGTCTAGAAAACACAGAAGACTTCGATATAAACTCAGGTCAGAACATGAGAGAATTTTATATTACTGATACAGGTGGGAATTACATTGAAGATATAGATGAAGCAACTAATTACTCTTAAGAGGAAATTAACAACTGTTACCAGTTTCGTAAAGTTAAGAGTTTTAAATATAAGATCACGGCTGAATGTGATCATGAGAAGAGAACCAAAGAAGAAGTTAAAACTACTAAAATATTTTTCAATACTGATTATATTAATAAAAATGCAATATATGAATATGGTGACTTCAATCGGTGGCTAGATTTCGAAAAGGAAATATATGAAGGTTATGGTTATGATTTTTGAGTTTCTTGGAATTAGAAGTATTCAGTTAAACATTGAACCAACTAAAGCGTCTATTGGTAGTTATATAGATTTACCTCCCGGTCTCAAAAACTCTAAATCGATATTATATATACGTAGTTATAAATACAATTGCTTACAACTAACTATAACTGCTTGGCTACATCCCGCCCCACACCATGCAACTCGAGAAAGTAAAAATGTAGATAAACTAATTGATTCAAGACAACAACATGAAGATGATTTTGCTTATATAATAAGAATACAGAAATTGTATAATATTAATATTTGGGTATACAAACCTTGCGGTAATGGTAAAATAGAATTGTTTAAACAAGTGGATGATTTTAATAAAGATAGAAAAGATGTAAGAATACTAGTTTGGAGTAATGGTCAAATAGAACACTGTGCCCTAATAAAAAATATAGAAACTTTGTTAGAACGACCAAATAAAATCAACATTAAATATTATTATTGTGATAGGTGTACCTATTGGTTTAACTCACAAATTAAATATGATAAACACGAATGCAGCACCTCATTCAAACCAGAGATTGTTTGTCCTAAGAAAAAACATATTACTTTTATAAATGATTACAAACGTCAGAACATAAAAAATATTATAACTGCCGATATAGAATGTTGCATTGTTGATCCGCGAAGCGGTTTCACCGATGTCTCAACTAATGATTTAAAATATGTAAAAGCTGAACATATTCCAATAGCTGTGGGTTACACCTGGCAAGGTAACTTCAAACACTACTTCGGTCTAGGCTGCATCAAAAGATTTGCTAGAGATCTGTTAGAAATAGAAACTGAGAATAATTTCAAACATAATGAAAAGATGATATTCACAGAAGAAGATAAATTATATCATGAAACTAATAACACTTGTCATATCTGCAGCAAAACATGTATTAATAAAGTGAAAGATCATTGTCATGAAACTGGTAAATATAGAGGACCAGCAAGTAAAATATGTAATCTAAGATACAAACAACAAAACTTCATTCCAGTAATATTCCATAATGGCTTTGGCTATGACTTCAACCTACTATACAGTGAACTCTTCAAACAGAATAATGATAAAAGAAAAGTGGATAACATACCACTAGCTGCTGGTAAATCTAAGATGTTTAGCATTGGTTGTCTGAAATTCTTAGACAGTTACAACTTCTTAGCTATGCCTCTAGATCAAATGGCAAAGATATACGGATTTAAAACTAAAATATTATATCCATATGAATACCTTGGTTTAGAGTCATTGAGAACCACGATCAAGTCGTATAGTAGCAAAGCTACCTACCAAGAAGCTAAAGGTAATCTAAAAATAGAAGACTTCAAATCCTCACTACATAATAAATTACCAACACAAGAAGAAGTAGATAACTTTAATAATGAAAACAGTCATAAAACTGGTAAAGATCTAACTATAGAGTATTTACAGAATGATGTGGAAATATTAGACTATTGCATGAATGAATATGTTAAACTAAGCATGAAAGAATTCAAGCTCAATCCCCTACACTATGTAAGTCTCCCAGGTTATAGTTTTGATTGTTGGTTAATGTCAAGCGGTGTAACATTAGATACACTACAATATAAACAAATGCTAGATGATTTTGTTGGAGCAAAGAGAGGTGGTATATGTGGAATAATGGGAGATAGATATATAAATATTAGTAATACTAATACTAAAGCTAATATTAATGATAATACTAATACTAATACTAATACTAGTACTAATACTAATACTAATGATAAAGTTATTAATAGAAATATATGGTACATAGACGCAAACAACCTATATGGTTATGCAATGATGCAAAAGTTAGCTTATAAGGATTTTCAGTTTATTACTACTACTACTCTAGATGTAATATTGAATACTCCAGATGATAGTGATCATGGTAACTATATAGTTTGTGATATTGATTATACTAATGAATGTAAAGAGAAAACAGAACAGTTAGCACTAAAGCCTAATAAAAGAAAGATAAATGATAATGAATTGGGATATCTGCGAACAAGTTTCACTGATCAAGAAAGAGACGGAGTCAAAGCAAGATCCGAGAAGCGGCTTCACCGATCAGGGAAACTGCTTCACCGATCAGAGAAAATAATCTTAGACAAAAACAAAAAAACAGAATATATGGTTCATTATAGGATGTTAAAGTTCTTTGTTAAGATGGGAGTAAAAGTAACAAAAATACATAGAGTAATTAAATTTAAACAAGATTATATATATACCGATTATATACACAACAATACAAATAAAAGAGCAACAGCTAAACCCGAAGGAGAAAAGGATGTAAGGAAATTAATGAATATCTCATTATATGGAATAATGTGCATGAATCCTCTACACTTCTTTCAAAGCAAGTTTTTGTATGATGAAGAAAAGATAATGAAAAGTGTAAGTAAACCAACATTTAAGAATATAACTAAATATAGAGATTATAGCCAAATAGAATATATAAAGAAAAAAATAGAATATGATTCTCTAGTATATGTTGGTGTTACTAAGTTAGAATTAAGTAAATTACACATGTATGATGTATTCTATAATATTCTACAATCATCCCTCAAAGATCTAACTCTTCACTATATGGATACGGACAGTTTCGTATTAAGTTAAAGTGAAAGTAAAGTTAGTGATGAGCATATGGACTTAAGTAATCTAAACATACCTATAAAAACTAATAATAAAATCCTCGGCAAGTTTAAACACCAGCTGGTAAGTAGGATTATTGAGGAATTTATAGCATTGTCCCCCAAAACATATAGCTTCAAAAATTATCCTAAAAACACTAAAGAAAAAGGAGTAAAGAAGCATAATAATGCTAGGCACATAGATTACTATGATACATTAATGAATAATACACAGAGAACAGTGGATTAATGTAGAATACAAAAAGTTGGTGATAACATGACAACAACAAAAACAATTAAGATTAGTCTAAACACATTTGATGATAAAAGATTTTATGTAAATAATATTAAAAGCTATCCTCATGATGAGAATCTATATCTATTCAAACGAGATTTAATAAAAATGATCCACCAAGCATCATTAGATGGAAACAAAGACCTACTGGTTAATAATATTATAGAACTAACCATTAATGATGATAGAAAGTTAATTGAAGTTGCTATTATATTATATAACGAGCTTTGCTAATTTTTTCTAACAAATAATTATAGACCTAATTCATTCATTACATCCATATGGTTGGTAGTTAGTATATTATAAATCATTATCTGAGCCATATATTTTTCCATAGTGTCTCCCATGATTGTATTCTTATGTAGTGTAGCTCCAGCTATTATATTTTTATTATACTCTAGAAATTTTATTATCTTCCCCGCCCCATCTACATATTTTGAATAAGTTGAAATTATTAAATCATCATGATTTGGTTCCTTAATATGATCAATAAACTCATCTATAGTATTACAACGTCTTTTACAAGCTAAACATCTTTTTAGATTAAGAGAGAAGCTGTTTTCATTATCCATTTTTTACTCTTATTATAATTTTTCAATGCATAAAAAATGACTAAACTAGGTAAATTCATAGAATTAAACAATCTAGAAAAACAAAACAGAAGAAATAGATTAGAAGATAAATTAAAACAACAAGAATATTATGGTGAAATAGAAGAAATATTTGATCCTCTAACCAAAACTTTAAACGCAAACAATGAACCGAATCTAGCATTAAGTGAACACACATTAAGAGCAACATATTCGCAAAATCAAGAGTTAGATAAACAAACTAAGATGATCGAGCAAGCTGGTTCCCAGTTTAATGAAACTGCTTCCAAGATTGGTGAAACGTTAAAGGGGACTCAAGATATAGCACCAGTTTTTGTTGATACAAAGACAGCCAAACTTCTTCATGACATGGGGGCTCAAACTAATCCTCAATTAAAATTAGAACTCATAGATTTACCTACTAGGAGATATAAAATGAATGGTGTTGATATAACTCTAGAGCAGGGTGCATTTTTAGTAAGGGATAATGTATACGAGTTTTCAGAAGGATTTACTGATTTTCTTACTAAATCAAATGTAACATATGATGATAAAATTGAGGAAGATGAAAACAAAATTAAAAGGTTTTTATTTGATATTAGATATGATTTAGGAAAGGGGGATAAGAAAAGTGCTAGATATAGATTAATAAAACGTATAGTGGGGGCAAAAGATGATGTATATGGTAGGGGATTATATAGCAACCCAGACCCATATAACTTAACAGAAAGACTAGAATTATTAATACTGGAAACAAAAGCTGGTCATGATGGATTACATGATGAAATGCTAGATATATCTAAGCAACTTTCATCTATGAATATTATTAATCAAGACCAACTAGATAATTTTGTTTTTAATTATGGTAAATGAGCGAAGCTATCAGGGAACCTGCTTCGCAGATGACTATGTCCATAAATTAAACGATAGAAAAACAACAACAACAACTAGCTAAAGAAGTATTCAGTCCTCGAATAACAAAGTTCAGAAGACAAAGAATAAAAAGAATAATACCATTATATAAAGATGAAACATGGTCAGCTGATTTAATTGATAAGTCATCTCTAAGTAAACACAACAATAATTATAAGTTTATATTAACAGTTATAGATATGTTAACAAAATATGCATGGGCTATTCCTTTAAAGAATAAATCTGGTTTATCTATAACTAATGGTTTTAAAATAGTATTAAGTGAACATCCAAAAGGTGGCTCTGAACCTAGAAAACCAGAAAAGTTATGGGTAGATAGAGGTAGTGAGCTTTACAATAAAACATTTAAATCTTTACTTAAAGAATATGGAACCGGCAAAGCCGCTTCAGGGATAGAGCTATATTCTACTTATAGTGATTTAAAGGCTGTATTCATAGAGAGATTCAATAGAACATTATTACACATAATAAATAAACCTATGTTCATCAATGGCGATGGTAATTGGGTAAGTATATTAAATGATGCTGTTGTAACATATAACAATAACATTCACTCAACAATTAATATGACATCAGTTGATGCTTCTAATAATCCTGATAAAGTTAAATACTATGTTAATTCTACCAAAGCAACACCAAAATTTAAAATTGGTGATTATGTTAGAAATATAGATAAACGTAATATCGTCTCTAAAGGTTACACTTCTTATTGGAATAGAGAATTGTTTAAACTGAATGAAGTTCTAAAAACACATCCACCAACATATAAAATAGAAGATATTAATGGAGAGATAATAGAAGGCAAATATTATGAACAGGAACTATTGAAATCCGAATTTGAGTTTGAATCTAATAATAAGGTTTTGGAATCATTAATTATAGACCTACGGTCAGCTACGAAGTAGATCAGGGAACCTGCTTCGCAGATTGACCTATGGTCTTAAGTCTAATTATAATTCTAAGTCTAAGTCTAATTGTAAGACTAATTATAAGTCTAATTACAAGAATAATTATTATTCTAATTATATGTAAACAAATACAAAGATGACAAGAAATAGATTCAATCAAGCTAAACATAAATCAACATCAAAATCAACAAACAACTTAACACTAAGTAAGGCTCGTGGGTTATTCCTAGAAGATAATGATGATATTGATTTGAAGGATACCTATAAAATTACAAATGTTCATCCTCCTAGAGATGAAAAAGATGTTGTTTATAAAGAGTATTGTGACAATAACTTATTATCCTCTTCTAATAAAATAGACATTTTAAGTAGAAACATAACTGAACTAAGAAAGGGTGACTTTGATAAAGTTACAACTAAAACATTACAACTAAATGAAACACAAATTAAAGAAGAACTAATTAATGAGTTTATTGAAACAACAAATAAAGTCAGAAATACTGTTAATTTTTGTAATAAAGTTGCTGCAGATACTATCTCTAAATATAATCAATATCAATTAAAGCAAGAATTTGATAATAATAAGTTTAATCAGAATATAACTAACATACACTTAGATGAAATGTTTACTAACGGTCTGAGAGAAATGAAAGAATACAACAAATCTCTTAGAGGTGTTATAGTACAATATATAATTGCTATACTTTTACAGAGTAAGTTACTTGATAATAAAGAGAAAGACAGACTTGAGATGCATTATAGTTTTAATCAAGAAATTATAATGAAAGAAATAGAAAGAATTTTTACTAATGAAAATAAGCAAAGCAATGACCAATCCAACAGCACCGAGTGATGGATTACTATATCCAGATTTGTCATCAGTATCAGAAAGATTGATAAACGAAAAGATTCAAGCTAATAATAAATTTAACAACAATATTAACATTATAAAAATATTAGAAATTATTATGAAACTGAAACTAATAACTATAATAAGAAGTTAAGTAGATATAAGAATTATTTTAACATAGCTGAGATAACAGAAATAGTTTTATCATCAATAGCAACAACTGCAACAACAACATCAGTTTCATTAACAGGTATAGGATTAGCTTATTCTATACCAACAGCTTTTGCTACAGCAACTGTTTGTGGTTCATTATCAAAATCAATTAATACTAAAATTAGAAATAAAATTATAAAGTATTCACAAATGTATATTTGAAGTAAACAGTTTAGTGATAAGTTTAATAAACTATATACTAAATCAATGAATGATAATAAAATAGATAATGATGAGTATAATGAATTTGTTAAATTATATGAGGATTATAAGAAAAATAAGAAAAACAAGCTGAGCATTTTTTAGATTAAAGATATTAGTGCTTAGTAACAACAATGTTTTTAGTAATAATAATATTAGTATTAATTTTTATCGATAAATATAAAATCATGATCTCAGTTATAATCATAATTATAATATAATCATATTATAATCATAATCTTAATCATAATCATAAACATAATATAATCAAAATTATAATCAAATAATTATCTTTTCTTTGTATCTAAGTATAACCCTCTTCCTTTTTGCACTACTTTTATACCTTCACAAATTTAATTAAATCAGGTGTGGCTGATAAAGCAGCTCTAGGGTTTCTAGATGCAGCTGCACTTCCTATTTTACTTGCTATTTCTAATGCTTTTACTGGATTATTAGCTACTTTCTTTTCAAAGTTAACTGTCGCCCTACCAACACTTTTAAAGAAATCTTTAAGTCCTTCTGCTTCTATTGTTGCATCAGATACTGTCATTGATTTATTCCTTCTACATAAAACACAATTACCTTTTAACATCTTAGTTTGTTTTGAAGTAATAGCTCCTCATATATTAACTGTACCACTATAATGTTTACCTCCAACACAATATGAATTAGTTTTGAACTTATTTAAAAGACTCATTTCTATATAAAAAAATAATGGAAGTTAAAAAGTATAATCCCTTTGTTGTTATTAAGCCTAAACCCAAGCCTAGGCCGAAGCCCAAGGTTAGACCTAAGCCTAAGATTAAGCTAGAAGCTGGAGGCTTAGCTCTAGAGAATAAAAAGAAATTAGATATTATTTATGCTAAAGGTTTTGTTAATACTAATAAGAAATAGTTGTGTATTAACAAGAGTAACAATTAGAGTTGACTAGCTATAAGTATAAGTATAAATATATGGTTATGTATAAGTGAAAGTATATAATTATAACAATAACTATATTATACTATAATTATAAATTATCGCTAGAGTTATATCTAAAATTATGATTATCGCTAGAGTTATATCTTTGACTTAAATTATAACTATGATATAATATCAACCATCTTATTACCATCACTATTCACACTAATAACGTTCCTAGTTAATACTAATGCATGACATATAACATCTGCAACTGCAGCACTGAATTTAAAATTAAGTTGTATTGGTTGTGGACCTTTATGATCACTTTGATATCGGGTATCAAATACATATATTCTATAACTACCGTTGAATGTTCTATGATTTATATATGGTTTTATATTATGTGGTAGCCCATTATAATCTTTATTACAGCTAACAATCTCTTTAAAAGCCTCATTATAATTATTGGTTCCATAATTAATATTTAGTCTATCCTCGGGATAAAATTCACTACTAATCTTACAATAACATTCAGTAACATTCATTACATCAAATGTACTTGCATCATGAGTTTGCTCATTCACCTTATTATTTTCAAAACCAACTATAATATATTGTGGTCTTTCCATACCACTTTCCATACCTATATCAAACAAGAAGTTAGTAGCATTGGGTACATTCTTAAAAAATGTCTTCCTTTCATAAAAACTAAAGTCTACATTATTCTTTTTATTTAAACCCTTTTGCACAATAATTCTATTATCATTACTAGGATCAATACTAGGTACACACCACGATATATCTCTAATTTCTATATTACCATCATTGGCAACTGCACCAGGATTAGCATTAACTCTATATAGAGCTCTATCATTATTGTTCCTTTTTAATATTAGTTTAAATCCTAAACCATATATAATCTTTTCTAAATCATTTACGAAACCAAATAGATCACTAATCTTAACCATCATATACATATGTCCTCGTTGTGCAGCAATATGGTCACCTTTAAAATGACTATCTCTATTGCCCTGATTTCTAACAAAACCACTCTCATATTCATCACCAGTACTAGTTAATAACTCATACTTCAATAGATTAGGATGACAACTAAAAAATGCAATCATACCATAATTAACAAATCTGATAATAGCATTATTAGCAAATACATCACCAGCATCATCTGATGCAACAAACTCTATCTCTAGATATGAATCATGTATATTTAAGTGATTCTCTTCTCTATTGAGTATGATATTAATATTGGTATTAACCGTATTCATTGTTGCTAGATTATTAGGTTTATATTTTATAGTCTTACTTTTATGTATATCATTATTATAACCATAAGTTGTGTCCAAATTAAAATCCATTTTTATTAGATAAAAAATGACAGACAACTTGATTTTATTTGAACTACAAAATATACACGAAACTTTAACTAAAACTAAACAAGAATATAAACTTAACTTTAGAATGATAAAACCAACAGAAAAGTTTAACTTTGGTGAGCCTATACTTAATACAACAAAATTAGGCTTAATTAGATTATCTGTTTATAATTCGGTGTTTAATGTGAATAGGAGAAATAATCAATTCTTATATGCTAGAACTGTTATAGAAGATGATGAAGCTTTACCTCGGGCTCTTAGCTCTGACCCTAACTTTAACCCTATCTCTACCTCAAGCCCAAACATTACATCTATACTTAATCATAATTATAAAGGAATCCCGTTGCTATATTCAACTATTACACCGGGAGCATATGAGTTAACTGACATAGCAGAAATAATAAAAGAAGAAACTGATGTAATGTTATAATAGAACCTGTTAAGAATACGATGAAGTGTTTAATGGAAATAAAACAAGGAGCACTCAGCTTTGATATAGAAAACTCACTAGCCTCATTACTAGGATTTAGAAAAATAATTTATAAAAAAAAGGTAGATATAAATCTCAGAAAATTATTGATATTATGGGTTTTAGTACTATTAACATTCATTGTAATGTGATATCTGGAGCTAAAGATAATGGTAAAGATACAGACATACTATATACTTTTATTCTAACGGAACCACCTGGTTACTTGATAAATATTGTACCAACTAATATCTTGTATCAAAAGGTAACTAAAGATAGAATAGAATATATAGAATTTCATATTAAAGATGAGCATGGAAGATCTATAGACTTTAATGGTGATGTCTTAAGTTTTACTTTACATTTGATTTAGACTTATACTTATACTTACATTTAGATTTATCTGTGAAGCAGGTTCCCTGATACTTATACTTACACTTAGACTTATCTGTGAAGCAGGTTCCCTGATACTTATACTTATACTTATCTGCGAAGCAGGATCCCGATACTTATACTTATACTTATACTTAGACTTGTACTTAGATTTACACTTATCTGCGAAGCGGGTTCCCTGATACTTAAACTTAACTACAAAACTCTCCGATCCCAATTAATTCTTAGTTTACCATTAATATTTTTTTTAGTTATATCAATGACAATATAATTATAAGGCTCCTTCCATACCTTATTACATCTCTCTTTTTACCTCTCTGTTCAAATAAAATAAATAGATTACAATTTCTCTCCAACACTCTGCCTATCCAGAGAGAACAGGTTTTGATTAAGATATATCATATTACAGTTATTATGTCTACCTCTACAAAAGTATTCATTAATAACTGGTTCTTTGGCTCTAACATCATCAAATATCATTAGTTTCTTTAAGTCTTTGGATAGTTTATCAGGAGATGGTAAACCTTTATATCTTTATTAAATTCAACATCTGCTTTTGGGTTTATTCTTTCTATACCATGGTACTGATCACCAGTAGGTCCAATGATGTATAGCTTATCAAAGTATATACTAGCTAGAATTAGTTTTTTTAATAATAATGTCTTACCACATTCACTAGGACCAGATATTATACATCTAAAGTTATCTGGGAATGCGGCTTCAGTAATCATATCATCATCATTTAACCATGAATATAGATCATCATTTATGTTTACAGATATCGGTGAATTTGCAAAACAACTCTGTTGAACCGCTTCACGGATATTATTAGTAGGACTATTACTAATGCTATTACTATTGCTAATCCTATTAGATTTACTCTTTTGATATTTTTCATCAGATAGATATATAAAGTTATCATTATCATTATCATTATCATTATCATTATCATTATCATTATCAATGACATTATCCTTATCATTAACATTATCATTATCATTAACGTTATCATTATCATTATTAGCAAAGCTACTTCGTATATCATTAACATTATCATTAACATTATCCTTATCTTTATCACCACCTCTACTACAACTTAAACAAGAACACTCATTATATATTCCTGAATATTTACATTGATTAACTAGAATATTCAAAGCACTTTTAATTCTAAATCCTCTATCAATAAGATAGATCATATATAAACAATAAGCCCCACAGATTCATCATATTGTTGTATTCTCTCATTAGAGCCTAGATCAACATATTCTTCTAAAAATAAAAGTGGAGTTTCTACACCAAAACTATCAAAATAATATGTTGGACCACCTTCTCTTCTTATAACTAAAACCCAATGTGTACCTTTAGTTGGTTGTAGATTTACAATGATGTTAGAGTTAGGTTCACTTACCATTTCTGGTTTATCATCTCTCATTACAATCTCAATTGGTGTTAGACTTGTATCTTTACCTATACCTTTTATTCTGATATCACTCATAGCACTATTATCAATATTAAATTTATTATTGAATTCCTCAAAAGTTACGATGAGCATTTTTATATAATAAATTTATTAAATCTAAGTCTAATTATAACCTAGGTCTAAATCTAAATCAAATCTATTTTTATTATATAAAAATGGAAACAGGTAGTGCAGTTTTTATTTTTATTATTATAATTGAAATTTGTTATATAATATATGGTTCAAGACCAAGTAAATTTACAAAACTAGAAGAAAGCTTTGGTGGATTTATGAATCGGAGTCTAGTTAGATTTGAATAAGAAAAGTCAACACTACATACTATTGTTTATGGTGGAACTGGAACGGGTAAAACATATTTTATTAGACAATACTTAAAGTTATACTTAGACCATGATCAAGTTCAAGATCAAGTTCAAGATCAAGTTCAAGATCAAGTTCAAGATCAAGTTCAACATCTGCGAAGCAGTTTCACTGATCAAGTTCAAGTTCAAGTTCAACATCAAGTTCAAGATCAAGATCAATTTCAAGATCAAGACCAAAGGTCCATAGTTATAGTTTGTAAAGATGACAGAGACTGGATAGATCCTGAGTCTAATAAGTTTTATACTGGGTTTAATAAATGTGATATAAAAGTGATAACAAAAAATAATATGCATAAATTTCAAAATTGTGTAATAGTACTTGATGATATGGGTGATAGGTTAAATAAGGACATAGGTTATTATTTTACTGAAGGTAGACATTACAATATTCAAATGATTGTAATGTGTCATAAACCAGCTCAAATAATTAATACAGCAAGAATGAGTTGTGATACTATTTATTTAACAACTTATAAATGACCTGACCTATTTAAAAACTTTAATGAGATATATAAATGTGAACATGACTTCAATAAAATAATTAGTGAATTAAATAGTAACTAATATAATTGTACAGATGGAATGTCAGATGCACTTCGTTATGGTATAATTAAATATAATAAAAAGGAAAATACTTTTATTATTATTAGTAGTAATAGAACAATGATATATGATTCAAGAGTTGGTTTCCTTGATTTAAAAGCTCTTAGTTTAAAAAATGATTTAGAAAGAGAAGATATAAATAAACTTATAGCATATATGAAACCACTAATGATTAATGCAACAGATAGAAATGTTAATAATCATGATAATTATCAGTTTTATTTAAATAAACTTCTTACTTCAAATAATATTAAAATTCAGAATGATGTTTTAACAAAAGAGATGATTAAGGGAATGGGTATGAAAATTTTATCAAATATTGGTAGAATTATAGGCACAGATTTATTTATATTTTATTGTTTTTATCCTGATTCAATATCAAGAAATGCTGGAACTGTAGCAATGGGAGCAAGCACAATTTTGAGTAGAGTAAATACATTAGTTAATGTTGGATTTGGAGAAGAGTTGGAAGGTGAAACACGAAGCAGTTATACTGATAGTGAAACATGGTCGAAGACCTATCAGGGAAGCAGTTATACTGATCAGTGTAACTGTGACTTCATCAATGAAGAGATGGGAATTTTGAATAGAGAGGGAGAAAAGTTTTTAAACAAACTATGTATAAATAATGAAAAGATTTAGAGAAATATAATTTAGAGAAAAGATTATAAATTTTGTTAAAGATAAAAAAGAATTAGACCTTGATTTGATCTTAGATAAGAGATGTGAAACTAATACACTCAATAGTTTAGGAAATAAATATTTAGCAGAGTGTATCACATCTAAAGATAATACTAAAGATTTAATTGAAATCATGGCTAAATATTATCTGCGAAGCAGTTTCACTGATCCACAAAGTTTGTACACCGATTCTACAGCATTGCTAATACTATCTGCGAATTTGCAAAACAACTCCGTTGAGCAGTTTGGTAAACCACGAACAAAGTTCGTTGGAGAACCACGAGCAAAGCTCGTTCACTGATAATTTTATCTAATAAAAATGCTTTTACAATGTTTAGAGTGTAACTATAAATGTGGAAACATTGCTGTTTTAAAATATCATTATGAATCATTTCATAAAGATAAAACTGATAAATGTATGTGTGGTAATATAATATTAAGTGGTATTTGTGCTAATGATTTTTCCCCATGGGGTTGTTCTTTAAAAAATGAATCTAGTTCTAGTTCTAATTCTAGTTCTAAACCTAGTTCTAATTTTAATTCTAATTCTAGTTTTAACCCTAGTTCTAGTTCTAACCCTAATTCTAACTCTAGTTCTAAACCTATTTCTAGTTCTAGTTTTAGTTCTGGTTCTGGTTCTAACCCCAGTTCTAGATCTAGTTCTGGTTCTGGTTCTATCTATGACTATAACATTAACTCAGATCCTAACCCCAACCCTGACCCTAACCTTATTCCCAACCCTAACCCTAAACTTATCCCTAACCCTAACCTTAACCCCAGCTCAGAAGTATTAACTAGATGTTGTAATAAGTGTAATTATATAAAACCACTAAATAATTTTGATGAGGGTAAGTATACATGTAGAAGTTGTACTTCAGCTGAAGTTAATTGTCCATATTGTACTTCTGTTGTGAGATATGATGGGATACGGGCTCATGTAAAGAAACAACATCCAGATATAGAATTGACTAGAGGATTTAGTAGAAATATAACTGATCGGTGTAACCGCTTCGCGGATAAAACAATTAATCCTAGTTGGCAAAGTCCTAGAGCTGTAAGTCCTTTAGTTATTAACCAAACAGAGGATCAGCGAAGCAGTTTCACTGATAGTTGTTCATGTAAATACTATAATTTTGTATCATTTCTTATTAATAATGGAATAAATATAGAAAAAAAAAGAAAATATAAATTTATTGAAAAGTATAGATAATTTGAAATAAAAAGTATAAAAAAATAAAAAAACATCTGCGAAGCAGTTTCACTGATCAAAAAAGAGGGATTCACTCTTTAAGAGCGAAAAAGAGCAATCTTTTCTACTGGGGATCACTCCGAATAAGAATGAATCACTCTTAAAAAGTGAAATGTTAATTTTGCTTTGATTTTTTGATTTTTTGTTTTTATTTTTGATTTTAATTAATTTTTTAATTGAATTTAGAGCTAATATATAGTAGTGGATAAAACAAGGGATTCAACAAAGGGTAAATTTTGGCCCGATTCGACATGCGCGATTAGCGTTAGAAGAAAGGGACAAATTTTACTGGTGGTTGAATCCCTTGTTTTATCCACTACTCTCTCTCAGTGCCTTAAGGTCATTTAATTGTCAATTTAAGAATGTGTACACAATTGGTTATTAAATAAATTTGTGATGGCTTGTCTAAAAAGTTAAAATCCTTGCTGTTATAATATTTTTCTCAGGATCTTTTCCGTTTGTGCCCCCACTACGTTATGCGCCCCCCAGTTACAGAGCACGTGCCATTACATGATAAACCATTATGTAACAATATGGCGCGTGCGTCTGGGAGGTGCAAATAATATGCGCCCACTAAGCTGGGGGAGGGGGACACAAACTGAAAAGATCCTATTCTCGCCACAGATATCTACGCTGCGGAACACTGAATGTTGCACTAAATAGGTACCTTGAAAATAAATTCCCGACCTAACGTTTCGGCTGAGATAGTTTTTTTCTCTCAATTTGATGAGCAGTTCTCTGAGAGCTTTACGAGTCTTCAAGCTAGCGATCCACAGAAATTAGATACTGCAACGTCCCATGTGCAGTGCAGCCTCCTTGGAAGAAACTGTCTTAAGGCGACTTGGCCATGGCTGAAGGGGATTTAGAGATCCGAGGTTTAATCTAAAGTTTACAGAAAAACCACCTCCAGAGCCCAAAACTTTAAGCCCAAACTATAAAGAAAAACATTGAAGACAAGAAAATCCCTTATAAAGAGATTTGGATCTTTCCGCTTGTGCCCCCTTCCCCCCAGCTCAGTGGGTGCAAATTATTTGCAACACCAGATGCAATGCACCTGCCATATGCACCAGATGCAATGCTCCTGTGAAGAGAGGAGGCAGCAACAATAAAAACCATTCACAGAAATTGGGGGGCCACCACGGCTGCCCCACACATTTTTTATCTGAAGAAAATTATTTATTGGTTTTCTTTATGGTTTTTTTCTGTCAATGGTTTTTTCTGTCAATGGTTTTTTTCTGTCAATGGTTTTTTTCCTGTCAATTATGGCCGTTTTTTTGTGTCAATTCTTTAAATGGTTTTTTGTCAAATTTGGCCGATCGTTGAGTGTTATCATTAGAAAGCCCGTCCAGTGTAGAATATATAATTTTTTGAAATTCGTTTGTTCCACGCAGTTATCGCAGTTTAAATTTTTATGAACATTTGACTGATTCTCGGTGTTTTGTTTGCATTTTCCGTATCTTTACGCAATTTGTATTAACTTTTAAAAATACTTGTTTTCGTATTAAAAGATGGATTATTGAGCTTTGCCAATTTTTTGGTCAACTTGTAGCTTAGGGTCAGCTAATACAGGTCGCATCTCTTTTCTAATTGATTAGCTTTTAATATTTACGTTAACAGTTGTACGTTTTAAGGAATGATTTTTAGGCTTCCGAATTTCCAACTCATGGAACGTTGCCATCTTCGAGGATCATCTTCGTGTCTTTTTGCATTATAGACAGGTCAGTTATTAGTATTTCAAAATATCATTTTTTTTCAGTGAATAGAGTGTGGTTTTGACACCGTGTTCCAGAATTTAATTACTTTTTTCCTAATTTTGTCTTCGTTTGTCGTTTGTTTTGTAGTCGTATGCAAAATTCTGAATAATTTCAAGTCTTAGCTGTTGTCTATGGATAAACAAGGGAACCTATTCTCTGATTCCAGTTGATCACTAAAGTTTTTCTTGAATTTGAAATCAGTATTTTAAAAAGTTTAGACGTATTTTTAACTTTGCAGTTTTGTCTAGTTATTGCCTAGTCTCATTAATTACAGGTCATATATCATTTTTTGTGTTGTAGGAAGCCGTTGAACATATCTCTTGTCTTTTTTGAATGCTTACTGTTTTTGCCGCTTCGAAACCGGTTTTTGCGGTTTCAAGCTAGCGATCCACACAAACTGGAGACTGCAACGTCCCCTGTGCAGCCTCCTCAGAAGAAACTGTCTTACGGCGACTTGGCTATGGCTGAAAGGGATTTAGAGATCCGAGGTTTAATATAAAGTTTACAGAACAACCACCTCCAGAGCCTAAACTTTAAGCCCAAACTATAAAGAAAAACGTTGAAGACAAGAGAATCCCTTACAAAGAGATTTGGACATTTTCCGCTCGTGCCCCCTTCCCCCAGCTCAGTGGGTGCATATTATTTGCAACACCAGATGCACGTGCCATATCTTCACTAGTGGTTTACTAAGGGATGATATGTGCTTTGATACTGGGGGGGGATCCAGATACCTAAAGGACTGGATTTTTGATCGATGAGGTGTCAGCCACGCTGTCAGACGGAGTTGTGATATAGGAGTTTGACAAAATACAGCGTGCGCAATCCCGCGCAGTTAAGAATAAATAATATAATTTCGCTTGTTGTTCCGACAAACTTTAGTTGTTGTTCTTGTTGTTGTTGTTGAGGGGGGTTTGACACCGCTGGGGTATGAGACCAGAGGGATTTCTCCCAAACCTTCTGATTAGAACGATGTCCAAATGTTGTGACAGTCACAGCAGTCGCCACATAGTTGCCATGCGCAAGGGTTGGAATCAGAGAATCTGTTGTCGACAAACTTCCACATCAGGCTGACTTTTCGCGATTTTAGACCAAGAGGATTGGCAAACTGGATTTTTTTTTCATTTTTTCTGTTTTTGAGTCTGCATGTCCGGTAGAATAAGTCTCCACGAGTCTTCTCTTTCTTGCACTTGTTTAGCTTGAAAAACTTTGTGGACTCACCAGATTCAGGGTTGCAAGTGGGAATGTTGATGTTATGTTCTCCTTCAACAAGTAGTTTGGACAAGAGCAGAATGTCATTGCACTGCATGAAGAGCGGAAGTGGTAGTACGTTGAGGAGACGTAGATGTTGGAGGTAGCTTCGATTGGATTCATAGCAGACCCAGTTCAAGGCACGTTTTTGAAAGCTCTCTAAGTCTCTGGTTGAACCACGGCTCAACCGTAAGCAGTTCATTCCACAGAGCAGTATTGGCAGAAGAATAGACTTGTAAAGTCCGAGTTTGACAGACACATTGACTTTCGGCGAAACGTTTCTTCGGAGCCGGTAAAGAGACCTGTTGGCTTTCTTGAGTTTTTCGGAGACGTGTAGAAACCAGGTCATGTCTTTAGTTACAAAAATACCAAGATGTTTGATGGTGTCAGCGCTGTGCCGTTGGCTTGTGCCTAATATCAGATCTCCGGAGTGGTGGTGCATTTTCAGTGCAGCGAACTTTTCAGTTGCCAGATCCATTTTGTTAGTCTTCGCCCAGTCCTGACTGCTGTTCAGGTCTTCTTGAATTTGCCAGTCGGCTTTTCCTGTGAAAAGAAGCTTTAGGTCGTCTGCAAAGATGAATGGTTCGCTGAATTTCAACAAGTCAGGTAGGTCGTTGATGAAAATGAAAAATAATAGGGGCCCGAGCAGGGACCCCTGCGGGACACCGCTTGTAACTTCGAGAGTTGCAGAGGAACAACTATTCATTCGAACAAACTCTTCCCTTCCAGACAGGTAATCATGGAGTATTTCGATGAAGCAACCACCGACTCCAATTGAAGCCCACTTTTCTAGTAGTAGACGGTGCGGCACGCGGTCAAACGCCTTTGAGAATTTGGAGTAAAAAGCGACTACATTGTCTTCCTTGTTGCACTCCAGTGACTGATGCACTCTTTGTAGAAATTTTATTATGTTGCTTAGTGTCGACTTTTTGCGCACCGTGCTGATGATCACTCATGAGTTGTACAAAATGAGTGTAGAGAAGCTCATACATGCATTTCTCAAAGCATTTGCTGTCTATATTAAGGAGGGATATTCCGCGATAGTTGTTCATCAGTTTCCTGTTGCCTTTTTTGTAGATGGGACTTACTGCGGCTACTTTCCCCTTCTTTGGCAATCTTTTTAGTCGCTTGATAATTTTGAAAACTTTGTGGAGTCTTGAACTCATCTGATCGGACGTTCGCTGGTACAATATTGGTGGGATGCCATTGGGGCCTCGGGTCTTTGTTATATCTAGTTCTAGAAGGATGGACTTCATATTGGCTTTGGAGATGCTGAGATTTGTCAGCGTTGGATTCGCAACTTTAATATCTTCGACTCTGATGGGTTCTTTGGCGGAAAACACTGAGTTGAACAAAAGATTAAAAATAGAGGCCTGGTTTTGGGTTGTATATTCAGTTCTGCCGTCGTACTCCATTTCAGATGGAAAATTTGAGTCCTTTGTCAGACTTTTGAGATGCTTAAAGATCAGTCCTCTAATTTTCGTAACAGATGTGACGTGCTTGGTTTGATCCATGGAGGGAGAGATTGACGGTGACTAGTTCTTGATGGGACATTCCTGCGTATGAGGTTCACCAGGTATTCTTCGAGTTCATTATAGAAGTTGTCAATGCTAGTGAAACATGTTGGCAGGAAGGGAGTTTGCTCCATCTCACTGGCTATTTTGTCAAAATCAGCTGAATCAAAACTCCAATACAATTCTCTGGTACTATTTTGAACTATATGTGGTAATTCGATTGTGCTACTGATCCCAATGTGGTCAGAACAGTTGAAAACTTTCGTAAAAGCATCTGCATTTGTTGAAAACACGTTGCAATTTTGGTGGAATACGAAATCAAGAACGTTCTTGCTACAGGTTGGGAAGTCAATCAATTGACGGAAGAGTCTGTTTTCGAAGAGTTCAAGTACTGAATTTTTTTCAGAGTCAGTACTGGTCCAATTCGTATTGGGGAAATTCAAGTCTCCACGAAGGCTATGCAATCTTTTGGGATGCAAGATAAAATTTTCTCAAAGTCTTCGGTTGAGTATCGATAGGGGCTGGTCTTCGGGGGGTTGTAGAAGGAACAGAAAAATATTTTGCTCTTATTTACTAGAATTTCGCAGATAGCACAACTGTCGACGTCATCCAGTACCAATCGACGACAGTTGAGGGCACTTTGAATAGCAATGAGTGTGCCGCCATGTGGATTCTTGTCTTCGGTGGATTTTCTATCTGAGCGAAAGATTAAGTAGTCATTTAACAGTAATACGTCGGAATCGTTTATTTTGTTATTGAGCCATGTTTCACAGATACAAATCATGGCAGGCTGGCAAAAGCTGCTAGCATTTGATAGAAGGAAGCGTCTTTCGTAATTCACCAGACTTCGTGCGTTGATCTGCAAAACATTCATGCGATATAGTCATGAGCTTGTTTCAGGACCTACGAAGTCGTTCGACTTAAGATCCACCCTGACGTTAGTGTTAAATAACTCAAGAGTTTCATACCTTCAGTTTCTCTCGAGGCACACGGTCATTCAATAGCTCTCTCCTGCGTTTGAGGCAGAGACGTTCTTTCAGCGCTTCTTCTTTAGGTAATGCATACGTGACATTTTCGTTCACGAGTTTCTCGGTTTTCAAACCTTTTTTGCTATGATCATTCTGGCTTAGTGTTCTTTTGATACGGTATCCAGAATTGTTCTTAGTTTCGCACGTTCCTTGCAAAATTTTCCGAGTCTCTTCGATCCTACTGTCTGAGGTTGGACGCCAATAGTCTTCAGAACATTGTTAACTTTTTCAGTTGTGGGGACAAGTTTCTCACCACATGATTTTTCGACATCTTCTGGGATGCCTTGGATTCGGAAACTCTTCTTGGTTTCTTGATGTTGTGATCGTCATATTTGTCGTCGTTTTTCGAATTGCTTGTCTCATTCTGTTTGGGAATACTCTGAGCAACTACTTTTGCATAGGTGTCTTCAACGTTCGCGGACGTAGTTTTCATCGCTTCTTCAACTTTAGTTTCTATAATCTCGGTCAAACTCGTCTTTAGCTGTTCCATTTTTGCCTCGAAGTTAAACTGTTCATGTTTTTCTTCCGGTTTACCACTCGTTCTGCACCTTATGAAGGTCTCGCGTTCGTTTTTCTCCTCGCATTTGATGCAAAGGAGCATAGCATTCTTTCCAAGTTCGGCGATGCCGTTGACAGCAACTTGTGTCAAGCCAGTGCATACTGGTGTCAAGTGTATGTGGCAATCGCAAGCGACGCAGTGATAAGTTTTGTCGCTAGTATTGATGTTCTTCTTACAGGTCTTGCAATTGCGAGTCATCTTGATGTCGTGGAAATCTAACTGCCCTGGAGTTAATCGGTTCAGAAAGATTTACACGATCACAAAATTGCAGGAAAGAAAAGAATAGACTACCTAGTTAGCAGATCCTGCTAAGCGTCTTCGCTGAGCTGAGGATGGTCGTTTGTTTTTTTCTCTTGAATCCAAGAAGATCGTCTTTGACCCTCTCAACAAGAACCAGGAATTTCAATTTTACTGTTGGGCGAATATGGAGAGCTTGCAATCGAGAAGCTATCGTAGTATCTCTGTTTCCTTTTTGATAACAGATCCCTCGAAAGGTGAATGACAGGGACACCAGATTTAGTCGCTAGGTACTGGTAAATATCAGGTGCACCGTTTCTTTGCACGTAAACAATTCCAGAGAGGTTGCGGATCTTCAGTAATTCGAAGATGAGTTCCTCCTTGGTGAGCGGGTCACGTCTAATACGGGGATAATGTGTAATCGAGTTGTTTATAACGTCGTGCCAGATGATAATACTCTGTTCTTTGTGGACACGCGATCTCAGAAAGTTGATAACTCTTTTTTCGGGGTCGGCTTTAGGGTTCAAGCTGAGACCCGGGGTTGTTTTGACGCCTGGCTGTAATCGTCGTCTGATGTTCTCCCACTTTGCTAAAGCTCTGTGAAGAGAGGAGGCAGCAACAAAAAAAACCATTCACAGAAATTGGGGGGCCACCACGGCTGCCCCACACATTTTTTATCTGAAGAAAATTATTTATTGGTTTTCTTTATGGTTTTTTTCTGTCAATGGTTTTTTCTGTCAATGGTTTTTTTCTGTCAATGGTTTTTTTTCCTGTCAATTTTGGCCGTTTTTTGTGTCAATTCTTTAAATGGTTTTTTGTCAAATTTGGCCGACCGTTGAGTGTTATCATTAGAAAGCCCGTCCAGTGTAGAATATATAATTTTTTGAAATTCTTTTGTTCCACGCAGGTATCGCAGTTTAAATTTTTATGAACATTTGACTGATTCTCGGTGTTTTGTTTGCATTTTCCGTATTTTTACGCAATTTCTATTAACTTTTAAAAATACTTGTTTTCGTATTAAAAGATGGATTATTGAGCTTTGCCAATTTTTTGGTCAACTTGTAGCTTAGGGTCAGCTAATACAGGTCGCATCTCTTTTCTAATTGATTAGCTTTTAATATTTACGTTAACAGTTGTACGTTTTAAGGAATGATTTTTAGGCTTCCGAATTTCCAACTCATGGAACGTTGCCATCTTCGAGGATCATCTTCGTGTCTTTTTGCATTATAGACAGATCAGTTATTAGTATTTCAAAATATCATTTTTTTTCAGTGAATTGAGTGTGGTTTTGACACCGTGTTCCAGAATTTAATTACTTTTTTCCTAATTTTGTCTTCGTTTGTCGTTTTTTTTGTAGTCGTGTGCAAAATTCTGAAAAATTTCAAGTCTTAGCTGTTGTCTATGGATAAACAAGGGAACCTATTCTCTGATTCCAGTTGATCACTAAAGTTTTTCTTGAATTTGAAATCAGTATTTTAAAAAATTTAGACGTATTTTTTACTTTGCAGTTTTGTCTAGTTATTGCCTAGTCTCATTAATTACAGGTCATATATCACTTTTTGTGTTGTAGGAAGCCGTTGAACATATCTCTTGTCTTTTTTGAATGCTTACTGTTTTTGCGGCTTCGAAACCGGTTTTTGCGGTTTCAAGCTAGCGATCCGCACAAACTGGAGACTGCAACGTCCCCTGTGCAGCCTCCTCAGAAGAAACTGTCTTACGGCGACTTGGCTATGGCTGAAAGGGATTTAGAGATCCGAGGTTTAATATAAAGTTTACAGAACAACCACCTCCAGAGCCTAAACTTTAAGCCCAAACTATAAAGAAAAACGTTGAAGACAAGAGAATCCCTTATAAAGAGATTTGGACCTTTTCCGCTCGTGCCCCCTTCCCCCAGCTCAGTGGGTGCATATTATTTGCAACACCAGATGCACGTGCCATATCTTCACTAGTGGTTTACTAAGGGATGATATGTGCTTTGATACTGGGGGGGGGATCCAGATACCTAAAGGACTGGATTTTTGATCGATGAGGTGTCAGCCACGCTGTCAGACGGAGTTGTGATATAGGAGTTTGACAAAATACAGCGTGCGCAATCCCGCGCAGTTAAGTATAAATAATATAATTTCGCTTGTTGTTCCGACAAAATTTAGTTGTTGTTCTTGTTGTTGTTGTTGAGGGGGGGTTTGACACCGCTGGGGTTTGAGACCAGAGGGATTTCTCCCAAACCTTCTGATTAGAACGATGTCCAAATGGGGGCACAAACGAAAAAAATCCATAGACTTTAAGGACTGGGTTTTTGATCGATGTCAGCCACGCTGACAGAAAAGTTTTGTCGTTTGTCTTCGTTTGTCGTTTGTTTTGTAGTCGTATGCAAAATTCTGAATAATTGCAATTCTAAGCTGTTCCCTATGGTTAAACAGGGGAACCTATTCACTGATTCCAGTTGATCACTAAAGTTTTTCTTGAATTTGAAATCAGTATTTTAAAAAATTGAGACGTATTTTTAGCTTTGCAGTTTTGTCTAGTTACTGCCTAGTCTCATTAATTACAGGTCATATATCACTTTTTGTGTTGTAGGAAGCCGTTGAACACATCTAATGTTTGTTGTGAATGCTTATTGTTTTTGCGGCTTCGAAAACGGTTTTTCACAAAAGTTAAATTTGGTTTTGGATTTTCGTCTCTTTTTGTTGTTTTAGAAGTATGACATTTTCTGATTAATCACCGGTCTCAATATCTTTTTTGGGGAATTTATTAAACATATTTGATGATTTCAGTGTATAGATTTTGACTTAGAAATAAATTGTTTTCGGAATAAAATCCTTTTTTTCATTATTTGACAACTTGCTACCTAGTTTCATTTTAAGAGGTCATATATCACCTTATTGTTTTTCAAAGGAGGCGCAACTTATATCTTTTTTGTAGGAGTAATTTTTGGTTTTAAAGGCTGACATTGCTTTTTTGCAAAATTTTACTTTTTGTCCTCCATTTGCTATTTGTTTTAACAGACGTACATGTTCTGGATATTCACAGGTCTCAATGTCCTCATATGGAGGTATGAATTAGCTAAATCTCTTTAAAGATTTCAGTTGACATCTAATGGCTTTCAATATTTGAAATTTTTTGTTATTGCCCTTGTTATCGTCTGTCTACTTGTGACCGATTCTCTATTAAGGGCTGGTCGTACGTTTTTTTCTAGCGAATTATTAATTAATTTGTTTGGTTTAGGTTTTATGTGACGCTGTTTTGACTTAAGTTTTAAGTGTTTTCATTGTCGCTGTTGGTTGTCCGAGAAGAGACGGAGTTGTGATATAGGTTAGGGTTAGGGTTAGGGAGTTTGACAAAATACAGCGTGCGCAATCCCGCCCAGTTAAGCATACATAATATAATTTCGCTTGTTGTTCCAACAAACTTTAGTGGGGGAGGAACTATATACGCAAATGGTTTTTTTTTCTGTCAGTTTTGGCCGATCGTTGAGTGGTATCATTAGAAAGCCCGTCGAGTGTAATTTTTTGAAATTCGTTTGTTCCACGCAGGTATCGAGGTTTAAATTTTTTGTGAACATTTGACTGTTTCTCGGTGTTTTGTTTGCATTTTCCGTATCTTTACGCAATTTGTTTGCTTAAGTTCGTTTTGACTTTTAAAAATACTTGTTTTCGTATTAAAAGGTGGATTATTGAGCTTTGCCAATTTTTTGGTCAACTTGTTGAGGTCAGCTAATACAGGTCGCATCTCTTTTCTAATGGATTAGTTTTTAATATTTACGTTAACAGTTGTACGTTTTAAGGAATGATTTTTAGGCTTCCGAATTTCCGATTCATGGAACGTTGCCATCTTCGAGGATCATCTTCGTGTCTCTTCGCAGAAAAAATTTGAGTTTTGGATGTAAATAATGTTTGTTTTTAATTGATTTTGCTGTTTGTCTTCTCGTAGTCAGAGAAATGTCAGCTCTCATCGGCCCTCTTATCTGTGACTGTTTATTTTGCTAAATGATTTGAATTATAAGCATTTTTATTCATACATTAATTTGTGTACAGTTTTTGGTTTCTTGAATGTTTTGGGCGTATAATCCAGATGTCAAGGGCGGTTCTTAGTGTGACGCCCCTCACATCCGACCCCAATTTTACCCCTCTACCACATCAGCCACCATGGTGGTGTTGAATTTGTTGTGAACTATTTATCTACTGCAATACTGTTCAACTTAATGAGCTATTTTTTTTCCAACTTTTTTCAAAATAGAATATATATGCGAGGCTTGGTTTTTTTTCTGCAGTCAATTTTTCACCTTTTGTTTACGCACCGTAGAGTAAGAAGAAAAAGATTTTGTAGCCATCGGGATCTGGTTTTGATATATCTAAAAAATTATCAAAAAATTTCGAAAAGCGCAGGAACATCGCTAGGGGGAATTTGTAATGAAATTAGTTAGGCTAAATGGAGATGTGTAACCAGTAATTCTTTAGTTTGCAGCAATTTATTGTGAAATTAGCAAGGTTAAATGGAGATTCTTCAAGGTTTTAAAGCTAAAAAGTTAATAATTTTCACTATTTGAGCGAAAATTTCTCTAAAATAAGTTTTGCTTAAAAATTCTTTCCAACTGTATGTATTCTGCTATCTACAAAAAATTGAAGACAACGGAAGAGTTCAGGCAGTTAAACTCCTAAAATATCAAAAGTCAAGTGTGAAAATGAAAAAACTAAGAAATAAGTGTTCTGTTTTCTAAATTTTTGACTTAAAAAATTTTGATTTTTTTTGTTTTCTTTTTGTCATATTAGATCTTTCGAACTTAATCTCTAGAAAAATGAAATACAGACACATTTGATGGTTAGTGTTTAAGGATCGCCACGCTGAAAATTTTAATGCAATGTTTATGAATGCTCTTGAAAATTATAGGAAAAGAACGCAGTGTTCTTTTGAAAGAAGAAAATGTAGATTTACATGTAGACGCAATTTGAGGCGGAGTGCAAAAACTTTTGGAACTTTTTTCTAATTTAAGAGAAATTACTTAATATGCCTCAAATTGCGGTTTTAATTATTTTTAAAAACGAAATATGTTTGTTGAATTTAGCTTGTAACCAACATGAGAAAAAAACGACTTTGCCTATTTATGCTCATGAAATATAAAAAATGAATCTTTCGAAAAACTTCATTTGAAATTTTGTGCCAGTTTTACGATTACTCAAGGAAGTTGCTGATACAATTGCTGATAGAATTGTCTCAAGAAATCCACACCCAATTTTCCAAAAAAGTAATCAATATCTAACTGAATTTTGACGATCCTTGAGTAAAAGTTATAAGCCAAAAAATCTTAAGTGCCGAAAAGTTTTTCGAAGCCATTTGTTTTAGTGTCGAAGTTTATTAGTGTTTATATGCGTGTGTGTGTAAGCTTATTTGGCGTATGTATGCTTGTTTATGAATTTTGCGTGGTGTGCGTGTGTATGAGAGAAGAAAGTTAGTGTGATTGAGTTAGTTCCTTTAAATGTTACTCAGAATAGAAGCAGAATTCAAAAACTGCCAGAAGCCATGAAAAATAAAAAAAATGCCATGTTTAGTACAAATTGCGGTTTTAAATTTATTCGTAGCCTCAATTCTCTTTAATGACACGTCTGCGAGATTTTTAAAAATGAATTGTGCCATCATGCTAATCAAAAATCAATAAAACATTTTCTTTACTTCAAATAGTTCGTTTAGCGATACTCAAGAAATTCACTCCTAATTTTTTTTCCAAAAAAAAACAATCAGGACTAAAAAACGAACGGTGAGGAACTTTGAATAATGATCAGGTGCTAAAAAAAGTTTCAAAATTATTTTTGGTGTCTGCGTGTATATTTCCGTATGTTTGCGTATGTGTTTAATGCCTGTGGCGAGTGTTTGTGTGTGTGCGTGTGTGTGTGTGTGTGCGTTCGTGTGTCTGTGTGTGTGCGTGCGCGTGTGTGTTAAAAGAAGAGAGAGAGAGAGAAAGAGTAGTAACAAGTGGAGTCTGAGTGCAAAAAATGTCAAGAAATGAAAAATTGGAAAATTTTAATATTTGCTAAAAATGGCGGCTTCAAGTGTTTCAAAAACCACGATCTGTTCGTTTTCAATTTCATCGATAATACGTTTGCGAGATTTGTAGGAAAATTAATTGTCCCATTTTTCTTATGAGGCATCAAAAACGAGAAAATGTTTTTTAAAAATTTCAATTCAAATTTTGATACCAGTTTCACTGTTACTGATACAGTTGGCCTAGCTACTTTTCCAAAAATGATAACTAAGGCGAACGTTAATGAGCCTTGAGTAAAGACCAGATAGCAAAAAATAAACTTTTGAAAATTTTTTTTTGGTGTCCTTGTTTGTATTTGCGTGTGCGCGCGCTTGTGGGTATGTGTAATGTTTGTGGTATGTGTGTGAAATTGAGAGGAAGGGAGATCTAGTCTGAGATAGTTGGTTCTTTTAAATGTTAGATACAAGTAGAGGCAGAGTGCAAAAACTCAGCATTAATAAAACTTAATAAAATTGCTTAGACTTTGCTTAAGTTTGCGGCTTTTTTTTCAAAGTTTTTTCAAATCTCACTGATGACACATATGCGAACTTTTCTAAAAATGTATTTGTCCCCTTATGCTCAAACAACAAAATTGACGAAAAACTTTACTTTACCAATACAATTGCCTCAAAAAGTCCATATGTTGTCTTTTTTTTGGGGGGGGGGGGGGAGGAGGAAGACGAAATTACAGAAGACTTTTGACGAGCCTGGAGTATTGATTAATTGTCGAAAAGAAAATTTTTGAAATTTTTTTTTTGTGGTGATGCTTTTTGTTTAATGTGTGGTGCGTTTGTTTGTATAGTTTTTCATTGTCTGTGTGTTTCAAATTGTACTAAACTTATCTTTCTAAAATATTGCGAAGAGTTTTTGCTTTTTTTCGGCCTAAAAAGATGGCATTTTTAAATTCAAACCGTACAAGTAATGTTCTCCAATGTATATAAGTTGCTTTCGGATACTCCCAACGTTTTCTCTTGACAGAGTTCAAAAATTGTTTTTGCAATCTTTAGAGGTATGTTGGAATATACTCTGCTACGCACAGACGCGCACGAGCAGTCTTGTTTCCAGGAGAATGATACAATCCTAATTCTCTTGATCTTTATTTTGAGTTGCAGTTGACTTTTTAAAAATGAGCGTTAAAAGAGTTATGGATGGTTCAGTAATCGGTCAAAATATTACCTATGTTCTCAGCATTCTGTGACATGGACTGACTAACATGAGCTGTCTTTTGGCATGTCCTTCTTAGAGATTTTCTATTAGAAGGACGCTGTTGTGGTGTGCGTATTTGAAAATTAGTTTGAATTATTGTTTGTGTCCAATAATAGAAGTTGCCTGTTGTGGTTGCCATGCAATCAGTCCGACAAAAATTGTGATGTAGTAGTTTTATATCTAACGAATTCAATCTTAGGAAGCCTCATAGAAATAGCTAAATTATTTGTTTTTAACACTTATGTTGAATTTAATATTTGTATATCATTTTACGTTGATTAATTTTAAATGAATCTGATTGGCTGACTGTCTGCTGTTGCTCACATCAGTTGATTTATAGCATTCTCTATTTGTATTATTTTTCTCCTTTATATACCTGAGCTGAGCAGCGTCCTGATCAACACAATTCGCTTTTCAATTCTTCCCCTTCGTTGTGCTTTAATTAATTTGCATTAATTCACCACTGTTCTAAACTTACCGGACTCTCGGCAATTATATAATTAAAATTGGTGATAAGTGTTTAATTGATATTAACTTGGTTGCATATTGTCCTTATCGGCTCTTCTAATATTGACCATTTTGACATTTATGTCATTCTACCCCTCCAAGTACAGTGAGTCTTCTAATTGATTTATCATTTAGCTGATTTATTTCGGTATAGTTATATGCTTAATTGATACCAATTTCCTGGCCGGTGTTGGCAGTTATTAGGATGATTTTTATTAAAATGTACCTCTTCAATGGATTTTACAGACATTAATTTAGTGCTGAAAAAAATTGGTAACCTCAATTTATGTTAATGCTCAGTTTGCGTTGTGCGACTAAGCTCCTATCTGTTTGTAACGGAATGTGTTTGCCTATCAACAAGTTACATGTTATTTTGTTCATCATTTTGATTAACAGTAGAAGATTATTATGTCGATACCTTCCTACACATCCGTGCTCCTTCGTAGTTGTGTGAGTATAATTGTTGCCATATTTCACCCTTCTTTCTAATGTTTCTTCATTAGGCAACCTGCCGCTGTCCATACCCTGTTGTATTAGAGTGTTCCTCTCAGAAGATTGACTTTCAAAATCGAAACCTATATCGACTTTTAAATATTTATAGTTGAAGATCAAATTTTTACAAATTAAGTGCTGTTTTAGTTTTCTCAGAATCAGGTTTTTTAAAATTCACAATTAGCACGTGATATAGGTTTATAACTCATTGTATAATGAGCTTTTTGCCCATTTTGGGGCATGGAACACAATGAGTGAGTGTTGTCTGCTCACGTGAGTTGGGTAATTCACTTGGGCTATTTAAGACAGAACACTGGGAAAATTTTATGCCCATAGAAAGTTGGAGTAGTAGAAGCAGAACTAGCTACAAGGTAGTGCTACTCCCATTTAAATGCTCTACAATGTGAGTGTCAATGTTGCGTCGCTTTTCATACTGTTGCGGTTATTTTTCAATCAATTGTGGAATTATTGAACGACAATTTTTGTAAATTGGATGCGACAATTTCAACCTGGTCGCATAATCAATCATTTGTGGTTTTTAAAAAAATGACTCTAGCTGACTTTGAAATAGACATTTAACCACAATTCCTATTAATTAATATCTTCCGGAAAAAATGTTAATAAATATTTTAATAGACGGGACATTCCCAGCTTCGTTTCAGACAATCCCTCCTAGTGTTTGGCGCTATCGATAGCCGTATCAAGTTAATGAACCAAGATATTGGAATTTAAAGTGACAACCAGCTGAGTGCTTCAATTGTATCACCTAATTAATTATCAATTGTTAATTGCTCTCAAACGAAGTTTGTAGCAATTATATTAGTCCTGTCGGTCTTTTTAATGCAATTTTTCGCTTGACCGATTTTTCCAGGCATGCTACCGTAGCACCACAGCTCTACTGAAGTATCAACTTTGTTAGCTTGATATACCACAATCTGGGTTACTACACTATCCACAGAAACTGTTTTGGAGAATTATACTAATGGTTTGAAGGGCGGTTCTTAGAGTTTGAAGACCCCACCCCCTCCCCGCTGTGCCCCCCCCCCCCACCATCAAGCCCCCGGTGCACCACCCCCTCCCCCACCGTGCCTAGGTACTGACGAAGCTAAACGCTCGCCGGTCGTTTGAGAACAATTCGCCCGACGTTAAACGGTTATGTTTACAATATTAAAATTGTCCATGTGAACACTGATCTTGATGCGTGTTGCATTTAGATTCAGATCTCATAAAGGTAGTATTCTCAGATGTTAAGTACAATTAGATGGATGCAAAAAACGATTTGATAAAATAATATGCCCCCAAAAACAGTTCCTGTCTTGTTTGTTTGTTTGAGGTCTAGCCGAGATAATTGCTCTTGCCTGTTAGTTGTACACCAAAGATAATTGGCATTATGGCTTGCGGGTAGAGAAGAGAACCTCAACGCATGACCAAATCATAATTTATCCGCGCCCAAAGTGGTAAAAGTTGATCACCGCTTAACTATTTAGCGTCAGGGATCGCTCCTGTTAACCTTTCAAGTATTTAAAACGGTCCGGCGATCGATCAAGGTGGAGAACAGTGAAACCTGCGTGTAATAGGTTTAGAAGTTTAAGTGGATGCAAAACAAACAGCAACAATTTCCCACTGATCCTTTGTTTGTCACCCAAGCTAGTCACAGTCTAGTTGTTTTAAACTGATCATTGCTCGTAAACAAACTTTGCATGTAAACAATTGCCCTCCGCTCTGACTTGACACGAAGTGAGTTGAAAACAATGAAGAAGGCTTTTGATTCTTCTGAGAACATTTCAACCTGAAATTATCAAGTATTATCTTTTGATCTACATTATCAACCTACTTTATAATGCCGCTATTGTACCTAGAACTGTTAGTAGGCTCAAAAGGTACCTTTTACCTTTTCTATTTAATGTCTCTTATTTAAAAGTTCTTATGATCAAGCGTGTAATCTGGTCTCGCAAGTGTTGCTGTTTGCAAATTTGTTTGATTTGTTTCAAGTAGTAAACATTTCAAGTGTGAGTAACAACGAAGTGAGTTATGATCTGTGCAGTTGAACGGTTTGAGGCGTGATTGACGTGACAAAGTTGTTTACTCGCAATAGCAGATGTCGCAGTGTCCTATAAGCATATAGCTAATCTGAGCATTGTCTAATCTAGGCACCTGATTGCTGAAGCGAGATCTGGATTCTCTGAACAATGAGTAGTTAAATGGTAATCTACTTTAATCCAGAGAAGCCTCATCTGATGATCTACATAAACTACCCCTTTGGTGATGTTGGAGCTTAACATTTTGGGTTGATTGGTTGTAGTGAAAGCTAAACGTCATAGTGAAGTTTTTAGATTTGGGATCTTTTCCGCTTGTGTTGATGGGCTCAAACGGAAAAGATCCTAGATTTGAAATTCAACAATTTTGTTGCATAATTTCAGTGACGATGATTCTGTTGAAGTTATATGCTGGTGTTATTTCTAACAGCGTCTTCGTATGTTTTTCAGATCTGACCCGACCTCAGATGCAAAGTCAGTTCAAGTTGCCCTACTCCAGTGCCAGCAGGGTACAGTGCAGTGGCTGTATCCACATGGTCAAATCCACCTCTCTATCCCAACATTTGCACAATCTGTTGGAGATAATGCTAATGATCTCCGTAGTATATCAACAACTTCATATTTAGAAAACTATTTTCTACTCCAAGAGCAGTTCATATCTGTACGCATTTGCATAAAACCACAGATGGGGTTCTCAGGTGCACATGTTATTTTGTCAAATGGAAGAAAGTTCCTCGAATCAGAGGTACAAAAGATAGCGTACAATCGAGGAATGCTTTGTGAAGATCTACCCGTTAAAAAAGACATAAACAGAATGTACACGTTCAGGCTGCAAACGAGCAGTCCTACAAAGCATGGATTAGAGCCACATTTTGAGCTGGAAGAGAAAATTGATCGAGGAAGAGTTTCATTTGAATATTTTGTTGCCTGGAGTTGATATATCGTGCTCCTAAATAAAACAGTACTTTTTGCAAATGGTGCTACTTTGATATAGTTTACTTCGCCCTTTGTGTGTTTAAATTTTGTTTTAATATGAATAGACATTTAGTGCTTTTGTACTGGTTATAGAATTTGGTAGTGCTGCATGCGAAGTTTAATTTCTTACAAAGTGGTCGTTTTCAGGTGATGGTAATTGAAGCCTGATTTAAAATAACCAAAAAAAGTATTGTAAACACGTTTGCGGAACCATGAGATGTCAAAATGGCGTAGCTGAAATTAATTGAACTGAAAACTTTTTTGCCTGACCAACTAACTTTATGAGGAAATTTTTTTTACTTCGCTGATCAATTTTCTAACAGCCAGTCTCTAAATATGCAATCCAATTAAACTGCTGAGCAGATATGGATTGATGGCGTGAAGGGTAATTCTTTGTGAGTTTTGGACTCCGCCCCCATTAAGCTCCACCCGCTCACAACTTCTGCTGCTCAGGTTTAATATCAAAAGGGTAAAGGGTATTTTTATAGGATCCCCTAGCGAAGCTAGCGACTGTCATAACCAACTCCTCGCCAGTCGTTAGCGTCCGATGTTAGTCGGTTATGTATAATCTTTTAAGCTGGTGCTCTGATTCAGACTTCCAAGCAGTTAAATTTAATTGGAGTTACTTTACAATAAAAGTCAATCTAATTAAGGGGGAATAGTTTTGGAACACCTTATGAGCAGGTGTTTGATGTAACTGAAACAGGAAATGGGACTGACAAGCAAAAGTTTCAAGCCATGAATTTTTTCCTACTCGCTATTTTGCTTCAAGTGAGAAAAGTGGGTTAAAACAAAACTTTATTTTTTCACTTGCGAAATAAAATTTCTGTTTTCACAATTATATCGATTGTTCTGATTGCTTTTCCGAGAACTTGTTAACATTTCGGTATAAAGTGTTCCGATAATGTTTGAATCCTTTCTGCTAGCGCCCACTAGCCCTATATAGCCGTTATTTTAATACCTCCAAAATCTAAGTTTTCGCGAATTGTAAGAGCGATATTTGCATTCCATTGAAACATGAGTGTCTAGGTAGTTTGAAGGCACATTTTGGAATAGTTTCTCAAAAATTTAAAAAATCGAGCCCCTATTGTAGCCGATAACACAAAAAATGGTATAATATAGAAATGACAATGGCCTGATAGCCGAGTGGTTAATGCCTCTCTCGAGGTGATGGATCAGGAGGGCGGGGTTCGAACCCGAACTTGGTCTGATGTTTTTGCACCCATAGAGAAAAATTTATCTAAGCTACAGCCCCTGAGTTAAATTGCCCTGCCTGTCATTCGAGAGCAGTTTTACCGATGGTAGTCGGTTTATGTTTAATGAATGTAAATTGTTCATATATGTTCATGTATAAACTTAACGGATCTTTTCCTTCTGCTCCCCTCCCCCCCCCCCCCCCCCAAGTACCTTATGCTCCCCCCCATTTACAGAGCACCTGTCATTACTTGGTAAATGAATATGTAAAAATATGGCACGTGCGTCTGGGGGTTTAAATGATATCAACTCACTTAGCTGGGGGCACAAACGAAAAAGATCCTTCTTAACTATACCAGTATGTTTTAACATGTATAAATGGGGGGGGGGCGCAAAACTGGAGGAGGGGGGGGGGGGGGCGCAAAACTGGAGGGGGGGGGGGGTGGAGCTAGCAAAGATCTCAAGGGGAACAAACGGAAAATATGCCAATTTTGTCTAATTTTTGATGAACCTTTTATTCTTTTCCGTACTTCTTCCTGCTATATATTAATTAAAGTTAAGTTTTGAATTTTTGGCGTAAATAACTGTTGTGATGAAAATTCTGCGAACAGAAAGGTAATGTTCTCAATAACTCTGATTAAGATAACGTTATGAACAGCGTTCTGGTTAGCTTCGGTCATGTACGGATTTTTCTATGCAGTCTTAATTTGAAATTTACTTAGAGAAACCTACTGTGTCTTTTAGTCTGTTGTGTATTTTAAAGCCTTTGTTTCTGAAAATTGTTTTCGATTCGACAACGGTGTTTTCATTTCTTGCCGTTCGTCTTTCTTACTTGTGGGCCTTCAAGGTCATCAACTAAATTTACTTGAGATTTGAATGTATTCTGAGTTTTTTCATACAAGTTACATTCTTGGCATATTGCAAAATGGATTAGATCAATGGTCAATGAAAAACGGATTAGATTTGATCAAGAAATTAACGTTTTTTATTCGGAACTATATGCCCAACAGGTTTTTTGTTCAGTTTCGCCGATTGATATATTCACCGTACAGAGCTCTGAGTTGTTTTTAGAAAGCCAATCAAGCGTTGAGTATCTAACTAAAAAGGTTTTTTTGAGTTCGTCTTTTTCACGGATTTATCGAGGCTTGAACTTTTGTGATTGATTTTTGTTTTCGTTCACATTTTCTGTATTTTTGATCAAAATTTTGTCAATTTTGCTGTAAAGGTTGTTAAAATTGTTTACGATAGTGTCTTTGGTTTTTTACCTTTAAAGACAGGGGTGTTTGATCCAACTTTATGTCTAAAATCTCAGCTACATATTTCAACACTTAGCTTTAAATCAAAAATTGCACCAAATATGCTTCTTTAGCCCACTTTATTCAATTTTGCCGGAAGCACAAACCTAAAAGTTGCCAATATAATCTGCGCGAACTCCAAAGGAGGCTAGTGTTACTTCCGCTTCTTGTAAAAGTGTTCTGGTATAAATTTTTGTCTGTTTTTTTGCTATTTTAATTCAATAATTATCCAATTGTCGTTTTTTGATACATAAATTTTTAAATCAATTCATATATTTCTCTTCCCGTTTGGAACAATTACATGTTTTTAATCAATGAGCAGCAATTTTAGGGATGGTTTTGGTCTAATCGTGGAGTTGTACAATTCTATTCGGATTGTTTTGTCTTTTTGAATATTTTCGTTTTTTGTTTTCTTTTAATGTTAAGTACAGACCAGAATGATTTCGTTTCAAAACTCTTTTTTGACAGATCCTACTTGCTTGCGATTGTATGAAGACGTATCAAAATTTCAGTAAATAGCTCATGATTTTCATGGATTCAATACTTTGAGTAAAATTTTTTGAAATTTATAGTTCTATATTCGCTGTTATTTTGCAGTCTAATGACTTAGTCTCTTTAATGATAGGTTCAATTGGCTTCCTAGGTAGATACAATTTAAACTATCAAGTATTCTTCAGTTGAAAGTTAATGGTTGTTATGACATAAAAATAGTTGTTTTAAAAAACAATTTTTGAGCGTCGCCAATTGTTTTATCTCATTTCTTTTAACTTTTGGCTAATTTTCAGCGATGAGAGCTAAGTCTCATAATTTTTCTAGTGAATAAAGTTGAGTGTTCATCGATGTTTTAATGTATTAGGTAATGATTTTTTGGCTTTTATAATACAAGTTTTTATAAAAATTTTGCTTTTTGGACGTTTGCGCACGTTGTTTTTTGTGCTTTTCACATATCACATCAAAGAGAGAACCCATACACAAGAAGTGCCTTGAGAGAAGGCGCAGTTGGACATATAAAATATTATTTAGTGTATACTTTTAACGGCTACACAAATTTTTTCTCAAATTTCAACTTTGGCCTTTATTTGTTGTTTTTTTTCTAGAAATATGATATATTCTGTATAATACCAAGTCTCAATGGCTGGCTACGGAGGTATGAATGAACCTATTCAATAATTTAAGTTGATAGCTAATGGTTTCATGACTATGATTCAGCTTCGAAGTTTTTGTTTTTCATCTACCTGTTACCTAGGCTCATGAACGACAGTTCTCAGATCTTTTTTCAGTAAAGTACAACTTACTTTGAATAGTAGTGGTTATATCTTATATTATTTGGACTTTGTTTCTAGGTGTTTTTTTTAAAAAGAGAAAAGTATAAACATTAAGTTTTAGTCGTAATTAATGTTTATTTGATTTTGTTGTTATTCCTGTCTCCTAGTCTCCTTTATGGCAGGTGTCATGGGCCCTCTAATGTGTCATCAATTATTTCGTTAAGTGGTTTGAGTTTAAAGCGGTTTTTAATCATATACACAAGTTAACGAGCCTCTTTGTCGAAGGGTTGAATCTTATTAACCGTTTTAATTATAATCTTTTTGCATCTGTAATTTGAAAGTTGGAGTGTGAGTTTTATGCAAATGATAGTTATGTTTTCTTGTCATTTAAATTAACCCATGAGGTTTCCATTTAATTCTACCAAGTTTAAAGAAGTTGTGAGATGCAAAATTTCGATTGAACAAAGTTGAAGCTGAGTTTTTGCTT
Organism: Convolutriloba macropyga; assembly: GCF_964194025.1. NCBI lineage: Eukaryota > Metazoa > Xenacoelomorpha > Acoela > Convolutidae > Convolutriloba > Convolutriloba macropyga. The sequence goes on along the minus strand of NC_134476.1, from coordinate 55,994,192 downwards.
TTGTGTCGGAATGATGCTCTGCAGTTTGACTGCTGACAGTAATTTTATGAAAAGTTTTTGGCATCTTAGATTTGTAATAATAGCTTTTTTTGAAGCAATTGTTATTTTAAATTTTAAATAATTGAAAGTTTCCTCCGTTTTATTTCATGGCGCTTAGGTTGAAGCAATGTATCTGAGGTCGGTTGAATAGGTTTTTGACTCCTACGAAATTTTAATTTTTCAGTTGCGTAGAATTGTTTGTGTGTCTTCCACCTGCATGTGTCTTTAACATTTAATTATAATCTTTTCGCATCTATAATTTGAAAGTTGGAGTGTGAGTTTTATGCAAATGATAGTTATCTGTTTTCTTTTCAATTAAATTGACCCATGAGGTTTCTATTTAATTCTACCAAGTTTAAAGAAGTTGTGAGATGCAAAATTTCGATTGAACAAAGTTCAAGCTGAGTTTGTGCTTTTGTGTCGGAATAATGCTCTGCAGTTTGACTGCTGACAGTAATTTTATGAAAAATTTTTGGCAGCTTAGATTTGTAATAATAGCTTTTTTGAAGCAATTGTTATTTGAAATTTTAAATAATTGAAAGTTTCCTCCGTTTTTTTCATGGCGCTTAGGTTGAAGCAATGTATCTGAGGTCGATGGAATAGGTTTTTGACTCCTACGAAATTTTAGTTTTTTCAGTTGCGTAGAATTTGTGTGTCTTCCACCTGCATGTGTCTTTAACATTTGGCTTGTTCTAAATTGTACTAAAAGGTTTTGCTTTTCAAATTTTATAACCTTTGATAATCTGATAAATTTTTTAAGCTTAAACAAAATAATCTCTACGCCAAACACCATTTAACTCACCTAAGCAATTTTTTTACGACTTGAAAGAGTATTGGTTTTCTCGAGAGTTTAAAACTGTAAGTACTTTGTTTTAGCGACGTTTTGACCTGAAAGTGGAAGTGAGTATAATTACCATGTGAATTATTTCTTCTGAGCGATAGAAATTTTTTTGGTCATGTTCTGCGTTCAGTGAATAACTTCGAAAAGTGTTTTTGAGGGAATGGCGCATACAGATAGCCGTCTTCAGCCATTTTTTTTGTCTATTTGGCTCAATTTTTTTCTGTTCGATTTTGGCTCGATTTTTGTAGGGTTTTCGATCGATGCTGCATTTCGAGAGCCTTATAATGCGTTTCAACCGCAAAATGGGCTCATTTAAAATGACATTTTTTATTAATTTATTTTTGGATTTTTGAGCGGGATTTTTTAAACTTCAATATATATGGCTGTTTCCGACGTCTTTTTGTTTTTTTGTTTTTTTTTGTTTCTTTGTTTTTTTTTCAATGTGACAGTATTTTCTGCATTCTGTTCTATATCTTTCTAGCATTCTCCTAAGAACCGTTGTTTTATTCGCTATGCTTTTATCAGTTATTTTTGAGGAATTAAGCATTTTTAGGTTTTTGATTGATTTCCTTGATTATATGCAAATCTAAGATTTCGTTGGGATTTGTTAAAAATTGACTGATATCTATTTTTTGCGATTATTCCTGGTGCTAAGTTTGTAATCAACGATTTTTTTCCTTTGAGTTTTATTGTGTTTTCTTATCTTCATGATTAAATTAATTTTTCCATTAGTTTGAATAGATTTTGTCTTTGATATATTGAGAACTATTTTTTTGTCCTGATTAATGTTAAGCCAAAAGGAAAATTTTAATCTTTCCTTGAGTCCTATCTAAAAAAAAGTTATTCAGATTGTTTTCTACAAGTATTATTTGGCTTATGATAGCGCCATATCTTTTTGGGTTTGCATTGTTAATTGCGGAGTTCTAAGTTGTGAAGACCATTATCATGATTTAGTTATTGACAAACTTTAGACAAACCTAAGTTTTTTTTCCATTTTGACGAATATTGAACATTTTACAACATTGCCAGTTGTGTTTTTAATAATAAAGTTTTACGGTATCAAGATTTCAAATTGAGTTTTTTTTGGTCAATATTAATTCTTAAATCATAAGCTTTGTATGGTTTTTGTATGGTTAAATTCGAGTTTTTATATGGTTACTGATTGACGCCGTAATTTTTTTTAGCTAGTATTAATGGCGTCAATGCTGAAATCTCTCGTTATGACAGAGGTGCAAGTTTTTAACAAATCTGGTGAGGTAAGGAATCAATGTTTTCAAACAAAAGATAATGGGTTCGGCTGCCATTACGGTTTTATTGAAATTCCGACGCTTGAGTCGGTTCTAGAAATGATCTGCCTATGTCTTTTGCTTCATCAAGAGTTTTCTTAGAACCATATGACGTCAAGATCGCTTCAATTCTGCAATTGTTAAATCACTCTTGCAATTTCAACTCATTTGAGTGCTTGACGTCTGTTTTCACTCTTAATAGAGAGAGTTTTCGTTCATTTGTCTTATTAAATTTTTGGTCATGTGTGACTCACGTGACTCTCAAAAATTGACATTCCTCGCTTTCAAAATGGTTGTAAAACTAATTTTGCGGTATCAGGATTTCAAGGTGAGCTTAGAAGTTATAACTTGTTTAAAATTTTTGCAATGTATTGTGTGTTTTATGAATTATGTCCGCATTTTACTCGTTTCAGTGATGGAAATGCTCAAGTCGTTCTCGTTTTGACTGGGATTTAATTTTTTGCAAGCTATTTGGGATGATTTGCTTTTGTCTTTGAAGTTCCGACGCTTCGAGCTGAATCCAGAATTCTTCCGAAAGATTTTGTTGCAGTCATATAATGTCAAGACCAGTTCAGATATGCATTTTGTTCATTCGTACATGCAATTTTGACTGAATTTGGTACATGACGTCACTTTTACTCTTAGAAGAGCAAGTTTTTTTACAATCCAAACAATTTGGATTGTATTGGTGCTGTCCCTTTATTGGAAGATGTTTTAACGCTTTTTTGTTTTTGAATCGGGATAAACAGGCAAAGCTCGGCGTGCATTAAGTTGCAATAGAGGGCCTAACCTGGGTCTAGTAGCATTTTAGTTTTTTGAAAATGTCTTTCAAATTTTGAGTTTTTTTTCGGTCCCAGGAGCCCGGGACCCTACTCTAGGTTTCGATAATAGGTTACTGCATAGTTGCTAGTGTCAATAGAGTGGCTTCCAACATTAAATATCACAAAGTTTTGCAGTTTAATAAATTTTTGAAAATTTTTATATCAAATTTTCTGAGAATTTTATGTTCCGAGTTTATCGATCTTTATGCACCAGTGAAACTTTTTCTGGGCTTGCAAATGGTTTACTCGATAGTTTCTAGAGGTGATAAAATGGTTCTGAAGATATTAATATCCCGATTTTTAGCAACATAAAAAAAAATTTCAAATGTTCAATTGTCATTTTCTGAGTTTATCGATCTTTAAGGACTATTTAAAAAATTGTTTTAGGTCTTGAAAATGGGTCACTGGACAGATTCAACAGACAAAAAGGTTTTGTTTATTGTAATATCGCAAATGTTAGAAATATATTCAAAAAATTTTGCATTTTTTTGTCATATTTCTCAAGTTTTTCTATCTTCAGTGGCCAATAGGCCCCTTTCCAGGGTTGTGCGTGGTTTAATGTTTTTATTTATAGGGATCAAATCTGGCCTTCAGGGTAAAAAGTTCAAGAGTTTTAGCAATGGTTATTTTTTTGTTTACTTTGTTTGATAAATTTAGTTTCTCTAAACTTTTGACTTGTCTTTTTGGCCGGCTTTGTTCAATGGATATGCTGGTGGGATACAGTAGTTTAAATCTCTCCTTCAGTTCATTGGATTATATTTCTGGACTTGTCTCTCAGAAATAACTTCATTCACTTTCAAAATGACTTCTCTTTCTTTCAAGAAGATAATGTCATCTCTGATCGAAGGTTATTAGAGAGCAGCTGATAGAAGCAGAATTGGAGTGACAAAAGTCAAATTGACGTGGCTATTTAATGACGACGAGGTAGTAAATGAACCAAACCATCTAAATGTTTTACGATGCCAATTTTTGAGCTGCTTTTGAAGAAGAGGGAGAAAACGTTCTCTGAAGGAATTCTCCTTTTTTAAAAGTTTTTTTGTGGTACACTAATGATAGGTCTCCTTAGCTATCTAATGAGGCATTATAGAATCTGGTTGAGTGTTTAATTTCATTGGTAGTGATGTGACACAACGTGTTTTTCAAAAAAAAATAGTGATTTTTTTAGCTTTGACCGTGAGCTTTAAGCTTTTCTGTAGTTTTCATTGGTTTTCCTCTCAGTTTAGAAAAGATTGAGTCAATTTCATGGTTCAATCTGTAAGCTATTTTAAATATTAATGGCCGACCTCATCTTCTCTGCCTACTGTTATGGCGGGCCCTTCACTTCGTTAAACTAAAATTTGTTTTGCTTTAGTTTCGTTCACAGCTTAGTCAAATCCCATGAATTCTTTGAACTAATTTTACTCTTCTCTCATTGTACTCAAAGTGCTTTTAAACACCAGTTGGCGAGCAAGACAATCTATCGAAAACCAACTGAGTTGGTCTCGAAAAACAAAATCAAAAATAGAAACGGCATAATTACAAAGCCTAATTTTAGATGTCCGTTTCATTCACACATTGAATTATGGCAACTTTTAGTAAAACGTTTAATTTTTTTCGCTTTTAAATTTTTCCGAGTTTTTGGATTTTTTGAGGACAGTGAAAGCTTTGGTTTTCAGGAAAAGATCTGCAAGAAATTTAGCAATGCTATTGTTTTTTCAATTTTATTAGAAAATTTTTCTGTTTTTTCTATGTTGCTGAAGTGATTTTGTGCTGTTTTATTGTGTGCGTTTGTTGTTACCTGGCTTTTCTTTGTGATTCCTAAAGTTGCTTCCAGCTTTATAAACGTACAATTTTCAGTTGCTGAAGGCCTAAAATTTCGTGTTTTAAGGACTTTGAAGAAACTTAACTGCGTTGTCCCGTTGCTTTGTTTCATTGGATTTCTACGAAATTAATGTGTGCTTTCTGAAGTCCCCTTAAGTATATATAGAGTCCTATAATGTGTTAAACATATTGTTATAAGACTTTTAAGCTTTGACTATTTTACCTAGTTTGTTTTTATTGTATATGCTTTGTTGACTATCCTATCAATGGCTGTTCTAATAAGTTTGATTGCCAGGTCTTTAGTTTTTCACAATTATTTTGATTGTATTTCAGCAATTTCATTTCCATGTTTTGTTTAGAGCTACCGCAACCAACTCCGAGTCTTTTTGAAACTTCGTTTGAAATTGTTTTTAGATAGAACTCATTTTAACATCATTTATGGAAATCTTAAATTGCGGTACTTTTTCGACATATTATTTTCTTTTCAAACTTTATTTCCAAAAAGTCATATTATTAACAAAATTTTAAAATTCCATATGCACAGAAATTTACTGCACTAAGTTTTAATGTTACCTCTTTTGTCTTGCTCCGATCAACATTTAGGGGTCAAAAATGACAGAACAAAGAAGATGGTCGAGCATATAGTTACTTGCCTCATTGTATAAGGCCGGAACAATAAGTGTGTGTATAACGTCAACGCTTGTCGGAAGGGTGTGGGATCATGAAATTCAATAGTTGATTCTGAGCATGGGAGAGTTCGAAGTTTACTTTATTTCAAGTTGAACTGAGACGAACGTAATCCTCATTCTCTGCTTCAACAAAAAGTAAGCATTTGGATCATTAAAAAGTACTCCAATTACAAATACGAGGATGGCAATTTTTACAAATCATGTCTGCGTGAAAATACTTTGAAGTGGGGAGGAAAGCGGAATTATACTTAGCTTTTCAATTATTTCCATGGCCATAGGGATTTATAGGGTAATATAGCATGCGTTAAAATCGAATGCATTGTGTACACGGGACTTAGATGTATACATGAATGAGTCGAGGACAGATAAGTGAATGAACCAATGAAGGAGCGGGATGCAAACCTGTTCCCGTCTAGACTTGTTGTATTTGAATGTGTGTTCCTTGTATTCTCTCTCTCTCATTCCTACCTACATCATGGGCTATAGATCCGATCCATCAGTGTTCCAACTAGATTGGGTTAGCTGTGCTCTTCTCTCTCATATGTCTTATCCTGTTAGCTAACTGGGTAATAAATTGTGTTAACTATTGCGGCGGCTGAATAAATGTTCCTTTATTGGGCTGATTTGTGTATTGCTCCTTTCTTGCCCGTGTTTGTTCCTGTCAGAACCTTTTGTTTTTACTTCCTCTTTTCAATTGGTCTACCTGCCCCTTCTTTCTCTCCTGAATAAATGTCTTTTTGGCCACTATTGCATTCCATTTATATTCCGGAGACCTTTCGATGTACTGCGCATGTGTGTGTGTGTGTGTGGAAGAGAAGCTGAATGGTACTCAAAAGTACTCCAAAAAGTCGTGAATGGTTCCACAGAAGATGCAAATTTATTTTTGCGTATGCTAATTTTTGTGCCGTTTTTCTGACACATTAAGTGAAATTTTTGAAGCATGTATACTATTTAAATTTAGAATAAGGCGAATAATGGCTGCTTCTTGTAACTTCACCTTGTTTTACTGCACCATCTTTTGATCATTTGCGAGTTCTTTTTAAACATTAAATATTTGTTCAAATATTATCAAACAAATTTTTGATATCCCGTCATTCAGTTGGCATCCTTTGTGGAATGTCACGATCTGGATTAGTGTTTATTCCTCACCCAATATTCTACTCGAAACGGAGTATATATAGATCATGGCCATGTAACAAGAAATGTTCTGGTTCTGCTAATTATCAGGTTCGAAGAAAAATAGAAAAACTCCCCTTTGCGTTTTCTCAACTTAGCGTTTTCTCAATAATTCAGATTTTGATATTTTAGAAAATCTATTTACTCTTGGGTAGTAGAAGTCCGCATCCCAAACCCCCCCCCCCCCCCCACACACACACACACACACACACACACACGTGGTGCTGTTTCCAGCCCGTACTTGCTTTTATTAATCCAAGTTTGAAAACATTTCCAGTATTAACGTATCAAACAATCACAATCTTTGAAATAAAATTAATGAAATTGGATCAAGTCCTGCGATTATCCCACCGTTAATTTACAATAATTCCCACTTTTTGCGGTGTTTGTTATCCTGAACACAAAATATCGAATTTAATTATCTCTGTAAACCTCTGCGGCTTAAACTCAAACCCAAAGTTCAATTTTTATGACCTTACTATTCCTGTTATTGTCCCCTTTTTGGAGTGGGTAACTATATGCTCAGCTGGTATTTTTTGTTCAGTCAATTTTGAGACTTGACTCGACTCAACTTTGAGTACAAAAGCATGAGTGGTATCGTTAGAAATCCCATAGTGTGTTGTTAATAGCCGCGCGAGCCATTATCGAGGCTGTTATTAGTCTAATTGTGGTTTTTACAATCTAAAGGAGGATTTGGATAATATTGAGGAGCCACCTTTCTTTAAGATGATTTTGTAAACGCTAGAATAGCTACGGGAGCAAACGAATTGGTAGTTTTCAAGCGGAAAGTTCTTCCAAACTGATTTTTAAAATGTCAGAGAAAATTATGCTTGAAGAATTATGCGGTTTTTAGATATATATTTTATTTCACTTGAGGCAATTTGGCTGATATTTTTGCTGTTTTCTCATGGTTTTCCTTGAGATTTTGTTTGTCATTTATCGATTTTGGTTAGAGGGATATGAAATTTTTAATTTCCAAGTTCACAGCGATTTTCAAGGCATAGTTACTTTTCATGACTGTCTTTTGTGCTATATGTGTGGGTAATGCAAACTTTGAGTATTTTAATGAGGCAAAACAAGACTTAAAAATTTGAAAATTTCAAAGTTTTGAAAATCTTTCGTTTTCTGCATGTTTTGTATTTTAGGGGCCAATGAAACATTTTTCATGAGCTCGATAAATGAGTTACTGGATAATTTATAATACAAAGAAATGTTGTTCAGGGTATTACTATGACGGATTGTACGGACTTCTCAAAAACCTCTGTCTTTAAGGACCAGCAAAACTTCCTTATAGAGATTGAAAATTGGTTACTGGACAAAATCTTGAGAATATTTTAATATAATGAATGTTGGCCACTTAAATGAAACGTTCAATTTCTAGTGCTATGTTCTTATTTTCGATCTTATGCTTAGAGTTCTTCGATCTTCAGATGACATTTATGCTTGGGTTAAATTTAAATAATTAAAATATGGCTTTTAGGAAATGAGCTTCAAGAATTTTATCAACCTTAGTGCCTTTTTCTTCTATATTTGTTACAAAAGTTTTCTATTTTATTGCTGAATGTTTAAAATTTTGTTTTAATGACTTTGAAGCAACTTTTTTGAAGACATTGAATTGCTAATTTTCCAAATTTCCTGTGTTGTCCCCTTGTTTTGTTTGATTGGATTTCTACAAAGCTGATGTATGCTGTGTACAGGCCCATAAAGTAAATATGGATTCCTATAATATGTTTCACATTTTGTTATAGAACTTAGTTTTGTTATAGAACTTAGAACGACACTAAGTTTGTTTCTAAAGTATATGCTTTGTTGACTATCAAAGACTGTTCTAATGGGCTTGATTGTCAGGTGTTTAGTTCTCCAAATTATTTTTATTAATTTTTAGGAGTTTTCATGTTTTGTTTATAGCTACCACAACCTTCTCCGAATTTTTATCCTTATCTTTTTAAATTATTTTCAGATAAACTCGTTATTTTAAAATTATTTACGGAATTCTTCGTAAATGGCGCTAGTTTTTTGACATGAATTAGTTTCCAAACTTTATATTCAAAGCGAGCTCGTACTTGCTTTAATTAAGCCAAGTTTAAAGACTTTTCCTATCTTAACATCAAACAATCTTTTTGAAATTTAATTTACAATAATTTTGTTTTTGTGCGGTGTTTGTTATTCTGAACAAACTATCGAATTTAATTATCTCTGTAACCCTCTGCAGCTTAAATCCAAATCCAAAGTACATTTTTTTTTACTAACTATTCTACTATTGTCTCGCTTTTGGGGCGGGGGTAATATATGCTCAGCTGGTATTTTTTGTTCAGTCGATTTTCGCTGACCTATATATCTGAAGTACAATATCATGAGTGTTATCAGTATAAAACACATCGAGAATGTTTTGTTAATTTACGCGAGACCCAATAGCAATGTTTAAGCCTCATTGTGGTTTTTACGATCGAAGGGATTTGGATATTGAGGGGCCATCTTTTCGTCTTTTCATCTTTTAAACGTCACTGTGAAATCAAATTGATTTTGTAAACGCGAGATTATCAACTGGTTAAGAGAAAGGCTAGTTTCATAGCGTAATTTCCTTTAAACTGTTTTTGAAAATGATAGAGAAATTTTTGTTTGAAGTGGTTTTAAGATGCATAGACGCTGCTGTTTGAACCGATCACTAGTCCGCAAATGATAGGCTTTATTGTTGTCAGCGAATAATTTAGCTTTAGTTGTTTAAAAAGTACTTGATTTTTTAAAGTTTTACTGGTATTTGCTTCAATTTCTGTTGTCTGTTCATTAATTTTGCTGAAGTATGGTGTGGCTGACGGTTTCAAAACGCATGAGTGAACTTATGCAATGTTTTCTTTGAACTAATTTGTTATGATTCTTTTATTATTTGACATAAACGTCTCGTAATTTTGTGGTGAATTGAGTTCTTCATGATTTTTTGAGTTGCTGTATTTTTCGTTCTCTTGGAGATCTGGTCTATCAAGTTGTTGTTGTTGTTGTAGCCGCAGATATTCGGTCGTCAAGGTCATTGGAGTGGGGTTGTGGTCCCAGATGACTGATGGGATGGTTGGCTTGTCGCCTCGGTGGTGAGGACTGTCAGCCCCCTCCCACCAGTCACCTGGGGAAGGCTTGCAGCTAGGCTGTCTTGTGTGTTGGTAGTGTCTTGCGTTGCGGGTTGAGTCATTGCTTCGCTGGTTTCTAGGCCCACGAAAACAGCGGCGTCAATCGGGTGAGTCCACAGGGACTCAACTGTGAGGTTTGTTCTAGCTTCGCAGTTGAAAAGGTGGTGGGTGTTGTGAGGGCCTTTTCCACAGGCATTGCATGCGTTGGGTATGGTGTCCTTGATGCGGTGGTTGTAGCTGTTTAGCAGAGTGCTATAGCCAGATCTTAGTTGGCTCAGCTTGCATCTAGTTTCCTGCAGGAGCCGCTGTTCCTCCGGATTTATTGCCGGAGGCTTACACCCTAGTGGTCTATCAAGTCGATTAATGAGAAGACAACTGAGATATCTAAACAGGCATGAGGGAACTTTCATATCGTTTTTTAGTAAAAAAAACTGCCTTCTTAAAATTTTAGGGAAGTTTTGCCTCTATTTGTTCTTTTTCGTTTTTTGTTAATAATTGTCATTTTATAGTCCGAATACCATTCGGCAAAGGTGAATTTTTAATCTGTTTATTGTCGTTAGTTTGTTGTTTTTGTGGCTTCGACACCATGTGTTTGCGTTCTTTTCTAATTTTGCTGTTCTTTTCGTAGTTTCATCACTTTCTCATTTTAAAATCAAACATTGGGCTTTCTGTGGAGCTATCAGTTAGGTTTCTAGTTGGTTGTAGTCAGTAGTTGTTTTTGTTTTACTTTGAGATGGTTTGTGTTCAAGAACATAAATTGATTTTGCCTTTCTTTTATCGTTATTCTACGACTTGTAAATTAGTCTCATGAAGTGACAGCTACCAGTAGCTGAAAACTGAGTTGGGTTCTTTGGTGATTTTTGTGTCATGGAAAGTCTTCGATTTAGATACTTGTCTTTCAACAAAAAAAAACTCCCTTTTGATTTTTGTCCGTATTTTTTTGTCTTCTCTTATTCTCATTAATAAAGTGTCTCATCGAATTTCTAGCTTTAGTAGACTTTTTTGTAGGTGAAGAACAGACTAAGCAGCCATTTATTTTGAAACTGTTTTCTGAGTTTTCAATCCTACTTTTTTGTTAACTTGCCTAGTTGTTATATTTATCAATTTGTCGCTAACTGGAATTAAGAAACATTGTTTGCAGTTTTCAATTATTGAATACCATGGAGTGGCTACTGATTGCTATTTTGATATTTTCGTCTCCCTGGTTTTTCACAGAATGATTGTTTTTCGTGATAATTAGTAGGATCTCGTTCAACATAATATGATTCATTAGTATACATTAAAAGTTAGTTCAGATTTTTTTATATTTCAGTTTTTTCCACCTCAAATATGTTCTTATCATCAAAGCCTGAATTTATTGTAAAAATGTTGAAAATGGCATTTTTCGCTCCCTATTTTTGTATTTTAATTCAGGGCTTCTGCCTCTCATCAATTGTCTTCGATTTTAGGTACGACCGTTGGGTCGAAATCACCAGCAAAATCACCGTTGAATCGAGCTCAATTTGATTTTTTTTGTGAGTTCTAACATTCTGCTGTTAAGTGTTTCAGTTCAGTCCATTGATAAATATTTTGAGCGCTCCTAATAAATGTTTTTTAAATATCTAAAATGTAATTAATGAGGGGTTAACCACGCTGGACAATGAGTAAGCTTTGTTCCTTGAAGGACCTTGGAGTCTAAAATTTGGTTTAAACATTGACAGAAATTGAATGCAGAATCTCAGTGTTGTTTGCCAGAGTTACATGTTTACTTGGTCAAAGCGTTCTTTCTGCTCGAGAAATTCTTTTATGATTGATTTTTTTCAAATTATGTGAGATGTGTTGCTAAGTTCATTTTTTTTGTCCCATATATTGAAAAAAATTAACCAGACTGGTATCGGCCTCACTGGTATATGTGTGACCAATTTTTAGAATCCATTCAGTTTTGATTTACAAAGCATGATCTGTCCCTCTTTGTTTTGACTTTGTACTAACTCTGCTTACTTTGGTTGATATTTAAGCCAATAATCGGGATGAATGGTTTCGGATCATTATAGGTGAACATGGTGATATGATGATCCGAACATCTGATCTGTGAGACTATGACGACATGCAATCAAAAGAGCGGTTTAGGTTTAATTTTTTTTAATTGGGTGTAACCAATGATTTCTCGTAATATTGCTGCAAAGTTTATTTTAAAAGTATTGGTCTCATTCATTTTCTATCCTTGTCTGAATCTAAATTATGTTCAATCAAGTTCATTTCTACAGTTGGTTTTCCAGTTACACTGAATCAAAAATACTTTGCAAGCTCTTCCCGTTTTAAATATTTGTGCTTCCATGTTCTTTGTTTGATTCGGTGTTCAAGTAGGATGCTTTGTGACAAGCAAGTATTCATCTAGCGTCTCGCTGAGCAAGGTGCCGCCTTAGCTTTTTTCTTGGATCCAAATTATTTGTCGCTTTGATAATTTCCCAAATTTTATTTCCCAATTTTATTTTACGTAACCGTTTTTCTGTCTAAACAGTTAAAGTTAGTGGTTTGGAGAATGCACTGGTTTGGAGAAATAAAGCCAGATGAGTTATAGCTCTGTGTGAAATTCAAACTAAAAACTAATTGTTCCGACCCACTTGTGGGGAAGGAACTATATACTCAAATGGGTTTTTTTCTGTTCAGTCAATTTTGGCCGATCGATATATTCATCGTAGAGAAATGTGAGTGGTATCATTAAAAATCTGTTCTAGCGTAGAATTCAAAATTAAAAAGAGTTTTTTGATATTCGTTTTTTTAGAGGAGTTATCGAGGATTGAAGTTTTGTGTGAAGACGGGTTATTTCGCATGTTTTTGTTCACTTTTAGTGTAAGTTTTCTTCAAATTAAGATATTTTCTATAAAAATAGTTTCAAATTTACATTTCATGCCACAAAAATGAACCAATTGTGTGTTCCTAATAGACTGAAGGCGATAAAAAGACTAGTTCTGGTCTCATAGGGAAGTTCACTATCAAAAAAAATCAAATTCTTTTTTAATAGCCGCACAGCGATAGCTGAGGCTATTATTGGCCTTCTCTTGGTTTTTTTTTTATTTCGTCGTCATGATTTTTGTTACGACCATATGACGTCACAGCCATTTTTTGTTCATTCGTTCATGCAATTTCAACTGAATTGCATGTGTGACGTCATTTTTCGCTCTTAGTGGAGCGAGTTTTTTTGTTCATGCGCGTGATTAAATTTTTGGTCACACTTGACTTGCCTCACTCTCAAAAATGACTTCCTCACTTTGAAATTGACTTTTTTTTACTTTAATTCAAAGAGATAAGGTCAAATGGGTGTGTGTCACTCTAAATGAAGGTTATTTGAGATCAGCTAATAGAGGCAGCAATAACTTATACAGATTTTTAATCAAAATATAACAGATCAGCCTTCAATGAAAAGACGAATTTTTTTGGTCTGTCTTTTTTACTGTTTTTTTTAGACTGCCGATCTACGAATCTATTGCGGCTATTTTCTGGCAATCTGCCAGCTATGTTAGAAAACTTTTCAGGTTCTTTGTTTTTTTTAAGTCACCTAGAGACTAGTCAGTCACTTTTCATATCGAGGTTCCGTTAACGACAAACCTCATTTACAGTCAAATGAAGCCAAATGAACAACAAAATTCGTTTTCAAGGAATTGCTCATGTTTTTTTTTGGCTTCGAGACTGAGTTTTCGTAATTTTAAATGAAAATTTGACTTTCTTTTTGAGGGTTGACTGATTTTGTCGAGTCCTATGGCATGAACTTATTGACTAAAGGTGCAATATGTTCCGTAATGAGCATTAAAGGAACATATCTCGTGCTTTGAGTGGACAGCTATTGGCTGTTTAGACTTTAAGAATAATTTTTCGAAAATTTTTTGGAACATTAACCAATCATAAACTTATTTTCTTGAACTGCCGGTCAGTTTCAGTAATGACAGGAACCTCTTCCTTCCTACTGCAACGAAAATTTATCTGGTTAGCGGTTTTGTTTGCTAATTATTGGATATATGATTTCAATGACACAAAATTTTTGTGGTTATTTTCCTATTATTGGTTACTTTTGAACTCATATCACATTATCCAAACATTGATTGCTCCCCTTGGCTTACAAAATACGTTCAGTGGATGGATAAAGAGTTCAGAGAAAAGCTTATGGTTTAAATGGCTTCGACACTTTCTTCTCGCTTTTTTCTACTGAATTTTTGGTTTTTGCCTGTTTTTGTTGTTCTTTTCATAGTCATAAAACTTATTGTGATGTCTTATTGATTACCTATGAATGAAAAACGTCCTTGTCCTCACATCGGGCTATACTAGAGCTTTTTATTGACTTCTGTTGAAAGCTATTGATTTTAATGGATGTTAAGTCCTTAAAAATAATTTTTCGAAAATTTTTAAACATTAACCAATCTTAACATTTTTTCATGAACTGTTAGTCAGTCACTTTATTGAGAGGACCCCCTTCTTTTGTACTGCATACAAAATAATCTTGTTTCCGGTTTTATCTTCTACCTAATAGTTTTAAGACCTAAATGCCACGGGTTTTCATAATTTCTTATCTTTGGTTCCTTTTGAAATCATGTCACATTATCCTAATACTGATAGTTCCCATTGGTTTAAGGAAGACGTTCAATGGATCATAGATAAAGTTTTCAGAGTAGAGCTTATGATTTAAATTGCTCCGACACTTTCTTCAGGCCCTTTTCTACTGAATTTTTTGTTTTTGCCTGTATTTGTTATTGTTTTCATAGTCAATAACGTGTTGTAATGGTTTATTGTTGAAATATAAATGGCAAACAACCTTTTCGTCCCATCTGTTTAGCTTATTTTTTGGCTTCCGTCGAAAGCTATTGAATTTTATGGCGTTGATACTACGAGTTTTCTCAAAAATTTCGTGGTTCTAATGTATTTGTTCATATTTCGTAATTTTTGAAGATATATTGTTTAAAAAAGAATCCTATTGCTGTTAATAAACTAATTTGAAATTAGAAGTTTTTATTGAAAAATTCACTTTTTAATGCCTTCGACAATTTCCTCGCTCAGTTTTTTATTTGAATTTGCTGTTTTCGGTTTTTTGTTCTTTAAGTAGCCGTAAATTGCTGACCTGTCGCATAAGCTTGTAATTGAACATGTTACCCGAAGCACTCAGTTTATAGCGAATAGTCTTAATTTTTTTCAAACTTTTCAGTTTTTGTTCTTTTTGTCATCTTGTAACTTATTTTCATCATTGAGGGGTCCCGTCCAACTTCTTGTATTTCAAAAAATAACATATCCATTTATTTGATTTGTCACTGACGTTTTGTTTGTTGGACAATATGCGTTTTTATAAAGGTTTTTTGAGTGGTCAGTTTTGTGTTTCTTTTTCTCGTCTTTCAACACAATCGCGTAATAACAGATCCCAATGGTTTTCAAATGTGGCGCAGGTAAACTTAGTTAATATCTCAGTATGAATTCTTTAGCTGAAATAGTAGAAATAGCAATTTAATGTACATAATATTCAGATAATAGCCAATGATTTTAATGGTATCAATAATTTGTTTTCGCAAATCGTTTGTAATTTTTGAGTTTTTCTGCATCTTTAGTCCTTTTCTATGACTTAGTCTAACCAAAGTCAAGTCCGTTTGGTTTCGTAATAACTTTTTAGTAATTTTTCAACGTTTATTTAGTTAAAAGCTGATGCTCTTTAAGACTTTTGAAATTTCTTGGTTTTAAAAATATTGATTAAATTTTGAATTTCGCCTCATTATTCGCTCCCTTTGTCGACTTGTTACATAGTCTCATTAAGAAAAATTTTCATCTGCTGTATAGTTAGGAAAAAGTAAATTTGTGTAGTTAAGGTTTCACCTTTTGACGTTGTTACTAGGTGCTTTTAAATTTTGATATTGTTTTTGCCGTGAAATTTGTTTTTGCTAATTTTGTTATTTTTTTCTCGTAGTCGCTTTAACGGCAGATCTCGTTGGCATTATGTAATTCAATTAGTGGTTAAATTGTGTAACGATTGTTTTAAACTCAAATAGCAATTTTTGTTATATCGTCATTTGGTTGACAATTAAGTAAAGAATGTAGATAAGCTCGGGTCGGAACATTGTGCGGACGCACAGTAACGAGCCTCCTTGTTTATTATGTATTCAATGTTTAATGAACTACTTCAGACCTTTAACCAACAAGTGAGATTTGCATAACTTATTTATCTGTTATAGTTTTTTGCATTTGCAAATGGTTTTTGAAAACGATTGAAGTTCTTCCCACTTTTGAAATTCCTCCAATTCATTTTTTTCTACTAGGTTTAATTTCAAAAATGTGTCTGTTTGCTTCTTGACTCACGGGAGGTCCATGTGACAATTAATTTGACGATTTGCCTCGGAAAAGGATATTTTAGATTCAAGTGTTAGATTTAAGCTTAACACTTTTTTAAAAAAAATCGTGCAAATAGTTGACGCATGTTTTATTTATAAAAATTTATCAGTTTTATCTCTATCTTTTATAGACCTGAACTGAGTTAAAAGGCTCGAGCGAATTTTTTATATATATTTTGATTTTCTGGCTCTTATGAAACGAAATTCATTATAGGTTGTCCTTCCTTTTGCAGTATCTTGATTTGTATCTGATGTTTGTATCTCGATTTGCAGTATCTCGATGTTTGAATTTGTATTGTTGAATTTTGTTTGATTATTGTACGAGGATTATTGTCTGAAAACGCCAATTTTTTTATGAAAATTTTTTAAAGAAAAGTGGCTATTGATCCTGTTTTTGTGCGCACAATTTTACTTTGTGCATCGAAGAACCTTTTGAATTGTGTATATTACAAGAAAGTTGCGAGAAGTGATTTGTGACAAAAAAGCTGAACGCTATGCTGTTAGTTTTCTTTGTTTTCTTATGCTCTGCTGTGTACTATTCATGATATCAATGCGCTAATCAGTTTAGGCGTCGAAGCCCTCAATAACGATATCTTGATTTGTATTTTGAAGAGATGCTTACACTTGAGACGCCTGTTTTTGACTATTAGCTTCTACTTCTCATTGCTCTGATGCTTTTATATGATGTAACCGCATTTCTAACACCTCTTTTCTAAGTGAAGAGTTGTAACAGCAAAAGTACTGAATTGTGCTAACATAATATCAATTTGAGATTTATTCGAAATTGAAGAAGAGGAAACAAACATAAAGCAAGGGAGGCCAGCATGGGATGGGAGGAAGGGTATTGGTTATGAATGAGTGAATGAATAGGGGCTGTAAAATACCTATTTGCCATTCACTAACAAAAAATAGCAAAATATAACTTTTTACTCCTTCCTGCTTTTACACGTAACCCCTCATTTTCAATTATTCTCCTAGCATTTATTTACGTGTTGAATGATTTTTTTATCTCTGTTAAAAAATGACCAAACTGTTTAAACAGAAAGTAGTTTTATAGAGTGTAATCTATGCTCGCTGTCAAACACATGAAGAGCCGAATGGCTATTAAATTTATAGGAAGAAAACACCAGACGTGAAGAAAACGCCCGTGATCAGTTCCACTGTTTTATCATTTCAACAGATATCGGATTGAGCTATCCCTGTTGAACATTAACACCGGCAGCCTGAAAAACTTCGTCTACGACAAGCCACGACAAAAAGAAGTGTCTATGAACAATTTTGAAATTCGAATTGTGAGATTGTTTAAGAATCTTAGAGCCTCAATGACCTTATTGTGCCATTTTTGCATCTAACAATTAATTATTTTCTGCTGAGTACGCGTTGCGAGTGTATTATTCTATGTTCTCTTACTGTTCATGCAAGCCTATTTTCGCCTCTTGGCTTTTTATGATTTACACACTTCTCTTCGCTGTTGCCCGTCGTTATTATTGTTTTATTTCTTCATACTCCTGTTACCCCTTTTGGTCTCTCTCTCTCTCTCTCTCTCTACTCAAATATATCTTTTCACGCCCAATTTAGTGTGTGTCAGTGGTATGAAATATCAATATAACATCTTCTGAGCAAACCACCATTATTATACATACCCCTGCTCTGTCATCACAGTCACCGCCTTCAACATTCAACATACGCAGAGTTCCTCATTATTTGGGGCTGAAAGAATTTGTTTTCCCATTAAAACCCTATACTCTGCTTTACCAGTTACTCCATATTAATTCAACAATTAATCTATTTCGGCTGTTTTATCTTGCTGCATGCACAAGCCTGTGCTAGACTATCATCAGCCTTTCGTCCCTTTAATTCTTGTGAGTACAATGATAGTCCTGCGAAAAGGGTCTCTGGCTCTGGTACCATTCGTATGGTTATGTTGTAACGTTTTGCAAGGTAGCGGTTAATCATCTAAGATAAGCATCCATCTTGCAAATAGACTTGCAAAAAGCCGCGAGGACGCAGACACACAGTCAGGCTATGTCTTCAGCTGAAAATCTTTTGCTGCAGAAGGAGGAAAATGATTGAAAAATTTTGGGAGTAAGTTTTTCTGTAGGTAAGATATTACCAAAGTAGTATATAATTAGGTCAGAAAAAGGGTGTTCCTACGATATTTTAACATGAGATTGTAGGTAGTGGCGATTAAGTGGGCATAGGATAGGGGAGACTAAATTTCTGTCGGTTTTTTAACTGCAATCATTCTCTTTATCCAGTACTTTTTTTGCTTCCCGCTTGCAAAACACCAAAACAATTGTTACTCTCCATGCAAAACCAGTTATATTGCCAAATACAGGGAATTATCATTCGATAAGTAAACACTAGATAATAGGTAGATTTTGCCATTCGGTTGGGGTTAGAAAAAATTGATCATTATTAATTGCTCTGAAACAAAGTTTGTAGCAATTTAATTAGTATTCTTTTTAATCCAAATTTTCTCTTGACCGACTTTTTGTATGATCGATTTCGCTATTTGTCCTCAAAAACGGGATAAACAGGTAGCGCTCTGAAGTATGTGGTCGAGCAGCTCTCTTAGAGCCGAACGCCTTACTAGTCTCTATTTATCCGATTCATCAAAACTTCTCTGCGGAGATAACTTCAGGGTGTGAGGGGACGGTTCTTAGTCTTAATAGCTTGGCCCCCCTAAAACACCCCCCCCCCCCCCAACCCACCTTCGTCTGCCCCCAGCATGGGTTAACGCACTACACTCCACACCCACGCACTACACTAACTTGTGTTGGATATTGCGTTGAAGCTGAGGCACTATGGATGCTCGATTGGTATTAGTAATTTTTCGTTAGACAAAAATTAACTTCAATGTTTTGCGGTTCTAGTGCCATACATACTTCACAACGCTTCTCCTTTTGTTTTAGCTGTTATTTCTTATCTTTAAAGTCATTACTTTCAGAAATAATTTTATCAGTGTGTCAGAATGCTAACTTTGCGATTGGTTGATAGTGACTTTTGAGGGTCATATCATATTAAACTCCTGCAAAAAGGGTTTCTGGTCCCATTCGTATGGTTATGTTGCAACATTTTGCAAGGTAGTCGTTAATCGTGCAATATAAGCATCCATTTTGCAAATAGACTTGCAAAAAGCCGTCAGGACTCAGACACACAATCAGACTATGTCTTCAGCTGAGTATCTTTAGCGCGAGAAGGAAAAGAATTGAAAAAAAATTGTTTACGTATTTTTTTAGTTAAGATATAACCAAAGTAGTATATAATTAGGTCAGAAAAGGGGTTTTCCTACGATACGATACTTTAACTTGAGATTGTAGGTAGTGGCGAATCAGTGGGTTCGGATAGGTGAGATTAAATTTCTGTCGGTTTTTTAACTGCAATCCTTCTGTATCCAGTACTATTTTCCTTTCCACTTTCAAAACACCAAAATAAATTTTACTCTCCATGCAAACCCAATAATCATTGCCAAATACATGGAATTATCATTCAATACTTAAGGACATGATAATAGGTAATTTTCCCATACGGTTGGGGTTAAAAATAATTTTTAAAAAATCGGGTTTGAACCTGAAATTTAATATTTAAAATCTGTGCAATTTTACCATGTAACTGAATAATAAACAATAAACAGACCAATTTTGGTTCAATTTCTCTCGAACGAATTATGAGAGCTTGATTGTCTATGGCGTTCTATTCCGGCTGTGGGCTCAAGTGGGACACAAGGTTCACTAGGGAGCTTTAAATTATGTTATTAGTGCTTCTTTAAACTACTGGTTATTATTATTAAAGGCTTAAGGAGGAGCCAACTTGAGCGCATATTTCGATGCCCGTCCTTCATTTATGGCACTATTTTTTTTAATCGAATTGTCCTATTGCCCATAAATCTCAGCTATTTAGTATAGAGCAGTAAATGTTTTATTAGTTTATACACTCACATTTTCCTCCGTATTTTGGCTCAATACCTTTGCTCGAATGTTTCCTAGGTGTAAATATAGACTCCTAGGGTATAGGATTTGCGTAGGATATTAAGCAAAAAATTTGTATTGACAAATACATTAATTGTATTCATGAGGAAAACTTCTTCGATTTATAGTTTTGTGGACATTAAGCGGATACCAGTCGAAACACTTTAAGTGACACAATGAATTAACCAGTTGCCAGAATAGTTTCCCAATATAATAGGTACAGAGCATCGACTTTTCTGATCGCGATTGAGCGTTCGGCGGATTCATATTATTAGCAACAATTTTAATTTTAGGGACCTTGGAGTTATTCATAACTTTACCGCTTATATAATCTAGCGATTTATAAGTTGGTTTTTTTTATTACCGAGGTAAGATCTTAACTTGGTTAAATAGAATGCTTTCTCTCTACGTTTTTTCTTATTGTTTGTAACCAAGTACTATCGTGATCACTTTGTTCAATTACAGTGAGCAATGTTTTCCTTTTTTGAGATTTTTCAGATTTTTGCTTTACTATTTTGGCTGTTTTGGTTTCTCTCTACCCAGCTCTCAGCTCTCTCAATGGAGCAAATCTGTTTGTAGCACTTAGTATCTCTAAGAGGAAACAAGTTGTTATTTTTTTATCCAACTGAAATTTATCGGGTATTGATCCGAAAAGTTTTGATGTTGGAGGACCTCCGTGTAATTAGTAATCTCCGTGTTACAATTCGATAAATAAAGTAAAACCTTTTGATGTATTATATGTTACTCTAGATATTCCGGAAACAAAACTCTACTAATCTTTTTTATTCATATCGTCAAACATGATATCCAAAATGTTGATTTTGAAGTCATCGCAGAGAATAAAAGGTTTGGAGTTGCTGCTCCATGTCTCTTGGACATCATCAATAACTTTCAAGAGTTTGTTTTTGGTTGGTTTGTTGTATATAACTGCTACAAAAAGTAAACTATGATCATTCATTTCTATAAAAACAGCTTCGCGGAGTTTTAGGTTCCCTTGTCAAGTCGCAATTACTCAACTGTCTCATAACACCACCAGTTTCAGATTTATGTTCTTTAAAGCATACTGATGATATTCTGTAACAAGTAAACTGTTTATATCATCGCCGCTGTTCAACCAAGTTTTGCTCAAACTCGAAACAGCAGGCATTGTTTAAATTCTGTGAAGCAGAATTTCTGGTTCACCAAAAGGTTTATTCAGCGATATACCTTTTAAAAGAAGCGTTTTTATGCACGTATGTTATTGTTCAGTCTTTTTATTATAATGCTGAACTGGGATAAGATTATTAGTTGTTTTCTGAACCGTCTTTGACTTTTCGAAATGGTCAGGAAGGTTTCTCAGTGTCATGAAATGAATTACACTGAGGCGAGAGTTTTCTGTAGCATTCCCGCGCGTCCATTCATAGAAAATTTAATCATCTCTTGTCCGAGCTGAATTAACTCGTATATCACTCTTAATCATACTCAAAAGTGTCGTAGAAAATCACTCGGACAGTGAAAAGGGTGAAGCAACTTTTTTGCATAAAATTGGCGCGCACACGTTTAAATGATTTGCTCCAAACTTCATTCGAGATCAAGTTAAATTTGATAGATATGAGTTTTGCCTGCATAAATTATCTTTAGATTTGTTGCGAAATTTGGTTTTCTCAGCGGTTCTGAATTGGCAAGTGTTTGAACTCATTCGGAAAGCACAACTATTCTTTTTGTTTATTTTTAAGTCATCTTCAATTTTGATTGTCAAATAATATTCGGATATTTAATCAATATTTACCCAGGTCTGATGAATTCTTTTTTTCACCATGAACTTGGTAGAACCGTGCAAATTCATCGTGATCTCAACTGAAAACGCTGGAAATATTTTGCTTCTCTAGAGTTTCTGCGTTTAATTATCAGAACAACTCTAGACTGGTAGGGTTATTATTATGCATGTCTTTATCTTATTTTGAAGTTGCAACTGCCATTCGATCTATCCTTTATTTTTCAGATGTAATGATGAATCCAGCTAGTCTAAACTTCAAGCAGCTTGCAGGTGATGCCACCAATCTATTCAACAGGGCTGTTCAATTCACCAGTGAACAAATTGTGGGTGGGGAGAAGACTGAGTATGACTCTCAGTTGGCTAACCTAATCAGAACGGCTGATCACACTAAGGTAGCTAACCGTTCTTCCATTCTAAAACCATCCCACATTACAGTTCAAGTTTAGTTAAAGCTGAGGCTAACACCTTTAACAGCATGAAAAGCAGATATGGTACATTTGTTTTTTTTTTTTGATTTTTTGTACTATTATGAGTTTTTATTAATGTTTTGTCTGTTGTATGGATACTCACTGATTGAATAAAAATTTGGTTGTTTTTTTTGCAAATAGGTGCGAAGCAGTAAGCTGAGCGTAGAGCTATATTGTTATCTTGGTTCTTCGTTTTGTCATTACACGATAATACTTTGTACTCACGCCGAGAACCTCAAACAAATTTTTGTTGTTGGTGTTGTAGCCGCATGCATTCGTAGTCGAGGAATGTCTAGATGGTCTATGAGTTAGAATATTCGTCCGATCGATTCTTGGTTGCTTTGATTTTCCGGATTAGCGTTTACGAACAGGTATGGTTGTATCTTGGTTGCTTTTTCGTCGGTCCGGATTCGAACAATCACAATTATAGCAGAGAGAAGAGAAGATGTTGAAGGACGAAGAGATAAAGGAGGGGCTTCCGTGCACGTGCGGAGGTGGAATTGGATCCACCTCAAATTTTGTAGGAATGGAAAGTTGAACTTAAGCGTTTTTCGGAAAAGGACCAAATTAACACTGACCGTGAATTATTTCCGACATCAAAGCAAATTCTAAATTTGAAACCGTACCAAGATGATAATGGCGAAGAAATTGAAACTAATGAGAACGGTTGAATAAGTCCAGTAGTTTTTCTCTAAAGATAGATTCTAGGAACAATTGTGGAATTGTGAATTGGGTAAAACCTCCACCCTAAATATTCAGATTCTATAAATTTTGCTCATCTTTCATGCCGATCTCCAATTGCCTTTTGCGACGTCAATTGTTGCACTCATTAGCAATGCGTTTTAGCCTTACCTAACTCCAAATGACTTTTAACACCAATAAGATGATGACTTGAGATTACTCTAAGCATGTTTGAAGTCAAAATGGGACTCATAGTAAATGCCGTTACCAATGTCGGATCGCGACAAAAATATATTCTTTATCTCTTTTATTTCGTCGGCGAACGCCAGCTCAGTTCTGTATCAGTTTCTATATCTATTCCTCTGATCGCAGGTCTATTTCGCAGCTACTCCCGCAATATCACGGTTATGTTCGTTCATGTTGTGTGATTGTTGTATTGAACAGAAAAGGGAACTTACGTGTCTTGATGCTGCAACATGTAAAGTTTTTGCAAAATTCCTTTTTTTGTTTTTAGATTTAGCTTTTTTATTGCTCTCTAATTGCTAACGAATTTTTGTATGAATTCTTGAATGAATTATTGTACACGTGCGTGTCTTTCACTTGACTTCAGAAATAAAATCAATGATTGCTAGCGTTGGAGTCTCAAAGCCGTTGTAGCTTAATGATTGAATTGTCAGACTGCTATCCTGTAGTCTTGGGTTTGAACACCTTAGTCTTTTTTACACCCATAAAAGTCTCGAAGCTACACCCCCTCTAAATTAAATTGCCGCCCGCCTGTTGTTGATGTTGCGTGTGAGCTTCGTCACTGATGAGAAGCGGAGGCTCCATGAATGAGAGATTGGGTGACGGCCTGGTTGAGTTTGAAGCATGTCCGCTGACCTACTTGAGCCCATTTCGGGCACTGTAGCTGGATGTTTTCGGCGTTTTCTTTGGCTCCCTGTGGGGCAATATTCGCAGATTGCCGACTCTGTGCTTGGCTCTCGCCGAATTTATTCTTTAATGGGTTCAACCAGGTTGCTCTGTTGACTCTGAGCTGGTGTAACCTGACTTTTGCTTCCCGGGACAGGTTGGCGTTCACGGACATCGGCATTCCTTCTTGGTGAGCGGTGTATTGCGTGGTTTTCGTTCTTTTCCTCCCGGTATCTTTGAAGTCTTCATTTTTCTCTGATTACGTTTACGTTCTCCGTAGGATGCTGACCAGCCAGAACTGCTGCCATCTGCCTCTTTGCTGTTCTTCTCCAGTCTCTTCTGAACTTACCTTTTCCGCGCGACTTCAGCCGGGGCCTGGGAGTTCTGGAGACCAGTTGTTGCAATGCGTTTAATTGCTCTCAAACGAAGTTTGTAGCAATTATATTAGTCCTGTCGGTCTTTTTTTAATGCGATTTTTCGCTTGACCGATTTTTCGTCTGACGCTTTTGACTTTTCGTCCTCAAAAACGGGATAAACAGGTGGCGCCCAGCGGGCATTAAGTGCTCTTAGAGCCTTTCAGCTCTGTCTCAGCTCAAACAGTTCTCAAACTGTTTTGGAGACTTATACTTATACTTATGGTGTGAAGGGCGGTTCTTAGAGGTTGAAGACACCCCCACTGTTGACCCCCCTATTGCCCCCACCCTAGTGTTGCCCCCTCCAATCAGCCCGGTGCAACCCCCCTCCCTCCCCCCCCCCCCCCCCTCCCGTGGCTAGCTACTGACGAACAACCGCTTGCTAAAAACGCAAATTTATACTATTTTGCAATTTTTTGCAAGCTTTTTGAAAATTTTTGACATTTTTTGTTTTTTTATTGGCCCTAGGTGTCAAGGAACCTCCCCAAGGGTTTGATAATAGGTTAGTGCATGGTTTTTAGTGGTAATGTAATGGTTTCAACATTTTAACATCACGAATTTTTGCACAACGTGCATTTCAATTTTTTCGACATTTTTTCCTTATTCAGGTCTTCCAGGGGCCAGAAAAAAACCTATGGAGTTTGGTAATAAGTTACTGACAAATTTTTCATAGTTATGGATTAGTTTTTCAACTTTTTAATGGCACAATTTTAGCAATTTTTTGATAAAACTTGCTTTTTTTGAAGAAGTTTTTGTCGTTTATTTATTTCTTCAGCCTTAAGACCCAAGGAGCCTCCTCTAGGGTTTGAAAATAGTTACTGAATAGTTTCTTTATTAAATGGAATGTCCTGCAAGATTTTAACATCACGAATTTTAGCATATTTTTGATATTTTTTGTCATTTTTTTTCCAGTTTTTTAACATTCAGTCATTATTCAGTTTTTTCGAGCCTCAAGCTTTCTTTATTGTTTGATAATAAGTTACTGGAAAATATTTGTTGGTCATGGGTTAATTTTCAACTTTTTAACATCACTATCACAAGTTTTACCATTTTTTTTTGTAAAACTTGCAATTTTTTTGAAGGTTTTTGAATTTTTTGTCGTTTTTAGGTTTCTCATGGGCCAAGGAATTTCGTCTAGGGTTTGATAATATGTTACTGCATAATTTATAGATGTAATGGAATGTTTTTCAAGATTTTAATATCACGAATTTAAGCAATTTTTTAAAATATTTGCAATTTTTTCAAATTCTTGAATTTTTTCTTGCAACAGAGGCCCTGGGACCTCCTCCAAGGTTTGATAATAAGCTGCTGCATAGTTTCTAGAGTCAATGGGATTGTGATCAACATTTTTTAACTCCAGTTTTAGCAATATTTGGATAAAATTTAAAACATTTCAAATTTTTGGAAAATTTTTGTTCCAATCGTATGGAGCTCTGAGCCAGTGAAACTATTTCAAGCTTGAAACAGTGATACTGGATAGTCTCTTGAGACAATGAAATGTTTCTTAAGATATTAATGTCTTGAAGTTTAGCAAGATTTTCTTAAAATTTGCAGTTCAAATTTTTTTAAATATTTTTTGTCCTTTTCTGAGTTTAACGACCATTACTGGCCAACGAAACTTTTCAAGTCTCGGAGATGGGTTACTTGGCAGAACTTTTGCGACAAAAAATGGTTTTTATTTTATTGCGAAGTTCAAAACTTTTTTAATTTTGCTTTTTTCAATTTTTTTCATGGTTAGAAAACTAGAAGTTGCAGTGTCGAATCCAGTCATGGAAGATATTCCTGTCTCCTTCTCTCTTTCGGTTAGCGTTCCTTTCCTTCTCTTTATCGTTTATGTT
The DNA here is from genome assembly GCF_964194025.1 of Convolutriloba macropyga. Classification (NCBI taxonomy): domain Eukaryota; kingdom Metazoa; phylum Xenacoelomorpha; order Acoela; family Convolutidae; genus Convolutriloba; species Convolutriloba macropyga. The sequence goes on along the minus strand of NC_134476.1, from coordinate 55,968,045 downwards.
TTATCTCTCTCTCTCTCTCTCTTGTTGATTCCGCACTTCAGCTGCTGTTATGTGGCGTATTGTCACCATCTCTGATCCTCATTATCAATGAGTTATAGTTGAAATGTTTTTTTTATCATAAATGATCTAACAGGCACTTTTAGGAAACCATTGTTAATTGCTCTCAAAAGCAATTTGTAGCAAATATTTTAATCCTGTTTGTCTTTTTTGCATTTTTTCGTTTGGCCGAGTTCTCGTCTGACTCATTTGACTTTCGTGTTCAGAAACGGGATAAAGAGGTAGCGCCCTGAGGACACTAAACCGTGGCTAGCTGTTGACGAAGCCAACCGCTCGCCGGCCGTTTGAGAGCAATTCGCCCGACGTTAGTCGGTTATGTTATATCTTCCAATGCTCGTAAAGCTTGGCTGCTGCATCTTTGCCTTCTTGCTGAAGATTCGTCAGCTGGGCTGCGACTAACGCCCGAGAGCTTGGGTTGCTTCGACGAAGTACAGTTATTATTCGTGCCTCTAGGATTTTGAACTGGCTTTCCGGGGCGAACAGCCCCCGAATTTCTATAACATACGTTCCTCCCAGATGAACATATATCTTGTACAGTCTTCGGAGATTGGCTGCTCTAAGTCCCCCGTTCTTTTCTGAGAGCGCCCTCATATTGTTGATTTGACTGCTCAACTTCTTCTTTGCATCATTAGCATGGTTGTTGAGTCTCAACTGAGAGTAAATTGTTACTCCTACCACTCCTAGGGCGGTAAGACTGGGCTTCTGATCGTTCAACTGGGTCGACACTCCCGTGAACTTGATCATTGGTTTCGACTTCCGGGTCTGTCGTGAAAACATTAGGCTCAATGTGACGTAGTTCGCTTCCTCTGAAGACCCTGAGGGCATCTAGGCCTGGCTGCTTTTCCGCCACAGCACCCGGTTTGATGTCCGAGATCTGAAGGGTTAGGTCGTCTGCAAATTGCTTCACCAATGCATTGGGGCAGGCCGCTTTGATCGCTCGAGGGAGGCCTACTGTTGCTATGCAGTATGACAAGGGCAAAAGTGTACTGCCTTGGGGCACTCCTAGTGCAAACTTCATGCTTCGGCAAAACACATTGTTCCATTTCACGCATTCTGATCTGTCTACCAGCCAGGTTCTGAGCCATCACTGCCAGATTTTGTCGAACACTGTTTTGAAGTCGATTCTGATGACAAGAGTTCTTCATTTCTGTTGTAGCACATCGATGGCTGTTTGGCAAATGTTCGCACTCACATCCTGGGTTCTTCTGTTGGCTTAGAATTCTGCCTGTTCTGCGCGAATAACTTGATTTTCCCGTGCCAACTGTCTGCGCCGCCTGCATACTATCGCCTCTAGGAGCTTGGCTACGCATGAGAGAAGTTCCATGCGTCTATAGGGCTTTATTCGTTCCGCGGACTTCTTGGTTTTCAGGATGGGGACGATTAGTGCTGCTTTCCAGGAAAATGGTATTGTCTACTCTAACCAGCTCCTGTTGAGAAGGAGTGACTCTCTCTCCCTTTGTCCCTGAGATATTTTAGGAGGTAAGGGTGTATTGGATCTCTACCGGCTGATTAGGGCTTCATATCTGCAAGGCACTCTTTCAGCTCCAATATCACTATGAGTTCGTTGACTTCCAACTCTTGTTCGCTGTCGTGCCGCAATGTAGGCTTCCTTCTCGTCTTTTCTCATGATCTTCACTCGATCGACCTCGGCGTAGAATTGATATGCTAGGTTCGCCTTTTTTCTGCCCGATGTAGTTGTCTTGGCTGGTAGTCTCTGCTTGACTCTTCTGTCCCTTGGTATTTGTATTTCCTCTTCTGTATCGCTTTCTCTTGTGATCATTTTGTCTTCATTGCTCAACAACTGGATGATATATATAGGTTGCGTGACACCAGTGAAGTCAAATCTAGCATTAATTGCAGAGTGCCTAGCGGTGTCAAATATAAACAAGAATTTACGTAAGAAATTGTGACTTTTGCAGTGAAACAAGAACTGGTAAATTGAATCTTGAATTGTTCATAGGAAAATTTTGCATTGTGGCATTTAGCACTGCAGAGATATAGCGCTTTGAAGTTAGTGATGTGATCTTTCGCTGTAATTGAAAGTTGACTGAATGACTGTAAAAAGTTTATTTAGGGACCTTTTTCTGGTGAGAATTGAATGAATTTATTGGTCATAAAAAATTCACGATCAATTTAAACACTTTCTTAGATATTGGTTGTTATTATCTCCTTTTGATGGTCTTTTTCAATCTTGACGCCCTTTAAAGAGAAATAGGGCTGCTATTTTCTGCATTGAATTGGGTGCCTTTTTGCGTAAGTCAGTTTATTTTGAATTCTCGGAAACTGTTGTCATTTCTCAGGAGTAATGGCCGCTTTTCCTGATCACGTTTTGGCCATGCTAAAATTGTTTTGTGAACGATTCCCTTTTTTGCTCTTTTCGGAATTTTCAATAATTTCACACATTAAAGAAGCACTTGACGATTGTCGGATTAAGTCTGTTTCTAGGACTGGACAGAGAAGGTTGTGTCACAGACAGAGACGTTGCTACAGCCCAATCCTGCCCTCAGGGCGGAGGCATTTGTGAACAGCGTGTTTGACAGGAAGGTGCCAGAGCACATGACAATCACGGAACAGCTCGGATGCTACTTTGAGGACGCGGGGGCCGATATAGGGCAACATACGTCTTATGGCACACTTCTCAAAAGTTAGTCATATGTAACAGAGCACTCATTGAGACATTTTTATTGAGCTCCGTCACGAAAACCAACTTGTTGTAATCTTGTAATACTTAAACAAGATGGCTCTTGATACAGAAAGTTTTAACATAGCGAGAGAAAATGATTAGACGTACATAATTAGCTATAAAAAGTTGCGAACATAACAAATCTATAGAAAAGTTATTTGTTGAAAAGTTTATTTTGAAACAAACGTTTTCAAAAGTGTTCCATAAAATTGCTTTCAGCCGTCAATTTTGGAGCATTGCTGTACCAATATGTTTTGGAAATGCTTCTTGGAAAATTTTGACGAAAAATTATTATTTTAGTCATATTTTTGACCGCCTAAAAAACTTGACATAAGGCAAATGTTTCACTAAGGAGAACTGCAAACTAATGTTTTTTTGATTTTGGCTTTTAACCATCTGGTAAACCTGTAGTATAAACTGGGAAGCATATCAAATAGGACAGAAATTACTGCCGCACTAAGAAAAATAGAGCGGGTTAGCAAAATACGACGTTTTTGGACAACTGATTGACCTAAATTTTTTGAAACTGTTTTTAGAGCAAAACTAAGGCAAGCAAAGTCGTCAATCATATGCAAAGAAATTGATAAAATCTGTGAAAAAAGATATTTTTGGAAGCAATTCTAAGCACATTAAACAGTTCAAAGTTAGTAAACAATTGAAAACTCATAAAAGAACGTAATTATGATCAACGGCAACCAAAAAAATTGGTAATGTCGGAAAATAATCTTTTTAAAATCAGTTTTTCCAAGAAAAGTTTGGCTCTAATGATTTCAATGCCAGTACCGAATAAAAATACAAAATTAAAATTACAAATGCAGTTATATAGAAAATTTGAATAATTATGCAGAACAGATGCAAATACCATAAAGTTTTGATAAACGTGCGCTTAAATTTGCTTCAAATTTACAATAGAAAAACGGCGGGTTGAAAAGATGCTGGTAAATGAGTGCCATTGAGTCCACTGACGAACCTAAATGCCGAAACAGGCCACAAAAGGTACCAGACCATCAAAATAGAAAGCTTTTCAGAATTTGCTTTGAAAACAACCAAGGTTAAAAATAAATTATCTGAGAATTTTAAAAAATGCTGAATTTTTGTACTAAACTTGGCAGTACCAAAACAATCAAATCAAAAAGATTATCAATCAAAGTAGCTAGTTGCACAACTGAATGAACTGCGAATGAAGAAAAATCAATTTGCAAAAAATGCTTAGTAACTGAAATGAGCCTGAAGTGCTCGCTTTTTGTTTCTCTCGTTTTTTTAAAACTTCGAATCGATTCTTGAATGTTTATGCTGTTTTTGTTGTAAGATACCAAACGTTTTTCCATGACATTGAGTTTTCAAAACGTAATAAACAGGTAACCAGCGCGTGTTGTTTTGTTAGAACCTAAGCTGCTTAAATATTCTTTTGAATGCTTAAAAGGATAAGGTAGTCTTTTAAGTGCGTATTTGGAAGGGTTATATTTAAGCTAAAATGGTCACTTTTTTGGCGAATTGTGGTCAAGTTTTTCCACTTTTTTGTCTTTCATTAAATAGAAATTAAATTGACGTTGGTCACAGTTCAAGCTAGATCCTTTGATGACTGAGTTTTGAGGTACATGTTATTTTTCGAGTTTGAGTTACCAAGGAATCTTTAATGCTTGATGTTGAGTTGATTATAGCAGCAGGACATTAAGTTGAAGTAATTCTGGCTAATTAAAGAAAGTTAAAATTTTTGTCGTTTTTTAACTTTTGTCTTCTATATATCCAACCAGCTGTTTCCTATCCTACAAGTCTGTTGTCGTGTAATTTATTTAAAGAATAAAATGGCTCTGATGGCGTTTGTATGAAAAAGATAATTAGAAGTGATATTGTAGTTTTTCAAGTTCAATTGTTTGTTTTTTTTTTTGAGTTTGAGTAGTCAATAAATACTCTTTTGTGCTTGCACTGGGCCTTTGCTAAGTTTATAGCATTACAATGTTTGTTATACAGACATAAACAGCAGTAACCTTCAGCGAATCGCAAGTATTTTTTGGTGATTTCATGTTTTTTATTCTTTTTTGTCTGCTTCGGCGTGATTCTTATGTCCACGAAGATTTTTATCTTTTTCCCGTATGCTGTTACGTTTTGATCGAAAAACGTGGTATGAAACCTGAGGGGTATCCTCATTTTGAGTACTTTTGTTTCTAATTTATAACCGCCGTCAGCCTCTCAAACGGCTATTATTTAGACGCTCACCTTTTTACAATTCAAAGAATTTGAATTGTATTGGGGCTCTGTCTTTTTTTAAAGATCTGTTCACACATTTTCATGATTTTTGAAGTCAAATTGGAGTAGTGATTTTCGTCACGCCGAAACAAGAAATGGAGCGAAATGTGAGTGTTTTTGCGACGTGAAATTTTTTTGCTCTAATTTTAAAGTAGAGTGAGAAAACGGTGTTTGAACAAAAATTCGCTTTCTCGCTAGTGGTTTTTTGTTCAAATGCGTCAATTTCACTTTAATTTTTTCCTGTTTTTTTCGATTTTTTGCATCGGATTTTTTTTCTAAATGCTTTTCCCAATCCATTCGTAGTTCATTCTGGGCCTAGTTGTTCGTTTGAAAGAAAATTTCTCTTTATCTTTAGTGGTTTTTTTGTTCCCATGCGGCATTTTGACATTGATTCTAATTTTTTTTATCAATTTTTTTAATCTTATTTTTTGGAAATTGTTTTCCCAATTCATTCATAGTCAGTTTTAGGTCGAGTTTCTCGTTTAGTCAATGAAAATTCTTTGATTTGTACATCAGGACTTGTCCTGCTATGTTTTTTTAATTCGCTTTACCTTTTGATCACGTTTTTCGTTTTACATATGTCACGATTATCACGTTTGACTTTTGACTTACTTCACACACTGTTTCCTCTGAATGTATTTTAATTTCTTTCATGCATTGAATTACGCAATATAGTGAATACGGTCAAAGTCAAATGAGCAAAATCAAACGAGATGGGATAAACCAATAAAGCCCGATCATTAAGCCTTTGAGAATTAGGTTATCAAAGTTCATTAGAGTATTTGCTAGCTGATATTGTCATTAAGCTTATTAGTTTTCAGTTTAGAAGCTGAATCAAGTGTAGTTTTAGAATCTAACTAAAACTGCACGCCAAATTAGAACATTTTTTGACACTTTTTTCTGTTTCAATCCTGATGTGCAACAAGTGCGTCAACGGCGGCTATTTTCCGGCGATCTGCCGGCTATGTTTTTAATTATAGATGCACGAGATTTGTACTTTCTTCAAATTAGTCAGTTGCCATGTCAAATGTTTTTTGCTAATAATAATATCCGTGTATCCTCTCATTACGAAACAGTCTGCCTTACAACGAAGTAGTGCTCAAGTTTGTCATTTTTCAATTTTTGTTTTGTTCTTGTTTCAATATCAATTCCCTTTGTTGGTTTTTTTGGGAAAAATTAATTTCCTATCTTAAATGTATTGGTGCTGAATTTTGCGTAAAATAAGTTTTCAGGAGCTAAAACTAGTAATTTTTGTCACATCAATGCTTGCAAATGCTTAATCTGCTAGCTAGAATCTTAAAGGTTTAAAAAAAGCAAGCTACCTGAAGCTTCGGTTTCCCCTGGAAACAGGAAATGGAGCGAAATGCCAGTGTTTTGCGACGTGAAATTTTTTTTCTCTAATTTTAAAGTAGAGTGAGAAAACGGTGTTTGAACAAAAATTCGCTTTCTCGCTAGTGGTTTTTTTGTTGAAATGCGTCAATTTCACTTTGATTTTTTCCTGTTTTTTTTCGATTTTTTGCATCGGATTTTTTTTCTAAATGGTTTTCCCAATCCATTCGTAGTTCATTCTGGGCCTAGTTGTTCGTCTGAAAGAAAATTTCTCTTTATCTTTAGTGGTTTTTTTGTTCACATGCGGCATTTTGACATTGATTCTAATTTTTTTTATCAATTTTTTTAATCTTATTTTTTGGAAATTGTTTTCCCAATTCACTCATAGTCAGTTTTAGGTCTAGTTTCTCGTTTTGTCAATGAAAATTCTTTGAATTGTACATCAGGACTTGTCCTGCTATGTTTTTTTATTTCGCTTTACCTTTTGATCACGTTTTTCGTTTTACATATGTCACGATTATCACGTTTGACTTTTGACTTACTTCACACACTGTTTCCACTGAATGTATTTTAATTTCTTTCATGCATTGAATTACGCCATATAGTGAATACGGTCAAAGTCAAATGAGCAAAATCAAACGAGATTGGATAAACCGATAAAGCCCGATCATTAGGCCTTTGAGAATTAGGTTATCAAAGTTCATTAGAGTATTTGCTAGCTGATATTGTCATTAAGCTTATTAGTTTTCAGTTTAGAAGCTGAATCAAATGTAGTTTTAGAATCTAACTAAAACTGCACGCCAAATTAGAACATTTTTTGACACTTTTTTCTGTTCCAATCCTGATGTGCAACAAATGCGTCAACGGCGGCTATTTTCCGGCGATCTGCCGGCTATGTTTTTAATTTTAGATGCACGAGATTTGTACTTTCTTCAAATTAGTCAGTTGCCATGTCAAATGCTTTTTGCTAATAATAATATCCTTGTATCCTCTCATTACGAAACAGTCTGCCTTACAACGAAGTAGTGCTCAAGTTTGTCATTTTTTAATTTTTGTTTTGTTCTTGTTTCAATATCAATTCCCTTTGTTGGTTTTTTGGGAAAAATTAATTTCCTATCTTAAATGTATTTGTGCTGAATTTTGCGTAAAATAAGTTTTCAGGAGCTAAAACCAGTAATTTTTTGTCACATCAATGCTTGCAAATGCTTAATCTGCTAGCTAGAATCTTAAAGGTTTAAAAAAAGCAAGCTACCTGAAGCTTCGGTTTCCCCTGGAACCGACGAGACAATAATTTGTTTTTTGACCTCTTTTGGACTTGTTTTCTATACAACGAATACTATTTGGAAACAAAATTTGGCTTTTTATTATCTAGATATTAAATTTTGATACCCTATAAATCTTTTGTTATCCTGTTTTCAGTGTTATTAATTGCTCTTGGACGACGTTTTAAGCAATTATTGTATGCGTTTTGGTCTTTGCGCGCTTACAACACACAAAATGCAAAATTTTGGCTTCAGAGTTTTTGTGCTTCTGTTCTAGAACACCCTCTGCTAAAGTAGAATCGATTGTAGTAAAGCAAAATACAAGGAACTGTGTTTCCCCGCCTGTCGTTCGAGAGGAATTTGTCCGACGTTAGTCGGTTTGTTGTGTATATTAGCAATATTTTTTTTTGAAACATGTAAATTACTCAGACTATAACCCTAAGGTTACCCAGTGCGCGACCCCACGCGAGGACTTCCAAGATCCTGGGAAAACCACGCGAGGACTTGCAAGATCTTGCCAAGATCTTAGAAACGCTCGCGTGGAACTTGCACGTACTTGGAAACGCTCGCGTGGGAATCCAAGATCTGGGAAGTCTTTGCGTTTTCCCAAGATTTTTTGCAAACTAGGGAGAATGGTTATTTATTGCAGAATAACGTTGTGCTTACTTGTTAAAGGCCTTTTCTGGGTTAAAAAAGCAGAAAAACCAAGAAGATCACCCTTCCAGGAAATACTGTGGTTCTTGGAAGTCTTGCCGTGGGAACCCAAGATCTGGCAAGTCTTGGCGTGTTTCTCTGAATTTTCTTGGAAACTAGAGAAAAAGCTAATTTAACGTGAATGACGTTGTCGATAATCATTTCAAGTCGTTTCTGGGATAGAAAAGACGCCGAAATCAAGAAAGTCAGTTTTCCAGGAAAAACTGTGGTTCCTGTAAGTGTTGCCTTGGGAGCGTTCAATGTGCAAAGCAATTGTTATAAGTTGATGTACTTGGTACTTTGATACATTAACACGCATCCAGCAACAGTGAAGTAGGAAAAAAAGTAACAATGCTCTTTCATACAACACGAAAGTACCCCAAATCGAGAAAATGATTTCTGTGATTTGATTTTCACCTCTGAACTTGTTAGAAACGTCTTCAAAGAGTGTTCCCACTAGGCACAGGCACATAAAACATTTGACCCTTGCTGTAGAAATTAAGACATGAAATTAGGTCGGAGCAAATTGTTTGAAAATATTTGCTAAATAGAAAAATTTTACGTGAAAAGACGGACATTAACTTTGGAAAGCAAAGCAGGATCCATACGGAGCGTTCAATGTGCAGAGCAATTGTTATGAGTTGATGTACTTGGTACTTTGACACATTAACAAGCAGCCAGCAACAGTCAAGTGGGAAAAGAAGTAACAATGCTCTTCCATACAACACGAAATTACCCCAAATTGAGGAAAAAACTATTTTTGTGATATGATTTTTACCTCTGAAAATGTTGGATACGCCACCAATGAAAGTTCCCATTAGGCGCCGACACATCAAACATTTCACCCTTGCTGTAGAAATTAAGACGTAATTTGGTCTGAGCAAATTTTTTGAAATTATTTGCTAAAAAGAAAAATTTTACGTGAAAAGACGAACATTAACTTTGGAAAGCAAAGCAGCATCCACATGGAGCGTTCAATGTGCAAAGCACTTGTTATGAGTTGATGTACTTGGTACTTTGACACATTAACAAGCATCCAGCAACAGTCAAGTAGGAAAGGAAGTAACAATGCTCTTTCATACAACACGAAATTACCCCAATCGAGGAAAAAACTATTTTTGTGGTATGATTTTTACCTCTGAAAATGTTGGATACGCCACCAATGAGTGTTCCCATTAGGCGCCGACACATCAAACATTTCACCCTTGCTGTAGAAATTAAGACATGTAATTTGGTCTGAGCAATTTGTTTGAAATTATTTGCTAAAAAGAAAAATTTTACGTGAAAAGACGGACATTATTTCTGGAAAGCAAAAGCGCATCCATTCGGAGCATTCATTGTGCCGAAAAATTAGCATGGCTTCATCGCCTTGGTATTTTGACACCTTAACACGCAGCCAGCTTCAGGAAAAGAGGAAAAAAAGTAACAATGCTGTTTCATTCAACACGAAATTACCCCAAATCGAGGAAAAAACTATTTCTGTGATTTGACTTTCACCTCTAAACTTGTTAGAAACGTCTTCAAAGAGTGTTCCCACTAGGCACAGGCACATAAAACTTTTGACCCTTGCTGTAGAAATTAAGACATGAAATTAGGTCTGAGCAAATTGTTTGAAAGTAATTGCTAAATAGACAAATTTTACGTGAAAAGACGGACATTAACTTTGGAAAGCAAAGCAGCATCCATACGGAGCGTTCAATGTACAGAGCAATTGTTATGAGTTGATGTACTTGGTACTTTGACACATTAACACGCAGCCAGCAACAGTGAAGTAGGAAAAGAAGTAACAATGCTCTTCCATACAACACGAAATTACCCCAAATTGAGGAAAAAAACTATTTTTGTGGTATGATTTTTACCTCTGAAAATGTTGGATACGCAACCAATGAAAATTCCCATTAGGCGCAAACACATCAAACTTTTCACCCTTGCTGTAGAAATTAAGACATGTAATTTGGTCTGAGCAAATTGTTTGAAATTATTTGCTAAAAAGAAAAATTTTACGTGAAAAGACGAACATTAATTTTGGAAAGCAAAGCAGCATCCATATGGAGCGTTCAATGTGCAAAGCAATTGTTATGAGTTGATGTACTTGGTACTTTGACACATTAACACGCATCCAGCAACAGTGAAATAGGAAAAGAAGTAACAAAGCTCTTTCATACAACACGAAATTACCCCAAATCGAGGAAAAAATATTTTCTGTGTTTTGATTTTCACCTCTAAACTTGTTAGAAACGTCTTCAAAGAGTGTTCCCACTAGGCACAGACACATAAAACACTTGACCCTTGCTGTAGAAATTAAGACATGTAATTTGGTCTGAGCAAATTGTTTGAAATTATTTGCTAAAAGAAAAATTTTACGTGAAAAGACGAACATTAATTTTGGAAAGCAAAGCAGCATCTATATGGAGCGTTCAATCTGCAAAGCAATTGTTATGAGTTGATGTACTTGGTACTTTGACACATTAGCACGCATCCAGCAACAGTGAAGTAGGAAAAGAAGTAACAAAGCTCTTTCATACAACACGAAATTACCCCAAATCGAGGAAAAAAATCATTTCTGTGTTTTGATTTTCACCTCTAAACTTGTTAGAAACGTCTTCAAAGAGTGTTCCCACTAGGCACAGACACATAAAACACTTGACCCTTGCTGTAGAAATTAAGACATGTAATTTGGTCTGAGCAAATTGTTTGAAATTATTTGCTAAAAAGAAAAATTTTACGTGAAAAGACGAACATTAACTTTGGAAAGCAAAGCAGCATCCATATGGAGCGTTCAATGTGCAAAGCAACTGTTATGAGTTGATGTACTTGGTACTTTGACTCATTAACACGCATCCAGCAACAGTGAAGTAGGAAAAGAAGTAACAAAGCTCTTTCATACAACACGAAATTACCCCAAATCGAGGAAAAAAATCATTTCTGTGTTTTGATTTTCACCTCTAAACTTGTTAGAAACGTCTTCAAAGAGTGTTCCCACTAGGCACAGACACATAAAACACTTGACCCTTGCTGTAGAAATTAAGACATGTAATTTGGACTGAGCAAATTGTTTGAAATTATTTGCTAAAAAGAAAAATTTTACGTGAAAAGACGAACATTAACTTTGGAAAGCAAAGCAGCATCCATATGGAGCGTTCAATGTGCAAAGCAATTGTTATGAGTTGATGTACTTGGTACCTTGACTCATTAACACGCATCCAGCAACAGTGAAGTAGGAAAAGAAGTAACAAAGCTCTTTCATACAACACGAAATTACCCCAAATCGAGGAAAAAAATCATTTCTGTGTTTTGATTTTCACCTCTAAACTTGTTAGAAACGTCTTCAAAGAGTGTTCCCACTAGGCACAGACACATAAAACACTTGACCCTTGCTGTAGAAATTAAGACATGTAATTTGGTCTGAGCAAATTGTTTGAAATTATTTGCTAAAAAGAAAAATTTTACGTGAAAAGACGAACATTAACTTTGGAAAGCAAAGCAGCATCCATATGGAGCGTTCAATGTGCAAAGCAATTGTTATGAGTTGATGTACTTGGTACCTTGACTCATTAACACGCATCCAGCAACAGTGAAGTAGGAAAAGAAGTAACAAAGCTCTTTCATACAACACGAAATTACCCCAAATCGAGGAAAAAAATCGTTTCTGTGTTTTGATTTTCACCTCTAAACTTGTTAGAAACGTCTTCAAAGAGTGTTTCCACTAGGCACAGACAGATAAAACATTTGACCCTTGCTGTAGAATTTAAGACATGTAATTTGGTCTGAGCAAATTGTTTGAAATTATTTGCTAAAAAGAAAAATTTTACGTGAAAAGACGAACATTAACTTTGGAAAGCAAAGCAGCATCCAAATGGAGCGTTCAATGTGCAAAGCAATTGTTATGAGTTGATGTACTTGGTACCTTGACTCATTAACACGCATCCAGCAACAGTTAAGTAGGAAAAGAAGTAACAAAGCTCTTTCATACAACACGAAATTACCCCAAATCGAGGAAAAAAATCATTTCTGTGTTTTGATTTTCACCTCTAAACTTGTTAGAAACGTCTTCAAAGAGTGTTCCCACTAGGCACAGACACATAAAACACTTGACCCTTGCTGTAGAAATTAAGACATGTAATTTGGTCTGAGCAAATTGTTTGAAATTATTTGCTAAAAAGAAAAATTTTACGTGAAAAGACGAACATTAACTTTGGAAAGCAGAGCAGCATCCATATGGAGCGTTCAATGTGCAAAGCAATTGTTATGAGTTGATGTACTTGGTACCTTGACTCATTAACACGCATCCAGCAACAGTGAAGTAGGAAAAGAAGTAACAAAGCTCTTTCATACAGCACGAAATTACCCCAAATCGAGGAAAAAAATCATTTCTGTGTTTTGATTTTCACCTCTAAACTTGTTAGAAACGTCTTCAAAGAGTGTTCCCACTAGGCACAGACACATAAAACATTTGACCCTTGCTGTAGAAAATAAGACATGTAATTTGGTCTGAGCAAATTGTTTGAAATTATTTGCTAAAAAGAAAAATTTTACGTGAAAAGACGAACATTAACTTTGGAAAGCAAAGCAGCGTCCATATGGAGCGTTCAATGTGCAAAGCAATTGTTATGAGTTGATGTACTTGGTACTTTGACTCATTAACACGCATCCAGCAACAGTGAAGTAGGAAAAGAAGTAACAAAGCTCTTTCATACAACACGAAATTACCCCAAATCGAGGAAAAAAATCATTTCTGTGTTTTGATTTTCACCTCTAAACTTGTTAGAAAAGTCTTCAAAGAGTGTTCCCACTAGGCACAGACACATAAAACATTTGACCCTTGCTGTAGAAATTAAGACATGAAATTAGGTCTGAGCAAATTGTTTGAAATTATTTGCTAAAAAGAAAAATTTTACGTGAAAAGACGAACATTAACTTTGGAAAGCAAAGCAGCATCCAAATGGAGCGTTCAATGTGCAAAGCAATTGTTATGAGTTGATGTACTTGGTACCTTGACTCATTAACACGCATCCAGCAACAGTTAAGTAGGAAAAGAAGTAACAAAGCTCTTTCATACAACACGAAATTACCCCAAATCGAGGAAAAAAATCATTTCTGTGTTTTGATTTTCACCTCTAAACTTGTTAGAAACGTCTTCAAAGAGTGTTCCCACTAGGCACAGAGACATAAAACACTTGACCCTTGCTGTAGAAATTAAGACATGTAATTTGGTCTGAGCAAATTGTTTGAAATTATTTGCTAAAAAGAAAAATTTTACGTGAAAAGACGAACATTAACTTTGGAAAGCAAAGCAGCATCCATATGGAGCGTTCAATGTGCAAAGCAATTGCTATGAGTTGATGTACTTGGTACTTTGACTCATTAACACGCATCCAGCAACAGTGAAGTAGGAAAAGAAGTAACAAAGCTCTTTCATACAACACGAAATTACCCCAAATCGAGGAAAAAATCATTTCTGTGTTTTGATTTTCACCTCTAAACTTGTTAGAAAAGTCTTCAAAGAGTGTTCCCACTAGGCACAGACACATAAAACATTTGACCCTTGCTGTAGAAATTAAGACATGAAATTAGGTCTGAGCAAATTGTTTGAAATTATTTGCTAAATAGAAAAATTTTACGTGAAAAGACGGACATTAACTTCGGAAAGCAAAGCAGCATCCATACGGAGCGTTCAATGTGCAAAGCAATTGGTATGAGTTGATATCCATGGTACTTTGACAAATTAACACGAAGCCAGCTACAGCGAAAGAGGAAAAGAAATAACGCAGAAATACATCTCCTTGGCAGTTTTTGAAGACAATTTAATCATGTTCAACAATATTACACAAAACTGAACACAATAGGAAGCTTCCACATTTATAAACAATGCATGGAGAAATCAACGAGGAGGCTGGGAGGAGTTTGAAATCATTTTCTGGTTCTATGGTAAAATGCAGATGTCGAGCTTCAAGTGAGTTTTGGAGACAGTCCTTTATTTCTTTATCGGTGCAATCCTGTTCAGCTATGGATACAAGACTCGACACAGTTTTGAAGGACCTGACATACACATAAAGATCAGAGTTTGATGAAATAAATTCCTCTATACGTCCAATTTTAGTGGTAGAACCAGCTTTTGTTTTAGCAGTATATGTAGAAAAATGGGCGCATCCGGTTCCTTTGCAGCTACTTTTGTGAGCAAAAAACTTTCTTTTGCTCAGAGTTATCTTCAAATAACTTTGAAACGGCTCTGACGGCTGCAAATGGGCAGGCAATCTGGTTTCAACAATTTTGTTTGAAAGCCTAACTTCGTTGCTGTAATTACTTTTTTGTCTTTGCTATACGTTGAATTTACGTAGGTATCTTTTCACAACGAGGTCAGGTGTTGCTTGAGAACTGACTGTTTGCGAGACCGTACGCGTTAATTGGTAATTGGCGCTTTCAAATCCCATTGCCGAAATTGCAGCCAATGAACCTTTTGATTGAACTTGGTCTGCCAAAAGACGAAGCGAGTGCATGTTATAAACTTCAGCCGAGTCAGTAAAAAACGACGTCACTTTTTTCTGATAAACTTCAATAAGGGAACGCGCTTCGCGAATTACGTTTGTAGCCGAAATTTCGGCGAGCATTCTTATTGCCAGCGATAACAAACAGAAATGGGCAAATAAATTTTCATGAATTACACCGTGTAGTGCTGATAGCCCATAAAACGTGAAATTTCTCAACTCAGACGCCTTCCAATACTTAATCAAGTCGAGAGATCGGAACTTCCTTCCAAACCCACTTGGGAAAATGATTGAATTTAACCGATTCGAAACAACTTCTGAATTCCTTTTGCTCAATCTTTTCTGGTGAAGGTTGAACAGAAAAGTTTTAACGACACCGAGCAAAGCTTGGTGCATATAATCGATGATAGCAGCATTCGGCAATTCTAAAGTGTCTTCGAGGACAGATGGCCCTAAACACATAGATCAAAAAATTGAACAATCAATTTCTTATCAACTCTATTGAAAGATCGAAAGTCAACAAAAGAATTTACCTCTAAGTCCTCTGAACGGCGCCAGAGCATGCCCATTCGCAAGAGTTTTCAAAATTTGTCGTCGGCTTGATGTGGTTCGCTTTGCTGCGGAGCAACTGTAAGGATAAATCCAAACTTGTTTAGTTGATGCTCTGCGACCCATGGCAAAACAATTTGGACAGCCGTACCTTCCGTTAAATTGAGTCTGGTTAATTACGGACGCTTTTGCGACCGCATCAAAAACGGCAAAAGGGCATTTTACTCTCACCTAAACACAAAAGTCAATCCAATTTAATGAAAAAGGACAAAAAGATAAAGCAAAAGAAGACTACCTGGATGTTTCTCTGATTGAAGTCCAATTCAAATCCTTCTTCAATCAGTTGCTTCATTTGATTTTTCAGACAATGCAGGAAAACATCCCAATTTGGCTTTCCAACTCCTCCGAACAAGGCCGCCAGTATATGGTTTTTATATTGCGATCGAATCGAACATGGTAAATTCGCAACTTGAAACCAAACAGGGTAGAGTTGGTATTTACATGATTTACTGGGCGAAATTCCGTCGGTGTTTATGATTAAATAAATTGTTTTAACGGAATCGTTAGATACAGAAGGCAGCTTCAAAACTTTCTCAGGAATCCAGTTTTTACTTTGATCCAAAATATAGAGATTCTCTTCGATCACTTTTGATAGCAGTGGTTTGATATTCAAAGTCAGGCAGACTCCATTAGAGCAAATTGTTTTTGATACTGAGTTCAATAAATTTGATTGATACGTTTGTATCGAGTTGAAACTCGGCAAGTTATTTGATGCTGGCATACATTGAGCGACTAGACAGTGTACAGATTTCAGCGCTCGATCAGAAAGAGAGTGCTGAGTGGCTATCTGCAGTAATTGAGAACGATAATCATTCAATGAAAGCAAAGAATTTTCAAATAACTTTTCCTCTTCGTAGCCCTCATCTTGTGTAGATGAGCCTGAACTTGAATCCGGAGACTCATGCTAAGTAGGGGCGTCATCATCAGAGTCGGAAGAACAGATTTGATCCCAGATCAGGACATCTTTTTGCGGCGTTGAATGCAAGGGGGCCAAAAACTCAGAATCAGGTAATTCACTCATAGAACAGTCATCGTTACTTTTTTGAGTCTCCGAGTCTGAAGAATGCGCACTGGTGGCGCTAGGAACCTCCGGTAAAGCAAATACTTCAATCTTTCTTCTTCTTCTGTAGGGTATAAAAGTTGGCTTTGTCACCCTTCTTTTTCTTCTATTGTTTTCTAGTTGCGATTTGAAAGGAATTTGTGGTTTTTCTGAGTTCAATTCAGTTCGCTCTGTCCCAGGGATCGGTGGGGAAATCTCACTTTCACTGCTTTCGTTATCTGCATCTTGTTCTTCAGCTGGTGGCTCAATAATATTATTTTCAATCTCCTCAACTCTTTCCTCATGAGAAGCATCACTATTACAATCATTCTCAGCAAACACTTTGCCGGATCGAGTTCGCGTAGCAAAAACGTATGGATCCGCGCCATGAAATTCCACGTGAGGGCATTGGCAGTTTATTCGATTTGGCCCGAAATAACCTCCACTGTAAAGAACTGTTATTTCCTGCCCCGGTAAGATAGACTTTTCGCCCACTTTGATGTACAGTAAACTTTCCTTTTGTTGTGGATCATAGAATGAGTTGTTCCTGCATGAAGAATTGATAAATGATGCAGGCCCGAGCATAAGGAGTTTCTCAGCACTTGACAAATCAAAAATTGAGAAATCATTTTCTCCATCCTTTATGTCCGCAACGCTTATTGGTGCCAGAAAACCGAACAGAAAAGGTATTCGGCAACCTGCGGGAAGTAAATTTTTCGCAAAAACACCGTAGCTGACGAAGCCACCGTCTCTTGAATAATTACCCCACAACGGTTTAATATCCACAATATTTTTCAGCATTTCGTACGATTTCTCGACTTTTTGATACAGCTCACTTTTTTCCAATTCGGACCTCGTAGGCATGTCAGGTGTTACTTCAAATGCAATCTTATGACTATTGTTTTTCTCTGAGTCAACAAATCTTCTGGTGAGCAGACCATCAATTCTCGCCAAATCTTTCCAATTAACATTCATTCTATCGAAAATAATACGCACTTTAAATGAGAAATTTTAGTTTCATTAAACACTGAGCAAAAACGCTAAAGAAACCTCAATTCTCTGAAAAAAAAAAACGATAAACGGTTTTACGTTACTGTAAAGTAAATAATTCTTGAGAGTATTAAAATGAATAGCTTCATCCGAAAGTAAAAAACAAACAATGAACAAAATGAGTTTCAGGTTAAAGAAAAAAGACTGCATATAATATAAAACAGAGAAAAATCTGGATACCAAATAGATTAACATAGAGATCAAATATATTTCATCTGGTTATCATTGGAAAGGAGAAAATAATAAAGAAAACTGACTCAAAATAACAAACAATAATATTTTTTGGACACCAACATACAAGAAGCAACATTAACATCATAGATGTTTCGAAGAAAGCGGCCAATCTTTAATTTTCCAAGCTTCACTCATTGTTTTCCAATAGCGCAGGAACATTGACTTTTTGTGGCTTCCGCAAGTCCAGTCCTTTTTGATTAATGCTACTCTTAGCATGCTCCCATTGATTTGGATACCTCTGCTCTAGTGCCCGTCGAATTGCATCTACCTTTCTATCAGAGAGCCTCGATCTTGTCTTTTCATCAGATTTCGAAGGGTCAATCATTCCCTCTTTGAGCTCCGTTACGGTGAATAGCGCACATGCCATTCGTATTCCATAAACTCCAGGGCGATTTCCCTCAATTGAGGACAGATTCACGTCATCAAACCAGATGTCCTCTGTCGATGTCTGTTGCGTTGGAGCAGTAGCACTGTTCGAAGCCGAACTGTCAGTGGAGAACGTGAGCCGCTCAAGGAACTGTCTCTGTCGTCTCATCTCTCTGCGTGACTGGTCCAGGCTGTCTTTCACGCTTCTCATAACCCCACACAGACTTCCAATCAAACTCTCAGAGAGAACAGAATCAACCGAAGTTTTTCGCATCTCTTTCTTTTTCTCCAAGTTATCAATTACTTTTGGATTATTACTACAAGCTGCGTTTTCGTCAGAGAATGACACTTGCAGCTTTTTAGCGGGAGGCTCGTAATTTTCTTTTTCGGAATCGGAATCGGAGCTCATTTCCTGGGTTTTTTCTCCCGACAACACTGAAGTAATTTCACCCATTGACACACTTTTTCTACCAGCGTTGCCCTTTTTTTCATCATCATTTTCGGTCGCGCTTTCAGCTCCACTCGATTCGCTTTCCAAGAAAGCTAAAAGTTTTTTTTAGCCTTGCTGGGTTTTTCAGCTCTCTGAGCCTGATTGTCGTTAGATGTACCCTTTGTTCGAACATTTTTCTTCCCACCTTGGCTGACTTTTGAGGCAGAGGAGTGGCAACTTTCCGAAATGTTCAAAAAATCCAAATGATTTACGGAAACATCGGGGTTGCTCTCATCCAGCTTCCGCACTAGATTGTCTCGCTTCTTGGCCACTTTTTCATACGATCCCTTGCGAAGCATTAAGCCTTCGAAACGATTTCCTTTATGATACAACCAAATTGCCTGTCCCTCTATCAGCTCGAATTTTTCTTTTCTTGACAATTTATCACCCCAGTCCGGATGGTCCAACGGAAGAATGTCATACCTTTTGTCCTGTTGATAAAAGACTAGGAAATGAGTATTTTTCTGATCTTGCGTGTAGACAACACCACGGTCTCTCGGTGATCTATTTGAGGCAGGCATTAGATTCTCTGAAATTTGTTAAAACTTAAGACATTTAAGCACAAGTGAAATCAATTTGAAACAACCCTCATTTCAATATTAAAAAGATTACAGGGACTCCGTTTAATGAGTGAGTTAAAGAGTGAACATTTTGAAACATCCAGTAAAGCAAGCAAATCGGCGTATACAATCATAAGGTTTCAATTAAGATTCAGCTTTTCTTCAACTCTAAACGATTGTTTTTCAATTGTGTCAGTTTTCCTTCAACTTTCAGATTTTGCTGCTTGCTCTCTCTCGTTTTTGGCGCTTCGCCTCGCGGCCTAGGCGACTAATAGCTTCCTTTGCCTCCGGCCAACAATTGCGCTTGAACCGATCCAGAACAGCTTTCTTGATAAGTGCGGTTTTTGTGACGTCAAGAGATGTCCTATACCCCTCACCAGAACGAGACGGATCGCACATCTGTGTTAACAACTCGGTTTGCGTAAACAACTCTTTCGCTAAATTAACCCCATACTTGGAAGGCTTCGAACCAGGTATCTTTCTTAGATTCAATTCGCCGTACATCAAGCTAGCCGTTTCGTCCGTCTCAATCTCAGAAGTGGCCGGTATCGCTTTTAAAACTCTTGAGTTCTAACTTTCTTCTTAGCTTTTGACACTCCTCTATCTCCTTATCAAACTTCTCCACACTTTCGTTCAGCTCGGAAATAATTTTTTGCAGTTCTTCGCTATTACAAGGTTCTTCGTCACCAAAAATTTGTGGAGAAGAAACAACGCCACTCATTCTGCTCTAAAAAAAACTTTCATTGACAGCCAACGTTCAAAACTCAACCAACAGTCTTAAGGAAAAAGCAAATGAGGAACACAAAGAAGTTAATTTATATCAGAAAATAGAGAAATCACATCCATAGACAGATACACAAGCTACTGGTAGAGCCCCATCAGTAATTTTACTCTTCAATTATAAATCAAACAACTGATTTTTACCAAAGCAATCTTTGCAACTGATTTCAGCAAAACAACTTTTACAAGACCAGATCATGCATTTTTCACAGAGAAACAAATCTTTTTGGAAAAGGTTGCTACCGCAGTTGCATTCAAAAGCTGGGCACATCGGCGCTGCAATAATTGTTCGTTTTCGGAAGTCAAGCTTAAGTTGATGTCGTTCACGAAAAGAATAAAGCCAATCCCAGCTGGTCTTTTTCGCGCTCTTCCATGTTTCAGGCACCACACTGTCAGTGCTTTTCAACATTTCGAACACACGCTCCCTGACATTAGTCCAAGTGCGTATATGACCTGCCTCCGCTAACTTCTTGAGTACTCTTGATATCTTTTTCTCAGAATCGTCAGAGATTAACTTGTTCGATTTCTTCGCCTCTCTCTTCAAATGATCACGGATAGTTTGCTCGGGAATTCCATACCTGTCCCGTACTGTTGACACTTGATAACCATCTTCTCGTATCAGTAGTATGGCCAACTCCAAATCCTTCTTATCGTACGATTCCGTTTTGACTTTTATATAATTGCGTGGCATAGCTTCACTGAAACAAACTTCACGTATAAAACATCCATATAGAAACTAAATAGGAAGTTTGTTCTTTAAAACTGCAAAAAAACAATAACTATCTGATAAAAATGATAAACGGAAAATGATGAAAAGTCCTTAACTAAACCCAACAAATGCGTAAAAAATACCCTTAAAAACCTCATCTTGAAAACTTTATTAAGAACGGATGAATTTTTATGATGAATAAGTCAACGAATGTTCTACAAATCTTTCTAAAAAAAAAAGAAGCATTAAGCGTTTTGAAAAATAATTTCAAGTCCATCCACTTGAAGGATGTTTCATGAAAGAAAAATCACTTGACTAACACTGAAAGCTCATTTTAGGAGCCCTAAACAGAAGAAAAATCCTATTTCCGTTTTTAGTAACAAAAAATAGAGAGTTTTGTCCAAATAAAGAATGCTTCTTTCGAGAAAACGAAAGAAACGGCTAAAATAAAGTGAAATTTTCAAAATTAACCGCAATAAAAATTTGATGGGTGCATTCTACGCGTATCTAGCCTAGAAAAACAGGGTTAAAAGCGCATTGACTTCAATTAACTTTTTGACCGAAAAATGAGAACAAAGCTTTCTAAAAAAAAAAGAAGCATTAAGCGTGTTGAAAAATGTTTTCAAGTCCATCCACTTACAGGATGTTTCAGGAAAGAAAATTCACTTTACTAGCACTTAAAGCTTGATTTAGGAGCCCTAAACAGAAGAAAAATCCTATTTTCATTTTAAGTAACGAAAAATAGAGAGTTTTCTCCAAATAAAGAATGCTTCTTTCGAGAAAACGAAAGAAACGGCTAAAATAAGGTGAAATTTTCAAAATTACCCGCAATAAAAATTTGTTGCGTGCATTCTACGCGTATCCAGCCTAGAAAATCAGGGTTACAAGCGCATTGAACTCATATAAATTTTTGACCAAAAAATGAGAACAAAACTTACTAAAAAAAAAGAAGCATTAAGCGTTTTGAAAAATGTTTTCAAGTCCATCCACTTACAGGATGTTTCATGACAGAAAATTCACTTGACTAGCACTGAAAGCCTATTTTAGGAGCACTTAACAGAAGAAAAATCCTATTTCCGTTTTTAGTAACGAAAAATAGAGAGTTTTGTTCAAAAAAAGAATGCTTCTTTCGAGAAAACGAAAGAAACGGCTAAAATAGAGTGAAATTTTCAAAATTACTCGCAATAAAAATTTGATGCGTGCATTGTACGCGTATCCAGCCTAGGAAATCAGGGTTACAAGCGCATTGAACTCAAATAACTTTTCGACCGAAAAATGAGAACAAAACTTACTAAAAAAAAAGAAGCATTAAGCGTTTTGAAAAATGTTTTCAAGTCCATCCACTTACAGGATGTTTCATGACAGAAAATTCACTTGACTAGCACTGAAAGCCTATTTTAGGAGCCCTGAACAGAACAAAAATCCTATTTCCGTTTTTGTAACGAAAAAATAGAGAGTTTTGTCCAAAAAAAAAATGCTTCTTTCGAGAAAACGAAAGAAACGGCTAAAATAGAGTGAAATTTTCAAAATTACCCGCAATAAAAATTTGTTGCGTGCATTCTACGCGTATCCAGCCTAGAAAGTCAGGGTTACAAGTGCATTGACTTCATATAGCTTTTTGACCGAAAAATGAGAACAAAGCTTACTAAAAAAAAAGAAGCATTAAGCGTTTTGAAAAATGGTTTCAAGTCCATCCACTTACAGGATGTTTCATGACAGAAAATTCACTTGACTAGCACTGAAAGCCTATTTTAGGAGCCCTGAACAGAACAAAAATCCTATTTCCGTTTTTGTAACGAAAAAATAGAGAGTTTTGTCCAAAAAAAAAAAAATGCTTCTTTCGAGAAAACGAAAGAAACGGCTAAAATAGAGTGAAATTTTCAAAATTACCCTTAATAAAAATTTGATAAGTGCATTCTAGGCGTATGCAGCCTAGAAAAACAGGGTTACAATCGCATTGACTTCAAATAACTTTTTGACCGAAAAATGAGAACAAAACTTTCTAAAAAAAAAAGAGGCATTAAGAGTTTTGAAAAAAGTTTTCAAGTCGGGCCATTTACGGAATGCTTGACGCCAAAATGACCACCTGGCTAGCAATATGAACTCAATTCAGGAACTTTAAATAGAAGAAATTGCGCGATAAAAGATCAAACTAAGTAATATTTACAAATAACTTTACAAAGGCTTGATTCTCTTATCAAATTTCAGATCTTTGTCAAAGTTAGTTGGTATTTTCTTCAGGATCTTTTGTTTATTGGGTTGTAGTGATGATAAAAGGGGGGCCTCCTGACAAGTGCCAAACTCCCCAACAACGATTCCTTTTTGGGGGTGTTCCAACATTTCATTATATGTTTCACGGCAGTCCGTGGGATTATGGAAGTTGAGCCAGCCCTTCAATTTTCCCTCCTTTTCTGCTTTTTTTCGTGAGTTTAAGAAACAGACCTTCACAACTTTTGGGTAAAGTTCCCTCAGCTCCAGTTTTGCGGCTCCCATTGTACCTTTAATCGTCGGCGTGAACTCCGAAAACTGGAATGAGATTGGTGCATGAAAGGCGTTTTCGAAGCCACGCTTTCTCGACTTCTCTTGATTAGGATTGTTTTCCTATAAAAAAAATGATGCGTGCAATCAACTCGTATCCAGCCTACAAAATCAGGGTTACAAGCCCATCGACTTCAAACTATTCTTCGAACCAAAAAATGAGAACAAAACTTTCTAAAAAAAAGAAGCATTAAGCGTTTTGAAAAATGTTTTCAAGACCAGCCACATACGAGATGCTTCATGGTAAAAACTTCACTTAACTAGCACTGTAAGCTTATTTTAGGAGCCCTAAACAGAAGAAAATTCCTATTTCTCTTCATAGTATTGAAAAATAGAGAGTTTTGCCGAAATAAAGAATGCTTCTTTCGAGAAAACGGAAGAAAAGGCTAAAATAGAGTAAAATTTTCAAAATTAGCCGCAAGAAAAAATTGATGCGTGCATTCTACGCGTATTTAGCCTACAAAATTAGGGTTACAAGCCCATCGACTTCAAAATGTTTTTTGAACCAAAAAATGAGATCGAAATTTTCTAAAAAAAAAGAAGCATTAAGCGTTTTGAAAAAAGTTTTCAAGTCCAGCCAATAAGAGATTCTTCATGGCAAAAACTTCACTTAACTAGCACTGTAAGCTTATTTTAGGAGCCCTAAACAGAAGAAAATTCCTATTTCTCTTTATAGTATTCAAAAATAGAGAGTTTTGTCGAAATAAAGAATGCTTCTTTCGAGAAAACGGAAGAAAAGGCTAAAATAAAGTGAAATTTTCAAAATTACCCGCAATAAAAATTTGATGCTTGCATTCAACGCGTATCCAGCCTAGAAAATCAGGGTTACAAGGGCATTGACTTCATATAACTTTTTGACCGAAAAATGACAACAAAACTTTCTAAAAAAAAAGAAGCATTAAGCGTTTTGAAAAATGTTTTCAAGTCCAGCCACTTAAAAGATGCTTCATGACAAAAAGTTGGCTTGACTAGCACTGTAAGCTTGTTTTAGGAGCCCTAAACAGAAGAAAATTCCTATTTCTCTTTATAGTATTCAAAAATAGAGAGTTTTGTCGAAATAAAGAATGCTTCTTTCGAGAAAACGGAAGAAAAGGCTAAAATAGAGTAAAATTTTCAAAATTAGCCGCAAGAAAAAATTGATGCGTGCATTCTACGCGTATTTAGCCTACAAAATTAGGGTTACAAGCCCATCGACTTCAAACTGTTTTTTGAACCAAAAAATGAGAACGAAACTTTCTAAAAAAAAGAAGCATTAAGCGTTTTGAAAAAAGTTTTCAAGTCCAGCCAATCAGAGATTCTTCGTGGCAAAAACTTCACTTAACTAGCACTGCAAGCTTATTTTAGGAGCCCTAAACAGAAGAAAATTCATATTTCTCTTTATAGTATTGAAAAATAGAGAGTTTTGTCCAAATAAAGAATGCTTCTTTCGAGAAAACGAAAGAAAAGGCTAAAATAGAGTAAAATAGAGCAAATCCAACTTTTCTGCCAAAACACTTTTTCTGACCAATTCTTTTGCAGATTCAGAACTGACTGGACTAGTATGATTGCGGTTTGCGACAAAAAGCGAGAAAAAGCAAACATTAACGAAAACATTGAGACTTCAAATTTTAGCGTCTTATACGGCAAATTGTAATTTCCAACATAAATCCAACTTTTCTGCCAAAACACTTATTCTGACCAATTCTTTTGCAGATTCAGAACTGGTTGGACTAGTATGATTGCGTTTTGCGCCAAAAAGCGAGAAAAAGCGAACATTAACTGAAACATTGAGACTTTAAATTTTATCGTCTTATACAGCAAATTGTAATTTCCAACATAAATCCAACTTTTCTGCCAAAACACTTATTCTGACCAATTCTTTTGCAGATTCAGAACTGGTTGGACTAGTATGATTGCGTTTTGCGCCAAAAAGCGAGAAAAAGCGAACATTAACTGAAATGAAACATTGAGACTTTAAATTTTATCGTCTTATACAGCAAATTGTAATTTCCAACATAAATCCAACTTTTCTGCCAAAACACTTATTCTGACCAATTCTTTTGCAGATTCAGAATTGGTTAGACCAGTATGTTTGCGTTTTGTGCCAAAACTCGAGAAAAAGCAAAAATTAACGAAAACATTGAGACTTTAAATTTTAGCGTCTTATACGGCAATTTGTAATTTCCACCACAAATCCAACTTTTCTGCCAAAACACTTATTCTGACCAATTCTTTTGCAGATTCAGAACTGGTTGGACTAGTATGATTGCGTTTTGCGCCAAAAAGCGAGAAAAAGCGAACATTAACTGAAACATTGAGACTTTAAATTTTAACGTCTTATACGGCAATTTGTAATTTCCACCACAAATGCAACTTTTCTGCCAAAACACTTATTCTGACCAATTCTTTTGCAGATTCAGAACTGGTTGGACTAGTATGATTGCGTTTTGCGCCAAAAAGCGAGAAAAAGCGAACATTAACTGAAACATTGAGACTTTAAATTTTAGCGTCTTATACGGCATATTGCAATTTCCACCACAAATCCAACTTTTCTGCCAAAACACTTATTCTGACCAATTCTTTTGCAGATTCAGAACTGGTTGGACTAGTATGATTGCGTTTTGCGCCAAAAAGCGAGAAAAAGCGAACATTAACTGAAATGAAACATTGAGACTTTAAATTTTAGCGTCTTATACGGCAATTTGTAATTTCCACCACAAATCCAACTTTTCTGCCAAAACACTTATTCTGACCAATTCTTTTGCAGATTCAGAACTGGTTGGACTAGTATGATTGCTTTTTGCGCCAAAAAGCGAGAAAAAGCGAACATTAACTGAAACATTGAGACTTTAAATTTTAGCGTCTTATACGGCATATTGCAATTTCCACCACAAATCCAACTTTTCTGCCAAAACACTTATTCTGACCAATTCTTTTGCAGATTCAGAACTGGTTGGACTATTATGATTGCGTTTTGCGCCAAAAAGCGAGAAAAAGCGATCATTAACTGAAACATTGAGACCTTAAATTTTAGCGTCTTATACGGCATATTGCCATTTCCACCACAAATCTAACTTTTCTTCCAAAACACTTATTCTGACCAAATCTTTTGCAGATTCAGAATTGGTTAGACCAGTATGTTTGCGTTTTGTGCCAAAACTCGAGAAAAAGCAAAAATTAACGAAAACATTGAGACTTTAAATTTTAGCGTCTTATACGGCAAATTGCAACTTCCACCACAAATCCAACTTTTCTTCCAAAACACTTATTCTGACCAAATCTTTTCCATATTCAGAATTGGTTAGACCAGTATATTTGCGTTTTGTGCCAAATTTCGAGAAAAAGCAAAAATTAACGAAAACATTGAGACTTTAAATTTTAGCGGCTTGTACGGCAAAATGAAATTTCCACCACAAATCCAACTTTTCTTCCAAAACACTTATTCTGGCAAATTCTTTTGCATATTCAAATTTGGTTGGACTAATTTGTTTGCGTTCTGTACCAGAAAACGACAAAAATCCAACATTAACGAACACAATGAAAAATACTAAAAAATAGAAGACTTTTGATGAAGACTTTTCATGATAGAGAATATTCAATTTTTCCGGCAAGTTTAAATTTTTGACCAAATCTAGGCTCCAATTAGAATAGAAACATGTGGTACAAACTAGCAAACGTACAAAAAAGCAGACATATGTCATATCACCACCTCGAGAAATAGAAGACTTTTCGAGAAGACCATTTTTTTAACTATTATAGAGAAATTTCATTAAGCGTTTTGAAAAATGTTTTCAAGTCCAGCCACTTAAAAGATGCTTCATGACAAAAAGTTCGCTTGACTAGCACTATAAGCTTATTTTAGGAGCTCTAAATAGAAGAAAAATCCTATTTCCGTTTTTAGTAACGAAAAATAGAGAGCTTTGTCCAAAAAAAAGAATGCTTCTTTCGAGAAAACGAAAGAAACGGCTAAAATAGAGTGAAATTTTCAAAAATACCCGGAATAAAATTTTGATGCATGCATTCTACGCGTATCCAGCCTAGAAAGTCAGGGTTATAAGCGCATTGACTTCATATAACTTTTGACCGAAAAATGAGAACAAGACTTATTAAAAAAAAGAAGCATTAATCGTTTTGAAAAATGTTTTCAAGTCCATCCACTTACAGGATGTTTCATGACAGAAAATTTACTTGACTAGCACTGAAAGCCTATATTAGGAGCCCTAAACAGAAGAAAAATCCTATTTCCGTTTTTAGTAACGAAAAATAGAGAGTTTTGTCCAAAAAAAAGAATTCTTCTTTCGAGAAGACGAAAGAAACGGCTAAAATAGAGTGAAATTTTCAAAATTACCCGCAATAAAAATTTGATGCGTGCATTCTACGCGTATCCAGCCTAGAAAATCAGGGTTACAAGTGCATTGACTTCATATAGCTTTTTGACCGAAAAATGAGAACAAAGCTTACTAAAAAAAAAGAAGCATTAAGCGTTTTGAAAAATGGTTTCAAGTCCATCCACTTACAGGATGTTTCATGACAGAAAATTCACTTGACTAGCACTGAAAGCCTATTTTAGGAGCCCTGAACAGAACAAAAATCCTATTTCCGTTTTTGTAACGAAAAAATAGAGAGTTTTGTCCAAATAAAGAATGCTTCTTTCCAGAAAACGAAAGAAACGGCTAAAATAGAGTGAAATTTTCAAAATTACCCGCAATAAAAATTTGATGCTTGCATTCAACGCGTATCCAGCCTAGAAAATCAGGGTTACAAGGGCATTGACTTCATATAACTTTTTGACCGAAAAATGACAACAAAACTTTCTAAAAAAAAAGAAGCATTAAGCGTTTTGAAAAATGTTTTCAAGTCCAGCCACTTAAAAGATGCTTCATGACAAAAAGTTGGCTTGACTAGCACTGTAAGCTTATTTTAGGAGCTCTAAGCAGAAGAAAATTCCGATTTGCGTTTTAAGTAACAAAAAATAGAGTTTTGTATGAATAAAGAATGCTTCTTTCCAGATAACGAATAAAAGAGCTAAAACAGATTGAAATTTTCAAAAGTGCTCTCAATAAAAAATTGATGCGTGCATTGATGGACCGGGTGGACCGATTGTAAACAGCTGCAGGGTGATAGTGGGCTGTAGGGCGTGAGGGGAGTGCGACGAAAAGTCAAATGGGTCAGACGAAACAATGTGTCAGGCCATCGCATAAAATAGACCTGAGGACTAATATAATTGCTACAAACTTTGTTTGAGGGCAATTAAACACGTTTAGTAATCCGTAGAACCAAGATTACATGTTATTTGAGGTTTGCATGCTTAAGAAAAAGTCCATTAATGCTACCGAGAAAATGCAGGGGTCTCCCGCGCTATTACTCGGCAGCATTGCTGCGTACATGCATACATGCATTAAAAAACTTCAGAACTGACCTTTTCGACCACCGGGTGATCAAATATCTCAATGGATTGAGACTGGTAATATGGCAATCTTTCACTTTTTCGAGGAATTTTATAACTTTGCAGAAAGTTTGACATATTTATAACAACCTGAAATGAGGTATACATATGAGAAGTACGTCAATTTAAAACAACAAACACACACACAAGAACGCTCACAAAAGTCTGTGCGCAGCACAAATTGTTCCTAGAGATCCTATGGGGAAAGACAAGGTGCAATAGGGGGGGAGCTGACCAACCAGCGTCTCAACGGGGCGCACCTTTGCGGCAAAACCGCCTATGGGACGGGATTACTAGGTTAATAGTAGTATATATAAATAAATATGTGGTTCGCATTTATTGAACCACATTACCGGTTGATATAAGTTACAGGACATTATACCAGACATAACACGGCCAATTTTGGAGTGATTGGGCCATCTGGAGCCAAGATCTGACCCAAAACGTGGAGAAGAAGTGGTCTTCCAGGGCCAAAATGACATGATCTGCAATGGTCAATATCTCGAAAGTGAGAGCAACATATGAAACGTATAATATACTGTTAGAAAGCTCATTACAAATGCTACTAGAGTATCGAAATGAAATCTTGATTGAACGGCTCAATCGGGAGATATTAAGGAATAAAGGTACCGTACCATATGCTTCAGAAGCACAAGTCTTCCCATCCAACCGAACTCATCAAACTCATAACCAAGGAGTTTGGTTATAACAACCAAATTTTGTGACAACCTTTTCCATGTCACAGCGGATCTACCCAGCCATATTTTAACCTTCTACAACATTTTTGAACAAGTTTTTATCGACTCGGCAGGTGGGTCTTCTCTCCAATATGGCCAAAACTGACTGTCCCTGTACCGGTCAATATTTCCAAACTGGTAAGGAAAACGCTATAAGTAATATATATAGGCTGAAAGCTCGGCTCATGACACGTTCAACTATGCAAAAAAAATCAAAAATCGGTGCACTCTACGAGGAGATATTCCAAAAATAAGGCGTCGTACCAGGACCCCAAAATGGAAGAAGAAATGAGCTGCAGAGCTAAAATTGACCTTCGAGACTCCAGAAAACACCCTATTATTTGTACAGGGAATTACTCCCCACTATCTGAGGATTCTAAAACACTATAATATGTACCTTAAATCCACTGTTTTAAGGTACCGAAATTTGGGTGACCCAAAATGTACCAAAATTGGCAGTTTTTGCATAGTTACCCCAAAATAACTTTTTAGCCGAGCCGTTTTCGGGGATAACCAAAACACGCAAGCAAGAAGGGTTCAACACCAACAAAATGTGACCACTCCCGTTTAATTTGGTCCAGTACTTTAGCAGATATTAACAAAATACTGTTCTGTACCCCATTTTTTGGGCTAAAACCGAAGCCCAAGATCTCCGGAACCGACGAAAAACGACGTGAAACAGCGTTTCCGGCGTGTTTGTGGGTGTAATTCTGGTCCACTTCCATGTTCTAGATCACGGCAAACCTTCATGGTGAGGTGGGAAAAAATTTCCCACCTCACCATGAAGGTTATGATGTTTTGTGTGTTTTGACATAAAACAACATCAACAAAAATTTGATGAAATCGTGAAAAAAGAAAAATTGTTGAATTAATGACATTGTTTGATACAATTAGCTTCAGCAACCTAAACAGTGTCTAGAAAACACAAAACGCACGCCCAAAAACTTGTTCAATTGCAAACAACACCACTTCACTCATTCATTTGGTCAAATGACCTATTTTGACTACCAAATATCAAGTTTCGCTAAAATAAACCTTCAAAATTAGTTAAAAAAGGTACAATCTGTTTATAGTGATACTCCCCATTAACTGAGCAATCTAAAACATTATAATTTGTAATCTTGAATCAAAAAAATTCAACATTATGTCACCGCCGAATTGGCCGAAATTGGCCGAAAGTCGAGGTTCGGCGCCTACAGAGCAAAAAATGACCCACTCAACTCCATAAAACCAGATAAAAATGTGTATGGGGTTACTCCCCACTACAATACAAATCCAACAAACCAATAAATGTAGGAATACTATGGTTTTTTGAGGTACGCATATTTGGTGAACACCAAAATCACCTGAAATGGTGACTTTTTTTCAAATTTAGTAATCAATAACTTTTTTACCAGGCCGAATTAGGGTAGTACAATATATGACAAGCCAGACGGTTACAATGCCAATACAATAAGACTATGTTGGTAGAATTTTGCTAAGCACTTGACTACTTATCATTAAAACAACAAATTGTACCTCTATAAATCTAAATCTGCAAGACTTCAAAAAATGGAAGCTACTTGAGGACCGTATGTCGTTACCGCTTCTATATTACTGTAATCCAGTTTTCCAGTAATCTATTTTTTTGGAAGAGTACATTGGGTGTTATTAGCAAATTGCTGAATTACACCCAACTTTTTCAGCTATTTTAAAAGCCCAAAATTAACGAAAAACATGCTTGACGGCGTTTAATGGCACAACTGTCGTGTTTCTGGGGCTAATTCCAGTCTATCTTTGCGTTCCTGGATGAGTCAAACCTTCATGATGAGGTGGGAAAAAAATTCGCACCTCGCCATGAAGGCTATGATGTTTTGTGTGTTTGACACAACAACAGTCTCCGAAATTTGCCGAAATCATGAAAAAAGTAAATTGTTGAATTAACAGCAATCACTGGTATCTTTTGTTTCATGGACTAGAATATTGTATGGAGAACGCAAGTAGCACGCAGAAAATCCTCTTCATTTACCAAAACACAACACAATCAATAAAATTTGAAGATAGACATGTTATTCAGGAATCAACCTTAAATAACAGTTCGACTACAAATTTTCAGGACCATTACATTACACTACATGCATCAACAGCTTGCATGCTCTGTGAGAAGCGGTTTAGTTGTTTCTGATCTACCTAGAAAAGAAAACAATCTTCTCCTTGTATATAAAGACGTTTCGGAAAGAGAAGTTGTGTTTCAAATAAAAAAAAATGGCTCATGGACGGGTACGTTTTGCTACGATACCCATTGGAAAAGATAGAAACGTGTCAAAAAATTATTATTGAGAATTTCTTTAATGAATGGGGAAAAGTTTATTACTTTATCTGAAGCATAGACTTGACAACTCTACTATATCACCTCCATAACGGACAAAATCGTGTAAATTTGGAATTCAGGAATTTAATTATCATTCCTGAAAACTATTGTCCTCATCACAAATTGAGGAAATGTATACATTGGAAGCCTGCCAATCAGAAATCTAAGGCATCTAGGTTATTAGGTCAATTTGGGCCTCGTAGGTTACAAACATGTTTGTTAGACATGAATTCAATCATAATTTTTTTTCAACCTTAAAGCATTTTTTTGTTATCGCCAAAAAAATCAAATAAAAACTGTCTTCGCTGAGTTAGGTTGGCACTTATAAGGCACCGTTTTGACGAAAATAAGGGAAAACGAAATCTTGAGAAACCACGCAAAATCTTGTCAAGATCCTGTCAAGATCTTGGAAATGCTGCTGTGGGCTCGAAAAAAAATGTTTTTTTTTCTAAGTTTTGACTGTTATCCAGGGCAATCGAACCAAAAGTTTGTCTTTGTGAGTAATTTTGGGATAAAATTGAAGCATTTGTAAAAAAAAGTAAAACTTGGAAACCCACGCAAGTTCCTGCTAAGATCCTGGAAACCCTCGTGTGGTTCTTGAAGAATCCAAGATCTTGCGTGGACTTGGAATTGGTATCGTGGAAATCCAAGATCTTGCGTGGACTTGGCGTGGATGTCGTGGGTTCGAGCACTGGGTAGATATCTACATGCTCTAAAATGTTAAATAAATTAATCAGCATTGTTATTAATATAGTAATCTTCAAATTGTGGCTGTTCGTTTTTATAGGTAAAAATAGGATTTGAAGGCTCCTATTTGTCTATTAACGGGTACTTTCCTGTGTTGATCGAGCAAAAACTCGGTTAAAACATTTTTAAAGCAAGTTTTACTGTTAAAACTTGTGGAAAATTTTTATTTTGGATATTATCTTAAAAGAGGTAATAGGTACATGGAACTGATTTTGCGGTAGGTAGTTAAAAAATCTGATAATTGTCGTGAACGTAGAAATATTCTTTTTTATGGGTAACTGCCTTCTTATTTAGCATGTGGGTTGACGGAGCGCAAGTTGGGTGCAGCAGAGAGGAAGTTCCACAAGGATGCTCTGCAAAGATTTGTGGCTCCTCTCCGGACTTATCTCAACACAGAGATGGCCGCCATGCAGAGGGAGAAGCGCATTCTGGACACGAAGAGACTGGATCTAGATGTGGCCAAGAACAGAGTCAGAAGGTGCACCAAACCAGCTGAGCTTCCTGTTAGTTTTTATCAACAGCGTGCTTACTGTATTATTATAGTACTGCTAGTGTCACGATTAGTTCATGGTGATTTACTAGGTGATTAATAGCCGCGTCCTCAATTCTAGGCGGCTATTATAGCGCTCCTAATTTTTTTTTATTTTTTTTTACAATTCAAAGAATTTGAATTGTATTGGGGCGCTGTATTTTTTACGACTCGAAGAGGAGTATTTGAGAAATCCTTTTTACGAATCGAAGAGGAGTATTGGAGAAGTCCTTTTTAGGACTCGAAGAGGAGTATTGGAGAAGTCCTTTTTACGACTTGAAGAGGAGTATTGGAGAAGTCCTTTTTACGACTCGAAGAGGAGTATTGGAGAAGTCCTTTTTTAATCAATTTTATTGGAGTGATTTTTGAAGCGGGAAATGAACCGCGTGAAAATAATTGGAGTGATTTTGGCGCTGAACAAAAGTGAAGAGCGGAGCGAAAAGAGAGTGGTTTTTGTTCATACCGCTGTTTTTGAGAGAGCGAGAAATTGATGTGTGAAAAAATTTTCTCAAAGCGAGCGAAATTTTTTTGTTCACGTGCGGCATTTTAAAGCAGTTGTTTCATTTATTTTGGTTGCGAGGTTTGATTATGATTTTGTTTTAATTTTAGGCTGGTTTCGGTAGTGGTTTGAAGGTTACTGGAAATTCATATGAATTTTATGATAATTCGGAGGTTTTTAATGTATTTTGCTGATTTTCGGGCTAATTTTTCCGTTCTTTTGACGATTATTTTGTTTTACTGGCTCAAATGGGTATTGAAGAAACCCCTGCTACTTGAGAAAATTTATGATAACAATTAGTTACAGTTTTGTGGGTAAGAATCATTTTTTTGTTGAGAAATATGACAAAAATGTCGAAAATTGGAACTTTTTCTTAATTTTTTTTTTGCAATTTTTCGTTTTTTTTCTGTTTTTAGCTAAGTTTCGTAGCCTATTATGACTTGCTTACTGTTTTGCGAGCATCTGGATACCCTATTGACTGAAGGGAATTTTTCTTTGGATTTATATGTTTTTTGAAATATTAAAAAGTTTAGTAACTTTTTCCAGTTTTCAGTGAAAGTTGTTTTTAAGAGCTTTTTTTTCATAATTTAGCGTGAAGTTTTTATTTAAAATTCACATAAGTGGTTTTTTTAATTACTAGTTGTTTTGATGAAGCTGTTTTGGCGGAGATCTCAATTTATAACGAAATTTATCAGATTTTTAATCATATTTTAACAGATTTGATTTTATTGTTTTTACTTTTTTTCTTTCATGACTTTGTTTCATGATAATCATAAATTAGTGAAGGCACGTTTTGTTTGATGAGTAGTTGGATGGTGGTTAAATGGATTTCCACTTCGAGTCGTTTCCGGAATTCATCCGGCTATGTTTTTTATGATCTGCTCACACGTTTTCATGATTTTCGAAGTCAAATTGGAGTAGAGATTTTGGTCACGCCGAAACAGGAAGTGGAGCGAAAAAGCGAGTGGTTTTGCGGCGTGAATTTTTTTCGCTCTAATTTTAAAGTAGAGTGAGAATAAGGTGTTTGAACAAAAATTCGCTTTATCGGTAGTGGTTTTTCACATGTGGCAATGTCACTTTGATTTTTACTTATTTTTCAATTTTTTGGATCGGATTTTTAAATGGTTTTTCCAATCCATTCATAGTCCGTTCTAGGTCTGGTTTTCTGTTTAGTCAATGAAAATTTTTTGAATTTTACGTCAGGACTTGTCCTCCTATGTTTTTTTAAAGATGTGTTCACACATTTTTCAATGACTTTGATCTTTCAAAACGGGATAAACAGGTTAAGCCCCGCGAGCATTAATTTTCATTAGAGGCCCAAAGTGGGCTTCAGTAGTCCTTAAAATGCTTATAGTGATACAGCTGCTGGGATGGCCATAATTTAAGGTCATTTAATTTAAGGCCTTAATAAATGGTCATTTTTAGGTTTTTGGTCTCATAATGTCATTATTTAAGTTGTTTGAGTCCCAGGGGCCAGAAAATCTCATCAGGGGTTGGATAATAAGTTACTGAAAAGTTTTTAGTTGATATGGAAAAGGTTTCAATTTTTGATTATCACAAATTTTAGCAAGTTTTTTGACAAAATTCGCCTTTTTTTCAGGTTTTTGAAAATTTTCGTCATTTTTTCAGTTTTTCCAGCTTCTGGGACCAGCAATCTCAAAGCAATCTCCTTTGTGGTTTGTTAATAGGGCACTGCATAGTTTCTAGTAACAATGGAATGGTTTTTAACATTTTTGTCTCGAATTTTAGCATTTTTTGATAAAATCTGCAATTTTTTAAGGCTTCCTGAAGTTTGTCAGTTTTTGATATTCGTCCACTCTCAAGTTCAAGAAAACATATTCCGCGTTCTGATAAAAAGTTACTGCATGATTTTTAGTTTCAATGGATTTGTTTTCAACAGTTTACCCTTTCGATTTTTTTGAAGTTTTTTGATAAAGTTTGCAATTTTTTTCAAGTTTTTTCAAAACATTTGTCTTTTATTTATTTTTTCTTGCCTCAATAGCCACATAAACTCATCCAGGGTTTCATAGTGTGCTATTAAACAGTTGCTAGGGGGCAATTGAATGGCTTCCAACATTCTAATAGAACGAAGTTCTATTTTTTCAAGTATGAAATTTTTTCTAAAAATTTTTCCCTATCGATCTATGAGCCAATGAGTTTTTTAAGCTTGGAATTGGGTTCCTGGATAGGCTATAGAGACACAGAAATGATTCTGAAGATATTTATATTACAATTTTCAGCAACATTTCCTTATAATTTGCAATTGATTTCTTTTTTTTTCTAAATTTGTTCATTTTCGATTTAATCTATCTTCAGGGGCCAATGAATATTTTTCAGGTCTTGCAGATTTAATACTGGACCAATTTCAGAAACAAAAATTGGTTTTGAACATATTTTTGAAATAGCTCTTTTTAAAGGGAAAAAACTTTTCTTAGGTTTAAAAGCTTCAAGAGTTTTAGCAATCAGAATATTTTTGTTTTGTTTTGATTCTTTTAGTTTCTCATTTTTTGAGATGATTTTGTTTATGTTCTGGCTGGCATTGTTCATTTGCTCTGCTGGTCAGGTAGATTACGTCTGCGTTTTTCATTCAATTTGAATTGTTTTTCTGCTATGTTTTTAAGATCTGTTCACACATTTGCATGATTTTTGAAGTCAGAATGGAGAAGTTATTTTGGTCACGCCGAAACAGGAAGTGGAGCGAAAAAGCGAGTGGCTTTGCGGCGGGAAATTTTTTCGCTCTAATTTTAAATTAGAGCAAGAAAACAGTGTTTGAACAAAAATTCACTTTCTCGCTTGTGGTTTTTTGTTCACATGCGGCAATTTCACTTTGATTTTTACTGTTTTTCCAATTTTTTGGTTTGGATTTTTTTCTTAATGGTTTTCCTAATCCATTCATAGTCCGTTTTAGGTCTAGTTTTTTGTTTAGTCAATGAAAATTCTTTGAGTTGTACGTCAGGACTTGTCCTGCTATGTTTTTTACTTCGTCTAACAGATTTTTGTTTCGTCTTACCTTGACTTCTTGGAATTGACTTTTTCAATGACTTACCGCACTCAAAAAATGACTTCTGAGCTCACTTATGAAACTTTAATTTTGATGAACATTTACTTATTAAAGGTCAATAGTGTGCATCTAAGTAATGCCAAACATATGCCCTAATTCTTGAATATTAGGGTCTTGAGTTTTTGATTTCGAATTTTAATTTTGGGTTCTTTTCCTTTTGAGCCCCCCCCCCCCCCCCCAAATTTTGCACGTGCATCTGGGGGGTGCAAATAATATGCGCCCACTAAGCCGAGGGGGCACAAACGGAAAAGATCCTAATTTTGAAAAGCCCTATTAGGGCTTTCTCCTTATAGAGCTTATGTGTCTCATAAAAATGACAGTCCGAAGCTAACCCAAAAAGTCTAGTGTTCTATTAAAGGACTGGTGGTCGATCTGTCTATTTTATTTCTATAGTTGTTTCAATTCATGTAACGCCACAAGCGTCTATCGCGGCTATTTTCCGACAATCTGCCGGCTATGTTTGACATTTGAAATGTGTACCGTTTCTCATCTATGGGCGTAACAGGCAATAGTGGTATTGTTACCTCTAAATAGTTGTGAATGAACGCATTACTTCAACAGACTTTTCGTCATGTTTTTTTTTAAAATGGAACTATTATGTGTCTGCAGAATTTTTTGCTGAGGTGGTTCGGGGGCCTTAACCTCTAAATTCTAGAAAGTTTCAAACATAGTTCCTAAGTATTGATATTCTCTGAGTTAGCCCTCTAGGCGATTTCAACCCTCTTAAAGACCTTCTGCCCTAAATAACTTATAAAAAACGGACACAATCCTATACTTATCAAAAATTAACTTACAACAGTTAGCTTGTACAAAAATACATCAAAACACGCCAAATTCTGGGTAAGTACTTTCTGTCTTAACAACAGAAAAGAGAGATTCACTTACAAAATTAAATTTTAAAGGAAGCTCTCAAAAAGTACAAAAATCAAGCAGTATATCTCGGCAAAAGTAAATAATAGAGATATAATCAAGTCCGTATTCTAATTTTAAAACTACTTATACGAAGAGTACCAGAAATCACAGTTTAAACAAGTTCTCCATTTTCATAGGTAACCTCTAATTTTAGCTGAGAATTCTAGGTTTCATTGAAGTTAAATCTGTTCAAGTGAGACAAATTCAGAACTGCCATTACTACATCAAGATTAGTATTTGTTGAATAAACCGCCTATAAAGTCCTAACTTACTTTGCCATTATTCTTTCATTCCAATTTAATTCGAAACATCTGAGAAATAACACAAGGTAACTACTTTTGCTAATATTTCTTAACTTTTATTTAAATTTCTGAGATTGCTTAAGGTAAAAAAGTCCATTTGTTCATTGTTCAGATAGCTTTTCAACTGGAAACTATTTTTCCGCTTTGTGACAGAAGTATAGGGCTTGTATTAAAATTGTTCGCGATTTGAGGCTGGAGTATTATGTTAATGTAAATTGTTGATACACCAGTTTTTTCGAGTGAGCAATTAAGTTTTTTAGGGCAAAATTGGCTTCGATTTTTTGAACGTTTCATTTAACTTCCAACTTTTTTTATCAAAAATTTAGGTTCTTTTAAATCTGAACAATAATTTGAATTTTTTTCAATCAATGGTTGGGGTTTAGATAGGTCCTGTTTTGATTTCTCCAGTTTTTTAAATTTTTGTTTAGAAATTATGATAATAAATTCAATACTTAAATTATTCATGAGCACTTTCTCTTGACGAGGCTTAAGGAACGTGGGAAATCTTCAGGACTAAAGTTTGTGATTAAATGCCGCAAAGCAATAGGCGGGGATATTAGTGGCGTTCTCTTGGTTTTTAATAGACGCCTTTCTTTTCTCAGCTGGCTATTATAGCGGGCTTATTACAATTCAAAGAGTTTGAATTGTATGAGGCCATGTCTTTTTTGAGATCTGTTGACACGTTTTCGTGATTTTTGAAATCAAATTGAAGTGATGATTTTGGTCACGACGAAACAGGAAGTGGAGCGAAATACCATTTAATTTTTCATTATCGAAAACAAAATCGAAAACAGTTTTAGATGCCTGGCACCTGAACTTTGTGCTAATAAGTATTAGTTACAATCTCTAATGCTTAGTTATTGATTCTAGTCATTTTATCCTCTGATTGAGAAACGGGAGTATGTGTAACTACGAAATAAAAACATGTACTTTTAAAAATATTTTTGTACAACAGTCTTTTTTCTGTTCTTTCAAACCCATTAGTGGTTATGAGAATCATTGGCGGCTATTTTGTTCATTCATTTATGCAATTTCGACTGAATTGCGTGCGTGCGACTGATTTGGACTCTTAGTGGAGCAAGTTTTTTTACGATTAAACAATTTTAACTGCATTGGGGCCGCTGTCTTTTGATTACGCCGAAGCAGGAAATGGAGCAAAATATCGAGTGATTGTGCTGCGTGAGTTTTTTCACTTCAAATTGAACGTAGAGTGAGAAAACGGCGTTTGAACAAAATTTTGGTTTCTCGATTGTGGTTTTTTGTTAACATGCGACAATTTGACTTTGATTTTTGCCATTTTCATTTTTTCAAATATCCTAAGTTGTTTTACCCTTCCAGGTCTAGTCTTTTGTTTAATTAAAATTTTTTGTGTTGTGTCAGGACGTGTCTTGCTTTCTTGTTCGCATGATTAGTTTTTTGGTAACTCGTGACTGACTTCTGTCAAAAATGACTGACCTGGCTGTCAAAAATAACCTTCTTTACCTTATATTAAAAAGATATTGTCAATAATTGAAAGTTTTTTGAGAGCATCTAATAGAAGCAGCAATAAGTTATATTTTTGAGATAGCAGAGCTACGAAGCTATTGCGGCTCTTTTCTGTCAGTATGTCTGCTATTTTTATAATTCGGTTATCAAGCGTAATCAAGTTACCATTATCTTTAGTAGATGTAACAAGGGGTGCGTAATCTGCTCCTTCTGGTTTTGGCTGCCTTTTTTCATAATTTGATTAAATGAATAATAACCGAAATTGTGATTTTTCTGCTCTGATTTTTTGTTGTTAATAGCCGCCCTCTTCTTCTCAGCCGGCTTTTATAGTTGCCCTATTTTTATATTTGGGCGCTGTCTTTTTTTCAGATTCTTTATTTTTGTGTGTTCACATATTTTCATTATTTTTGAGTAAAAATGGATGTGTTTTTGGTGACACCGAAACAGGATGTAGAGTGGAAAAGCGAGTGGTTTTGCGGCATGCATTTTTTAAATTCGTTATCAAAATAGAGTGGATAAACTGCGTTTTTGTTTACATGTGGCAATTTCACTTTAATTTTTACCGCTGTTTTTATTTGTATCGGATTTTTTTCTAAATGGTTTTTCCAATCCAATCATAATCCTATTTAGCTCTTGTTTTCAGTTAAATCAACTAAAGTTCTTGAATTGTTGAGCAGGAATTGTCCTGCTGTTTTACACATTCAAAGAATTTCAATTGTATTGGGGTGCTGTCTTTTTTAAAAGATCTGTTCACACCATTTTATGATTTTTGAAGTCAAATTGGAGTGATGATTTGATCACGCCAAAACAGGGAGTGTAGCGAAAAAGCGAGTGGTTTTGCGGCGTGAAATTTTTTCGCTCTAATTTTAAAGTAGAGTGACAAAAAGGTATTTGAACAAAAATTTGCTTTCTCGCTTGTGGTTTTGTTTCACATGCGGCAATTTGACTTTGATATTTACTGTTTTTTTCAATTTTTGTCATCGCAACTGTTTCCTAAATGATTTACCCAATCAATTAATAGTTCATTCTAGATCTAGTTTCTTTTTGTTTTTTTTTTCAATGAAAGTTCTATGAATTGTAGGTGAGGACGTGTCCTGCTATGTTTAATTGCTATCAAACAAAGTTTGTAGCAATTATACTAGCCCTGTTGGACTTTTATAATGCGATTTTTCGCATGCCCGATTTTTCGTCTGACCCATTTGACTTTTCTTCCTTAAAAACGGGATAAACAGGTAGCACCCAGCGGGCATTAAATTTCATTATAGGCCCTTATCCGCGTTTCGTAGTCCTCCAAGTGCTTAGTGTGATGAAGCTAGCTGGAGGGCCGTAGTTTAAGGTTAAATGGTCATTTTTGGATCTGTTGACTCATTTTTGAAGTCAAATTAGTGATGATTTTGATCAAAATCACGCCGAAACAGGGAGTGGAGCGAAAAAGAGAGTGGTTTTGTGGCGTTAAATTTTTTTCGCTCTAATTTTAAAGTAGAGAGAAAATGATGTTCGAACAAAAATTTGCTTTCGCGCTAGTGGTTCTCTGTTTACATGCGGCATTTTGACATTGATTTTGTGTTTTTTTTTTCGATTTCTTTATGTTTTTTTCCAAATCGTTTTTCTAACCCAATCATTCTTTTTTTTCTGGGTGTAGTGTTTTTATTTAGTCGGTGAAATTTCTTTGAATTGTATGTCAGGACTTTTCCTGCTTTGTTTTCTACTTCGATTAAATTTGTTTTTGCTTTTCCTTAGTTCACAGCTTATTCATAATTTTTGCGTGAAAACTTTTAGATTTTTCTAGGGTAGTTTCATCCTCATTTCTCTTATTCTGTTCACAGTGCATTTAGAAGTCTTAGACCATCTCCATTTCTTACCGGTATTGATACCAGCCCCCGTATACCCTCATTAAGAAACGAGCATGTATAACTGCGGGTTGACATCAAAATAGTTTGCGCTTTAATATATTCTACGAAAATCATTTTTGTCATTTCAATCCCAATTGGGGTCATGGAAAACAATGGAGACTATTTTTCGCCAATCTGCCGGCTATGTTAGACATTTTCCACTGTTTCAGCTTTCTGTTTTTCTGTTCGCTCTGCACTTTATTTAAAGTAATGTGGTTCTATTTTTTCCCCAGTGATACTATCTTAATGTGATGTAGTTCATCTGAAGAGTTTTTTGGAGCATGGTTTTGGTAAAAAATGATTATGGTTCTTAATTCCATGATTTTCAGCATTGCAATAAGTTTTAATCTCAAAATAGGTTGTAATTTCTTGGAAAATTTCTGTTAGCTGTAAAAGCTTCCAATGAAATTTTGGACTTGTCAATATTGACGACCACAACTTGCTAATATATTTATCCCTGGATTGGTTGCAGTTTCAGGCTTGAAATCTTGATTTTGAAGCTTTAGATCAATTCGGACAATAAGATTGTTATTTGACTTATGCCTATCCGCCACAGCTATTTGTTTTTGGTCTGTTTTTGTCCCTGAGCGAAGAAGTACTGAAATCTGAATGCTCAAGGCTGAATTAATAGCCCGGTCTGATTGTTTCTTTTTAATTGCTCTGAAACAAAGTTTGTAGCAATGGTATTAGTCCTGTGGTCTTTCTTTTCTGCGATTTTTCACTTGACCGATTTTTCGTCTGACCCATTGACTTTTCGTCCTCAAAAACGGGTGGCGCTCGGAGGGCATTAAGTGGCCGAGCAGCTCTCTTAAAGCCTTAGCCATAATATTCGCTAAGTATTCGATTCACCGAAACTGCTTTGAGGAGAGAATTTCAGGGTGTGAGGGGGTGGTTCTTAGTCTTAGAAGTTTCAGTCTTAAAAGTTCTCAATCACCCCTCCCCCACAATTTAATATTTAGGATATTTAATATTAATTTATGATGTCCTTTTGAGCGTTTGTATATATGTTTTGACGCATTTTTAGGCGCGTTTGTAGCTGTCTTTTTATTAAAGTTTTTGAACGTCTGCTCTCGTCAGTCAGAAACGTGTTGGGTTTTATCCATTTTTGTTGCTTTTTCAACAATTTTCAAGGAATTTTTAATTTATCTCGAATGAAGTTTATAGCAATTGTAAATGTGCGTGTCTTTTTTAATCAAAAATTGCGTTTGACTGTAGTTACGCTTGTTTTCTAGAAATTCTTCGACTTCTCAAGTGGCTTTTTCACGCTTGTCTTCCTCATTTTTGAGTGCGCTCAACTGCTCTCACTCCGAAGTAAAGTTTGGTGATATGATATAAGCGGTTGTAGCATTGAACATCATAAGGCCCACATAGCCGAGTGATTAATGCTTCTGTCGAGAACTCCGGAGATTGGTGTTCAAATTACTCCCTGTGCGGATTTTTTTGCTCCCATAAAGAAATTTATATACGCTACAACCCTTGAATTAAATTACCCCGCCTGTCGTTCGAGAGCAATTTGTCTGACGTTAGTCGGGTTATGTTTGACTTTTTACGTTGGTTTTATTGACTGCTCATTCTGCTTAAAGTGCTTTTGAATGGCACTTCAAAAATTGAATCCCAAATGAAAGAACAATGTTCATGATCAGAAAAGCAATCTAAAATGAAAAAGTCAAAAATAGAAACGGGATAAATCAATTGAAACCAGTTTTAGAAACCCGTTATTCAAAATTTCTTTCAAAAATATCCGTTATACAAAAGTAAATTCTGTTCATCGTGATCATGTGTTGCTTGAGTTGATAGAGGAATGCCCATGCTCAATTGATTTTACGTGATGAGCCATTCAAATCTTCAAATTCTTCCTATTTATTTCTGAATAAATTGATTTGTTTTGGATCCGAGATCAATTTATCAAGCGGCATTCAGATGTATTAAAACCGCAAAAATTGA
This sequence comes from Convolutriloba macropyga, assembly GCF_964194025.1. NCBI lineage: Eukaryota > Metazoa > Xenacoelomorpha > Acoela > Convolutidae > Convolutriloba > Convolutriloba macropyga. Next base: position 55,925,031 of record NC_134476.1, on the reverse strand, counting down.
CATCGAGTTATATCAACATTTAAAAAACCGTTTGAATCTGACTGAATGCGGCAGCGTATAATTTAATTGTTTACTTTTGTTATTGGGTGTACTAAAAATGCCACAAAATGACCTGTGAAACCTATATATCAATATTAAACAGTGGCCACGAGTACCAACAATTAAGGAATTTACTGATCAGTAGTTATTTCCCATTTCTCTTGATCGTTTTTGTTGTTTTTGATAATGGCATGAGGTGTAGTTTGTATTTAATTGTAGGGAGTGGAGGCTGGTCTGAAGACGTGTCAGGATGAGTTTGATAGACAGGCAGAAGTGGTGAGACTGATGATGAGTGAGGTGCCCACACACCACAACAGACACCTCTCTCTACTTAGAGAATTCATCCAGCTACAGGTACACACAAACCACCCTGATCAGTAAACACCACCCATCACCTTGTCCATTGTCATGCAAGCAGATTATTGGTCTCATAGAGGGTTTTTTACTACTCCAAGAAGAGCAATGGTTTTCTACACGGTTTGCGAACCACGGGTTTTTGGGCCAGGAAGGTCTAACTGAAGATCAGTTTAGCAGAGCGATTATGATCCCATGATTTCCAGGGCTCAACTGTCTGTTTTAGCAAAGCTGTTTTAGCACCCGAAGTGATAGCAAAGCTTTCTTACGACTATTTTTTTCTACGAATTTTTTTTCTAGGACTATGATTTTTCTACGACTATTTACGACTCTAAGAGGCGTTATGATTTTGTGAGGAGCATCGGAGAATTCTCTTTTAACGGCTCGTTTAATTTTTTAATCGATCTTGAAATCTTTTCCCCACTAGGGATCTTTTCCCCAGCTAACCCCCCCCCCCGCCCAGCTAACTTAGTGGTTGAATATTAATTGCACCTCCCAGACGCGTGTGCCATATTTTGACATAATGATTTACTATGTAATAGTACGGGCTCTATAACTGGGGGGACGGTACATAACGTACTGTGGGATGCCGAAACGGAAAAGATACCGGTCGTATTTTAAAACAGGACAAAGTCAATGCCGTAAAGCTGAGCGAAAGATATATTGCTGTGTCCTTGTGTTTCTGTTTTGTTGTCTGACGCTTTTTTTCGTTTTACATCTTTTCATACCACAAAGCTGAAAAAATCAAATTTTCTGAATGACTTCTTCCTCTCACTAACTGCATTTGCGCGCGTGACGTCATTGCGCACTCTCTCTAGTAAAAGTTTTTCAGTCAGTTACGCGATTAGATTTTGGTCATACGTGACTTACCTCTCTCAATAAAATGACTTTTGCACTTTTTTTATTAGCCTCCCTCAGCTTCTCCATGGCTATCATTTAGGCGCTCTCCTTTTTTAAAATTCGCTTTGCCTTATGATCATATTTTTCGTTTTACAAGAGTCACGATTTTCGAGCTTGACTTTTGACTTACCTCACTCACTGTTTCAACTGAAATGATTTTAAGTTCTTTTACGCATTGATTTTTGCAATGTAGTGAATACAGTCAAAGTCAAAAGAGGAAAATCAATTGGAACGGGATAAAACGATTTAGCCCGGTCATTAAGTCGTAGTGCACTAGGTTATCAAAGTTCATTAGAGCGATTCCTAGCTGACATTGCTTCCAGTTGAGATGCTGAATTAAATATAGTTTAAGAATCCAACTGAAACTGCACACCGAATTAGAACACTTTTTGAATGTTAGGAAAAATTCTGTCAATTTCGCTCTTCCTTGTTCTTTTATTGGTTCAGTCCCGATGTGCGTCAAGCTATTTTCCGGCAATCTGCCGGCTATGTTTTTAATTGCTCTTAAACAAAATTTTTAGCAATTATATTGGTCCTGTGTCTTTTATGCAATTTTTCGCTTGAACGTTTTTTCGTCTGAACGACTTTTCTTTGACTTTTCGTCCTCGAAAACGGGATAAACAAGTAGCGCCCGGGAATTAGGTGGTTGAGGAGCTCTCTTAGAGTCTAAAGCCCTAAGTGCGTTATTGACCGAAATTGTTTCAAAGACATTTTCATGGTGTGAAGTGTGGTTCTTAATCTTAAAAGTTTAACCCCCCTCCCAACTCACCCCAACAAGCCCCCATCCCTTCTACAGCTGGCAGCCTGAAACCCATCGTGCAGTCCTTCCTACCCTAACCCCACCACTGTTATTCAAATAATTACAGTAGCACAAGATTTTTTTGCTAGTAGTCGTTTTGGTGTCAGAACTATTAGCATCATGATAGCCGTGTTTGCTTTTCCCATTTTATTTTTTTCCTGCGTTATTTATGTCGAGTTGTTTAGTATGGAGGCCATTCCAGAGTGAGTGTTTTTTACCATTTAAAAATTAATTTTATTCGCAAAAATCTTTCAGCAAGAAATGGAAATCTTGAAAAATACTATATTGATCTGAGAGAACTTTGAACCGAACTTGAAAGTGAAAAATTGGTTTTTTGTTCAAGCAGTTTTTGAGGGCGTGAGAAGTTAAGATGTGGAGAAACGAGCTAATTTTTTTTGTTCACGTGCTTTTTTTGTGCTATTTTTGTTTTGGTTTTAACATCTCTTAAGAGATTTGAATTGGCGATAATTGGAGTAAGTAATACTTTTGGACAAGGTTATTGCTGCTTTGCGGTTTCTGGGTAATTTAAGCAATTTACTGCCTGTTGCTCTGTTTCATTTTATTGAGAACTGTAATACCTCCGTGTGCTCAAAGTTTTAGGTACAAATTGATGACATTCTTCTTGGTTTAAAACAGCTTTCTTTGAGGATTTTGACAGATAATCGAGAAACTTGTCATTTTTCTTTTACCAATTTCCTGCAGTTTTGCAATTTTTCTTGTAAAGGAGAATTTTTTTCGTCTATGATGACTTTGATTTTTGGTGTGACAGCTTTTCATTGTTTTCAATTGCTAGGAGGAAACGTTTTTGTAATTAGGCGCACTTGTAGTTTCTAAGGAAACAGTTTATCTTTAAGTATTCTTAATTTTTCGTTTAAATTTTTTCCTTTATTCAGTTGCATTTTTGTACTATTTTTCTTATTACTTCTATTTGAAAAGTTTCATGGGTGGTTTTATTAGGTATCAGTTCCTTGAGAATGCATTTTTCTTGGCAGAGGCGACTCTTGAGTCGTTTCCGGAATTCTTTTTGCTTTGTTTTTCTTTGATAAGTGAGCGAGAAAAGAAACTGGCTAAAAAATTCTGGGAGTAAGAAAAGTTTGAAGAAATTGTTCATCTGATAGAGATCGAAGAGCGGAGAAATGAGTGGTGTCAAAAAGTCTTCGCTGACCCAACGAATTGGTTCACGAGGCGCGTTGTCATTCTGCTTTGAACTGTTTCATGTCTTTTATTATAGACTTAAGTAGTGAACATCAGGTTCTTTTGATGTCGTTTTGAAGCTTGTTGGTATTCAAGGATGGTTTTCTTATGCAAGCTTTTCTCAATTCTTGATAGCTGAATTAAAGTACATTGCTCTTAGGCTTTCCCTATTTCCTTTTATAAAGCTTTTGGGACAAGGTTTTCGGGACAATTTTTTTCTTTTATACTCCTTTGTCCCAAAAACTTTATAAAACAAAAATAGGAAAAGCCTAAGAGAATTGATTTTTAATTCAGCCATCAAGAATTGAGAGAAGTTAGCATAATAAAAGTAAAAATTGTCTCAAAACAGCAGAAACTTCTAACCAGCGTAAACCCACCCCTGAATAACAAGCTTCAAAAGGACATAAACTGTAACAAAACAACCTAAATTTTATTACTTCTTTTTCTATAATAACCATCAAACATAAAAATGTTCAAAGCATAACACGTCCCGTGAAAATTTTTTCACACCAGTTTTTACTCCGCTCTTCCAACTCTATCACATTATTAATAGCCGCACAGCGATAGCTGGGGCTATTATTGGCCTTCTCTTGTTTTTTTTTACAATTCAAAGAATTTGAATTGTATTGGTGCGCTGTGTTTTTTTTAAGATGTGCTCACACATTTTTCAATGACTTTGATCGTTCAAAACGGGATAAACAGGTAAAGACCAGCGGGCATTAAGTTTCATTAGAGGCCCAAAGTGCGCTTTAGTTGTCCTTCGAGTGCTTATAGTGGTGCAGCTGTTGGGATGGCCTTAATTTAAGGTTAGAAGGTCATTTTTAGGTGTTTTTGGGCTCAAAATGGTGCAATTTTTCATGTTTTTGTGATTTTTTTGAGTTTCTTTGTTTAATTAGTCTTAGGTTGAAGTTTTTTAAAAGTTGATTAAGGTCGTTTGCGACACAAAATTGCTTGTTGTGATCATTTTTTGAGCTATAAGTTTTGGTACTACAAACACAAACTCGCGAAAGAATACGAATTTTTGCTATTTTTTTCAGGTTTTTTGAAAATTTTTGTCATTTTTGACATTTGAGTTATTTTAGCCCTAGGTGCCAAGAAACCTCCTCTAGAGTTTGATAAAGGGTTTGATGATAGATTACTGCATAGTTTCTTTTGGTAACGGAATGGTTTCAACTTTTTGCCATCATGAATTTTAGCATTTTTTGACAAAGCTTGCAATTTTTTCATTATTTTTTTGACATTTTTTGTCATTATTCAAGTTGTTTGATTCTCAGGGGCTAATAAATGTCATTAGCGATTGGATGATAAGTTACTAAAAAATTTTTAATTGGCATAGAATAGGTTTCAACTTTTGAATATACAAGTTTTAGCAATTTTTTTGACAAAATTCGCATTTTTTTTCAGGTTTTTGTAGCTAGCTAGCTAGCTAGCTTGAACATTTTCGTCAATTTTTCAGTTTTTCCGTTTTTAGTTTCAATGGATTTATATTCAGAAATTTAACCTTTCGACTTTTGGATGTTTTTTGATAAAATTTGCAATTTTTTTCAAGTTTTTTCAAAACATTTGTATTTTATTTATTTTTTCTTATCTCATAGACAGGTAACCTCATCCAGTGTTTGATAGTATGTTATTAAACAGTTTTTAAATGCTAGGGGGCAATTGAATGGCTTTCAACATTTTAATTTGAACGAATTTCTATTTTTTGAGGTTTGAATTTTTTTCTGAAAATTATTGCCTATCGATCTATGAGTCAATGAGTTTTTTGAAGCTTGGAATTGGGTTACTGGATATTCCCTGGAGACATAGAAATACTTCTGAGGATATTTATATCACGATTTTCAGCAACATTTTCTGGTAATTTGCAATTAATTTCTTTTTTTTTTAAATTTTTGGTCATTTTCGAGTTAATCATTGATCTTCAAGAGCCGATGAATTTTTTCAGGTCTTGCAGATATAATACTGGACCGATTTCAGAAAGAAAAATTGAGTGTGAACATACTTTTGAAATAGGTATTTTTAAAGGGAAAAAAAATTTGCCTTAGCTTTGAAAGCTTCGAGTTTTAGCAATGAGTATATTTTGTTTAGTTTTGATTCTTTTAATTTCTCATTTTTTTGAGATGATTTTGTTTGTGTTCTGGCTGGAATTGTTCAATTGATCTGCTGGTCAGGTAGAGTACGTCTTGAGTTTTTCTTTCAATTCTTTGAATTGTATTTCAGGACTTGTCCTGCTATGTTTTTTTTTTCGTCATGATTTTTGTTACGACCATATGACGTCACAGCCACTTTTTGTTCATTCGCTCATGCAATTTCAACTGAATTGCATGCGTGACGTCATTGTTCGCTCTTAGTGGAGCGAGTTTTTTTGTTCATTCGCGTGATTAAATTTTTGGTCACACTTGACTTACCTCACTCTCAAAAATGACTTCCTCACTTTGAAATTGACTTTTATTTACTTTAATTCAAAGGTCAAATGGGTGTGTGTCACTCTAAATGAAGGTTATTTGAGATCAGCTAATAGAGGCAGCAATAACTTATACAGATTTTGAATCAAAATATAACAGACCAGCCTTCAACAAAAAGACAGTTTTTTTTGGTCTGTCTTTTTTAATGTTTTTTAAGACTGCCGATCTACGAATCTATTGCGGCTATTTTCTGGCAATCTGCCAGCTATGTTCACTTTTTCAATTTTTTTTTAATCCAGAAATTTTTAGCCAGTTTTTTTGGCTCGTTCACATATCAAAGAAAAACAAAACAAAAAGAAATTTGCCAAGCCAAGAATATTCCCTGCCAAAGAACTGGTACCTAATTAGACCACCCGTGAAAATTTGAAAAAATTCAAGTCATAATAAAAATTGTACAAAATTGTAACTGCAGTAAAAGAAAAATGTTCTAACGAAAAATTGAGAACACTTAAAAGATAAATTGTTTCCTTAGAAACTACACGTGCGCCTAATTACAAAAACGTTTCCTCCTAGCAATTGGAAACAATGAAATGCTGTCAAAGTTTCTGGATTATCTGTCATAGTTCTCAAGAAAAATTGTTTTATACCAACAAAATTGTTATCAATTTGTACCTATAACTTCGAGCACAGGAAGTATTTCAGTTCTCAATTGAATGAAACAAAGCAACAGGCAGTAAATTGCTTAAATTACCCAGAAACCGCAAAGCAGCAATAACCTTGTCCAAAAGTAATACTTACTCCAATTATCGCCAATTCAAATCTCTTAAGAGATGTTAAAACCAAAACAAAAAGCGCGTGAACAAAACAAACAAGCTCGTTTTTCCACATCTTAACTTCTCACGCCCTCAAAAACGGCGTGAAAAAAATCCATTTTCTCTACACTCTAAAGTTCTGTTCAAAGTTCTTTTAAATCAATAGTTTTTTTCACGTAGGATTTTCACGTAGGATCAAAATCGAACCGTAACTGCCTGAAAATCTTTTACTAGAGAGTGCGCAATGACGTCACGCTCGCAAATGCAGTTAGTAACAGGAATAAGTTATTCACAAATTTTGACTTTTTCAGCTTTGCGGTATGAACAAATGTGGAACGAAAAAAAAGCGCGTCAGACAAAACAAAAAAAAATAATAAGGACACCTTAATATAGCTCCGCAGAGCTCCTTAATATAACTTACATCTTGGCAGTTTTGAAAATCGAAATTGTCACGCGCGGCATTGATGTTTATATCCTTTGACCGGTATCTTTCCGTTTGTGCACCCACAGAAGTAATGAACCCACAGTTACAGAGCCCGTACCATTTATAGTAAATGCTCATGTCAATATATGACTCATGCGTATGGGAGCTGCAAATAATATTCAACCACTAAGTCAGCTGGGGGGACAAAACCGGAGAAGATCCCAAGATCGATTAAAAAAATTAATCGAGCCGTTAAAAGACAATTCTCCTATGCTCTTCACAAAATCTTAACGCCTCTTCAAGTCGTAAAAACAGAAAATCACGGCCTCTTCGAGTCGTAAAAAATAGGTAATCATTACTCCTCTCCGAGTCGTAAAAACACGATGTGACCAAATATGGCATTTCGCGAATTTTTGTGGATTTTCTATTAATGAAGTGTTTTGGGTCTCCGACACACAGGAGGGGGAGATATGTAGGATACAGCAGTATTTAGAGGTCAATGTATCAAGTATAATCATTTAAAAGTCGAATCGTTCAAAAAGAAATCGGAAAGGGAGAAGTCATGATTCATATGTCACCACATGTTAGCTTCATAAGCTTTGTTAATTGTCTTTATTACAGTTGATTTATGCTTCCATTACAGTAGGAAAATATCTACCTATTGTTTCAAAGGCAAAGGCGTATTTAAAAATTAAGTTAGGATTCCCCAACTCCTACAGTAATCAAGTTTTCGACGTAATACTACTTAATTGCTTGAATAATACAGCCAAGAACTTCAATCAACGATTTAATTTAACTACATCATTCAAAAAAGCAAAAATAACCAAATATTTTTTAATCAGATTTTGAATTTATTTTATGAGTCTCTGCAATTTCGACTCAACATCAATCTTTCAACAGACCCTGTGGACAATCAATTAAATAACAGATACAAGTATGCATACTGAGAAAAAGCAAAAGAAGCTATTTCTTTTAACAGTGACATGTCAACAGTTATATCTAATTTGGACAAATCTGGCAACCCCACCAAGGTTCTCACTGATGCCATCGGCTCCAATCGGTTCACGGCGGACGCGCTCACAGACAACACAATAAACGAAAAACAAACTCAAGGCGAAAAATGATTTTCAATAAATACCGATCTATCAAATATTGAATTATTTTAGATATACATCCCATATGTCAAGATGAATAAAAGAGCAGTTCCAAAACTTTCGCAATTCAACTATTTTCGTTCACGATTCAGGCAAAAAGCGGTGAATAAGTTCACGGCTTAGAGAGATAAAGGCGAGACCAGACAATACCTGTCATCGCTGTGTACAGATGTTAGAATTTACAGAGGTGTTAAGACAAGTGATAGAAAGTTTACTGCGTACAACGGAATTGAGTCATCAAGTGATTGAGACTGAATAAAATGAACTAAAGTTTGAACAGATTCCCGAATGGGTTGATAGTATAATAATATATGGGTGTTAGTAGTGTTTATAATAGTAGATGAGTCTTGGTTTCAGTTCCTGACGGGTACTTCCGTACCACACCATAGATTTGCTGTAAATGAATAATTATACGAGACACAAAATATGCTCAAAAATTGTACGAATTTAGACACAAAAACAAAAACCTTTAACTGATTCCCGTAGAATGAAACGATTACTTGAACTAATTTTAAGACTGAAGGCCCCCACGAAACTTTAGACACTCGAGGAAATTCAGAAAATAGTACAAAAACTGCTATAAAGCGTCCAAATTGACAAAAATAGCTCTAAAGTTAATCCGAAAGTCTAAAAAAATAAAATGCTTAAAAAACACGTACAATTACTTGCTAACGTCAGTGAGAAAAAAATTTCTTGATGAAAATTTAGCCGAAAACTACAAAATGATTTAAAAAATCGCTCGCTTAGAAAACTTTGTTTCCGCCTATCTCTCTCTCTCTCTCTCAACATTGAATTAACGAAAATCACTCTGAAATTGCTAGCTGCTTTCTGTTTTTGTCTAACAAAATGACTTAAACACTTGTTGACGTGCCGCATGATTTTTATACCTCACCAATTAAGAGGATAGCCAGAAGAATTCCGGAAACGACTCAATTCAGCCTTCGCCAGCAAACTGTCTTTCCAAGTAACTAGTATTTCTCAATTAACCCATCAAAACAGAGAAAACAATCTTTAGTCAAGCAACAAAAATTGCCGAATAATAATAATTTGCAACAAAAATTGCCGAATAATAATAAGTTGCACTAAAAATGGAAGATGCAAATCCATTTTTCACAGCAAAAGTGCACATAAAAGCAAAAACCTTATCTTGCCAGCAAGATTATAAAATTGATCGCACAATGATAGGCAAGCCATTTTGAGCTCACAGGCGTTTCTATATTTTGAGCAAAAACAATAAAAACTAAGAAATTAGAAAAATTAATTTTTGCTTTGTCACATATTTTGTCACACTAAAATATTTACCTATTTTCTGAGTTTTCTATTGTTTTTAAAATAAAGAAATGACTGTGAGCTCACAATGGCTTGCCTAAGATTGTGCGAGCAGTTGTGTAATCTTGATTGCTTGATTGTTTTTTGCTTTTATGTGCCCTTTTGCTGTGAGAAAATGGATTTGCGCTTTCCATTTTTAGTGGAATCTATTATTTGGCTAATTATTAGGATGGTGACCGGTACCTTGTCTTCTATGTTGGGGCTGATCTGTGTAATGGTTGGTTGCTGTTGTTGTTGAATGGCCCGGGTGGGTTCCGTGCTTATGTTTTGTGTTTGTTGTGTAAGCTGCTCTATGTTCCGAACGGGTGCGGATGGAGTTTTTCATGTTGTCTTTGTTTATGGGTGATTTTGCACAATTCGCTCGACGGATCCTCGGCCTTTGTTAGGTGTGTGCATAAAGTCTTTCGGCGAACTTGAAGTGACGATTGTTATCGGGCTTTGTTGTGGCGAGTCGGATACTAGATGGATGACTTCTACCGTATCCGAGTTGTTCCACCTGTCCAGATCAGTGCTTACGATGGAGGAGTATCGTTGTTGCCTTCGTTTCGCTTGTTCGAGTTTCGACTGGGCTAGTGCTGCCTGTTTTGATTTAGCTTCGAATTGTGAAACGTTTGTTCTTTTTGTGGGCTGTTGTGCTTTTCTTCTGGGGCTTCCTGCTTTGCCCTTCCTTTGTTTTTGTTTTTGTTTCGTTGTGGTGTCTTTCTTGGTTGGCTTGGTGGCGGCTTGTTGTGTTTGTCTGCTTGTGCCCGGTTGGGGTTCATCCTGTTGTTGTGTTGACTGTTCCGCTGCCCATTTCTCTTTGTTTCTTCTCATCTAAACAGAATTTCTTAATTTTTTCTCTATTTCTCTTATATTCGCCGACAGTCTTGCACGCTACGAAGTCTATCAGTCTAGGTTTATTTGGGATTGTTTCAGTGGCTATGGCTATGTCGCTTTTTCTGATTACTGTATCTTTTCTTTTTGATGTGTCGATTGTGATTGTGTGGGGTGTGTAATTTGTTATTGTCCCGTCCGGGATTATATTCCATAGCGGTTTTAGTGTGCCTCGTGGTTTTACTCTGCGCATTATTGTTTTTCTTGCTGCTTGGTTTCTTGATTTTACTAATACTGATGTTTTATCTCCGAATGTAATGCTTAGTTTGTCGGGAACGATTTTTATGGGAGAAATGGTCTTACGTTTTTGCGCCGTAGGTGCGCGTTTTGTGGCCAGGGGTTCTTCGTCTGAGTCTGATTCGGCGCCGGGGGACTGGTATTGTATATCCAGATGGGGCTCAGAGTCAGAGTCTTGGTTCCAGATGCCTGCCTCGCTCAGCATGGCCTGCTTCAGTTTCTTCTTGTCTAAATGGAAATTCTTTATTTTATTGTATGATAGGTTTTTGTGGTTTGGCTTTTTTAGTATGTTTGTTAACTGTGTGTTTGCTGTTCTGCCAAAGTGTGCTTCGAACGGAGTGATGCGTGTTGTTGTGTTGGGGATCAGTCTAATGTTTTCTATTATGTGTGTGATTTTATCGGCTACTGTTTCTTTGTCCCATTTGGGATCTATGTTTATTGCCGAAAGTCGTCTTTTTATTGTTTGTATCATACGTTCAACTAGTCCTGTCCCTCTGTGATCTCCTGCTGGGGCTAGGATTAATTTAATGTTGTTATCTTTGCAGAAAATTTCGAAGTTTTTAGATTTGAATGCCTGTGCCTGGTCGCATCTTAGTGATCTTGGTATACCGTGGAATGTCATGTAACTTTTAAGGAACTCAATTGCTGTTTCGGTGTTGCAATTGTGGTATGCCTTTGCGTGGGGGTATCTAGAGAATCTGTCTACCGAGACTAGAATGTATGTGTCTTTGTTATTGTCTAATATTGGTCCTGTGAAGTCTATTTGTACTTCTTCATTAGGTTCTTGTAGGTTGTTTAAATGTGTGTGTTTATTTTTTGGAATGATTGATTTTAAGTTCTTACCGATGGCTGTGCACGGTTTGCATCTTTGTGCCATTATGGCGATCTCCCGGTGTATCCGGGGAAACCAGATAAGTTGCGCCATATACATCATTCCCGCCTGTCCCGTATGGGTTTTGTGGATTGAGTGTAGTGCAATATCGCGTAAATTAGGAGGTATATAAAGTTTGCCGTCATAAAGGATACAGCCGTTTTCATTTAGGGATAGGTCCTTTTTGAGTGTATGCCAATAGCGGGAATAGTTTTTTAGTGCGAGCCAGTCCTGGTTTTGGATCATTTTACGGATCCTATTGCTCTGGTTATCTAGTTTGATCGCTTCGGATATAGAATTTTCGTTCATTACTTTGTGTAAATTTGATAATGGGATGTTGTTTTCCGATTGGGTGTTCTCGAAGGGGTTTTTTACCCGAGTGGGATCTAGAGGGGTTATTCCTTTTCCTAAGTTATTGTCAATATCTGTTTGTGTTGCGGTAGTAACTGATCTTGGGGGGTCTAATTGTCGGGGTTGGTTGCTTACGGTAGTGTTTTCTTGGAGAGGATTCATCTTTTTGACTCGGGGGCGTTTATGGATTGGCTTATCAAAGGTATTAGAATATGGTTTATTTCGGGTACAAACGAATACGTTGGAATTTGTGGGATGATTTGAAGTTGAAGTTCGATGGAAATGTGAATTATAGGAATTTGAATGTGGAATTGTATTTGAAGAATGTAAAGAAATGTTAAGTAAAGAAGAGTTAGAGTGATAGCACGAGTGCGACTGATTTGAACAACAAATTTGGCAAAAAGCGTGTCTGCTTTGTTTGCTTTGCTTACTAGTCTTTCTAACGTCATGCTTTGTGTGCTTTATTGTTTGCGCATTCTGATTGGTTGAAATTCTTTGCGCGTTCTTTAGTGTGTATTTAAATGTGTTTATTAAATTTACTACATAATTTTTGTCGCTCTCGAGCGGTTGGGGTGCTGGAGAGATCGGATATCTGCTAAAATAATCTGCGAATCCCATGTTTTTTCCTGGTACGTGTTGTACTGTGAAGTGAAAAGGTAGTAATCTGTCTACCCAACGGTATTGGGTACCAGTTGTTATCTAAATATTGTTCTAAGCACGCTCCAAGTCCATTTTTACTTGCGTCACATCTGACCCGTGTGGGTTTTGTTGTGTCGAAGTGCTTGTTTTCTATGATCTGTGTTATTGCGGTTTTAATTTTATTGAATGCTAAATCATGTTCGCTTGACCATTTGAGCTTGGAAGCTTTTATGCTGTTTTTCGTTGATAATAATGGTCTCAGGGGTGCTGTTAATTCTGCTAGGTTGGGAATGAATTTTATCATATGGTGTATGCTACCCATGAATGATCTAAGTTGTTTTAACGTGTGGGGTGGGTCCATTTCTGCGATGGATTTTGTTTTCTTTTCGGTTGGGATTATCCCGTTCGGGCTTATTCTGTAACCGAGCCATATGATTTCCGTTTGGGCAAATTCGCATTTGTGAAGGCTTATGGCTAGATTTTCTTTGTCTAGTCTAGATAGTACTTTCATTATTTCTTTTTCATGGTTGTCTAGGGATCCTTTGGTGATAATTATAATATCATCTAAAAAGGCGTGTGCTGAATTTATATTGTTTAATGTATAGTCGATCGCTTTTTGAAATGTTGCAGGCATGTCAGTGAGTCCGTAAAAGCCATTGATGAATCTGTATGTTCCTGTGGCGTTTCCGCCCAGGATATTAAAGTTGCAGTGTTTTTGTGTGTCTTTGTGTAGTGGGATTTGGCTGTATGCATATTTTAAGTCAATTTTTGAGAAGTAAAATGTGCCTGGATTGTTTTTTTGCTCGCTAATTTTTTTGGATATAGTGTCCATTAGGTGGTCAATGCTTTGCATTTGATATTTGTTTTTGTGTATTGCTTCGTTTAGTTCTTTTGAATCGAGTGCTATTTTGATAGAGTTGTCGCTTTTGATCGTGATCACTACCGGGCTTATGAAATACTCGTCTGAGCATTTTTCTAATTTAATTATTTGTTTGTCTTCTATTAGTTTTCATAGTTCTTTTTCGACTTTGTCAATTAGGTGGATGGGTACCCTTCTTCCTTTGTGCTGTGTTGGTTTGAAATATTGCTTAAATGTTGATTTGGCTATGTGGTTTTTTGATTTTCCCAAACGGGTGCATAGGTGTGGGAAATTTTTGAAAATTTTGTGTGTTATTTGTTGTTGGTCCGGATTGATGAAATTAATTGTTTTCTCACCTTGTTTTGTTTGTGTCAGGTGGATCCCCAGTTTTTGTAGTATGTCCCTGCCCAGTAGGTTCACGTTGTTGTGTGGCACTACCAGTATTTCACAGTCTTTTGCTACTGAGTTTCCTGACGAGAGGTGTATCTTGAGTGTGCTGATTATTTTAATTTTATTGTTGTTGAAGCATCGAAATTCTCCTAGTTTGGGTGTGTTGTTTTGTATTTCTTTCCCGAGTTTGTTTATCAAATTGTTTGCTGTTTGTTGTGATATGAAGCTTCTTGGACTTCCTGTGTCGACTAGCCAATGTATCTTACATTTTCCCGATTGGGTCTCTAACCAATATTCTCCCATTTGGGTTTTATTTATCTTGTTAACCTTTGTTTGTTTCCAGTCCCATTTAACTAGATTGATTGTGTTCCAGTCGTCCATCATTTACCTTATGTAGCATGCGCTCTCTGGGTCGAAGGATTCATCTTCTTCTGATTTGTTGCTTTCTGCATTTGATATGTCCTCTGTAGAAGTTGTTTTAATGTTTCTTACTCTTCTTGTGTTTGGGTGGTAAATGTTGTTTTGATTAGTCGATGCTGTGCTTCTGTTTTGTGTATTGTTTCTGTTTGGTGGTTTTTGTGTTGGTCTGGGTGGCATTTCAGCTCTGCACATTTTGGCATAGTGGCCTATTTTCTTACAAATCCTGCATACCTCGTTCTTTGCTGGACAATTACTAAGATGCCCGGGTATAAATTTGTATCCGCATTTCCAGCAGTCTGGGATTGGTCCTGATTTTGGTGTTTGTAGTATACCTGTGCGTTGTTGTATATTTTGTCTGGAATGTGTATTGTTGCGTCTTATGTATTGTACGTCTGAGTGTCCTTGTGAGATCATTTCGAATTGCGATCTGCTTGTGTTTGTCATCTTTTGTTGGTTTTCTTGGCCTCTTTCTCTTGCCAGTGCATATTGTAATGTTCCGATCGGGTCTCGGTCTTCCGATAATGGGTCCATTTGAATTTGTGGGTTTCTCATGCCTTGAATGAAGTTGCTTTTTACTAGACTGTCTTCTAGGTCTTCCCAGTTGCAAAGTGCTGCTTTTTGTTTGATTCTTGAATGGAATTTTTCCAGTGATTCGTTTTGTTCTTGTTTACAGTTAAAGAATTGGTAGCGGTCAAATGTTTCATTTCTCACTTCTCTAAATGTTTCCTTTAATTGTTCGACAAATGCATCTGTTGTGCATTTTGACATTTCCGTGTGGGGATTTCTTTGATGAAATATGTTGGTAGCCTCTTGGCCTAGGGAAAGATAAATGAGGCTTTTTATTTTTGTGTCGGCCTCGTCCCACGGGATGTTGTCTACATAGGGGCCTTTGTCTTCCACTGCTAAACATTGATTTTGCCAGTCAACTTTTCTTTTAATGTTGCGCTGTTCTCGTTGCCTTTTCTCGGCTGTTGTTTCGTCTGATGTGGGAGGTTCATAAAGGGGCTCGCGTGGGTAATCGAGTTCTGCGTTTTGTGTTCTGGGTCTAAGTAGTTTTTCTACTTGTATATTTTCCTTGGCTGTTATGGCCAGTTTTACTGTTTCAAACCATTTTTCCCACACTATATTTGGTTGTGGTCTGTTATCCCAATATAATGTTACCCCTATTGGAGATTTAGCTATTGCTGATTGCGCCATGTCAAGATGAATAAATGAACAGTTCCAAAACTTTCGCAATTCAACTATTTTCGTTCACGATTCAGGCAAAAAGCGGTGAATAAGTTCACGGCTTAGAGAGATAAAGGCGAGACCAGACAATACCTGTCATCGCTGTGTACAGATGTTAGAATTTACAGAGGTGTTAAGACAAGTGATAGAAAGTTTACTGCGTACAACGGAATTGAGTCATCGAGTGATTGAGACTGAATAAAATGAACTAAAGTTTGAACAGATTCCCGAATGGGTTGATAGTATAATAATATATGGGTGTTAGTAGTGTTTATAGTAGTAGATGAGTCTTGGTTTCAGTTCCTGACGGGTACTTCCGTACCACACCATAGATTTGCTGTAAATGAATAATTATACGAGACACAAAATATGCTCAAAAATTGTACGAATTTAGACACAAAAACAAAAACCTTTAACTGATTCCCGTAGAATGAAACGATTACTTGAACTAATTTTAAGACTGAAGGCCCCCACGAAACTTTAGACACTCGAGGAAATTCAGAAAATAGTACAAAAACTGCTATAAAGCGTCCAAATTGACAAAAATAGCTCTAAAGTTAATCCGAAAGTCTAAAAAAAATAAAATGTTTAAAAAACACGTACAATTACTTGCTAACGTCAGTGAGAAAAAATTTCTTGATGAAAATTTAGCCGAAAACTACAAAATGATAAAAAAAAATCGCTCGCTTAGAAAACTTTGTTTCCGCCTATCTCACTCTCTCTCTCTCTCTCAACATTGAATTAACGAAAATCACTCTGAAATTGCTAGCTGTTTTCTGTTTTTGTCTAACAAAATGACTTAAACACTTGTTGACGTGCCGCATGATTTTTATACCTCACCAATTAAGAGGATAGCCAGAAGAATTCCGGAAACGACTCAATTCAGCCTTCGCCAGCAAACTGTCTTTTCAAGTAACTAGTATTTCTCAATTAACCCATCAAAACAGAGAAAACAATCTTTAGTCAAGCAACAAAATTTGCCGAATAATAATAATTTGCAACAAAAATTGCCGAATAATAATAAGTTGCACTAAAAATGGAAGATGCAAATCCATTTTTCACAGCAAAAGTGCACATAAAAGCAAAAACCTTATCTTGCCAGCAAGATTATAAAATTGATCGCACAATGATAGGCAAGCCATTGTGAGCTCACAGGCGTTTCTATATTTTGAACAAAAACAATAAAAACTAAGAAATTAGAAAAATTAATTTTTACTTTGTCACATATTTTGTCACACTAAAATATTTACCTATTTTCTGAGTTTTCTATTGTTTTTAAAATAAAGAAATGACTGTGAGCTCACAATGGCTTGCCTAAGATTGTGCGAGCAGTTGTGTAATCTTGATTGCTTGATTGTTTTTTGCTTTTATGTGCCCTTTTGCTGTGAGAAAATGGATTTGCGCTTTCCATTTTTAGTGGAATCTATTATTTGGCTAATTTTTTAAAGCTTGACTTAAAATCGATATCTCTGCTTTGATGGGTTATTTGAGAGATACTAGTTACTTGAAAGGATAGTTTGCTGGCAAAGACTAGTTCGAGTCGTTTTCTGAAATCGTCTGCATCTTAATTAGTGACTTCTTGTTGCAGGGTATAGAAACTCATGCGGCACGCCAAAGCAAGTGTTTAACTCATTCTCATGAGCAAAACAGACCCATCACCGTAAAACCAGTAATGGGAAAAATTAACGGGGCCCCTGAAAACGAATTTGAGAAGTCGACCAAAAGAAGTTCGACTCGAAGCTCTTCGTAATAAAGCGATCAAGTTTGAAGAGAGTCAGGAAAAAATATGTATTTAACTTCAGTTTTTGGCGTATATTGAAGTTAGAAAGGGTCACCATCGTAGGGGTTGGGGAATCCGAACTTAATATTCGAATTTGCCTTTGAAACAATAAGAATGTTTTTT
This sequence comes from Convolutriloba macropyga, assembly GCF_964194025.1. NCBI lineage: Eukaryota > Metazoa > Xenacoelomorpha > Acoela > Convolutidae > Convolutriloba > Convolutriloba macropyga. The sequence continues at coordinate 55,907,854 of NC_134476.1, read as the reverse complement.
CTGTAATGGAAGCATATAGACAAATCAACTGTAATAGAGACAATGAACAAAGCTTATGAAGCTAAAAGGTGGTTACGTATAAATCGTGACTTCTACACTTCCGATTTTTTGAACGATTCGACTTTTCTTCAATGATTATATTTGATAAACTGACCTTTAAATGCTACTGTATCCTACACATCTCCCCCCTTACTGTGTGTCGGGAAAAACACTCATTTATTGAAAATTCATCAACTTCGCAAAATACCATAACTACTGTAGAATTTTCACCAAAATTCGGAAAACACCCAGAATATCGTAGAATATCCACCAAAATGAAACTCATTTCGTTCCGTAGGTCGTTAACATCGTCCACTAACTTGTCCAAATGGCCCAGTAGGTTGTCCACATCGCCCAAAAATAAAACAAACGAAATTATTCAAAATTAACTAAAATGTTCCTTACATACTAAAATATTCTAAAATTATCAAAATTAAAGCAAAATAAACATGGAAAACAAGTTAAGTGTTTTGATGTCAATTAATTGTTGCAAATGAGTCAAATATGATGAATGGGGCCAATTTCTGTTTCTATAAAGTGACAGAATGTGCTAAAATGGATGAAATTGGCCAAGATTTGGGAAAATTTTGTACTTTTCCTGACGAAACTTGAGTTGAGATTTTTTGCTCTTGTAAATGATAGCAATTTTAATTAACGACAGTTCAAAGGGGACCAAGGGACAACATACTAATAAATAACCGAAAAAATAAATGGAGAGAAGAAAAATGTTGCAAATTTACCTGCAAAAGTTGCAATTATGTCGAAATAAAGGCAAAATAGTTCAACTAGAGATACTAGTTACTTGAAAGGATAATTTGCTGGCGAAGGCTAGTTCGAGTCGTTTTCTGAAATCTTCTTGCCATCTTCTTAATTGGTGACTTCTTGTTGCAGGGTATAGAAACTCATGCGGCACGCCAAAGCAAAAGTAACTCATTCTCATGAGCAAAACAGACCCATCACCGTAAAACCAGTAATGGGAAAAATTAACGGGGCCCCTGAAAACGAATTTGAGAAGTCGACCAAAAGAAGTTCGACTCGAAGCTCTTCGTAATAAAGCGATCAAGTTTGAAGAGAGTCAGGAAAAAATATGTATTTAACTTCAGTTTTTGGCGTATATTGAAGTTAGAAAGGGTCACCATCGTAGGGGTTGGGGAATCCCAACTTAATATTCGAATTTGCCTTTGAAACAATAAGAATGTTTTTTCTGTAATGGAAGCATATAGACAAATCAACTGTAATAGAGACAATGAACAAAGCTTATGAAGCTAAAACGTGGTTACATATAAATCATGACTTCTACACTTCCGATTTTTTGAACGATTCGACTTTTCTTCAATGATTATATTTGATAAACTGACCTTTAAATGCTACTGTATCCTACACATCTCCCCCCTTACTGTGTGTCGGGAAAAACACTCATTTATTGAAAATTCATCAACTTCGCAAAATACCATAACTACTGTAGAATTTTCACCAAAATTCGGAAAACACCCAGAATATCGTAGAATATCCACCAAAATGAAACTCATTTCGTTCCGTAGGTCGTTAACATCGTCCACTAACTTGTCCAAATGGCCCAGTAGGTTGTCCACATCGCCCAAAAATAAAACAAACGAAATTATTCAAAATTAACTAAAATGTTCCTTACATACTAAAATATTCTAAAATTATCAAAATTAAAGCAAAATAAACATGGAAAACAAGTTAAGTGTTTTGATGTCAATTAATTGTTGCAAATGAGTCAAATATGATGAATGGGGCCAATTTCTGTTTCTATAAAGTGACAGAATGTGCTAAAATGGATGAAATTGGCCAAGATTTGGGAAAATTTTGTACTTTTCCTGACGAAACTTGAGTTGAGATTTTTTGCTCTTGTAAATGATAGCAATTTTAATTAACGACAGTTCAAAGGGGACCAAGGGACAACATACTAATAAATAACCGAAAAAATAAATGGAGAGAAGAAAAATGTTGCAAATTTACCTGCAAAAGGTGCAATTATGTCGAAATAAAGGCAAAATAGTTCAACTAGAGATACTAGTTACTTGAAAGGATAATTTGCTGGCGAAGGCTAGTTCGAGTCGTTTTCTGAAATCTTCTTGCCATCTTCTTAATTGGTGACTTCTTGTTGCAGGGTATAGAAACTCATGCGGCACGCCAAAGCAAAAGTAACTCATTCTCATGAGCAAAACAGACCCATCACGGTAAAACCAGTAATGAAAAAAAATAACGGGGCCCCTGAAAACGTAATTTGAGAAGTTGACCAAAGAAGTTCGACTAGAAGCTCTTCGTAATAAAGCGATTAAGTTTGAAGAGAGTCAAGGAAAAATATGTATTTAACTTCCGTATTAGGCATATATTAAAGTTTAAAGTTAAGGAGGTTCACCATCGTAGGAGTTGGGGAATCCCAACTTAATATTCGAATACGCCTTTGCCTTTGAAACAATAAGATTTTGTTTTTTTTGTAATGGATGCGTATAGACAAATCAACTGTAATAGAGACAATTAACAAAGCTTATGAAGCTAAAAGGTGGTTACGTATAAATCGTGACTTCTACACTTCCGATTTCTTTTTGAACGATTCGACTTTTCTTCAATGATTATATTTGATACACTGATTTTTAAATGCTACTGTATCCTACACATCTCTCCCCTTCCTTTGTGCTGGGAAAACAAAAAACACTCATTAATTGAAAATAATTAAATTCGCAAAATACCATAACTACTGTAGAATTTTCACCAAAATTCAGAAAACGCCCAGAATATCGTAGAATATCCACCAAAATGAAACTCATTTCGTTCCGTAGGTTGTTCACATCGTCCATTAACTTGTCCACATGGCCCAGTAGGTTGTCCACATCGCCCAAAAATAAAACAAACGAAATTATTCAAAATTAACTAAAATGTTCCTTATATACTAAAATATTCTAAAATTATCAAAATTAAAGCAAAATAAACATGGAAAACAAGTTAAGTGTTTTGATGTCAATTAATTGTTGCAAATGAGTCAAATATGGTGAATGGGGCCAATTTCTGTTTCTATAAAGTGACACAATGTGCTAAATTGGATGAAATTGGCCAAGATTTGGGAAAATTTTGTACTTTTCCTGACGAATATTGAGTTGAGATTTTTTGCTCTTGTAAATTATAGCAATTTTAATTAACGACAGTTCAAAGGGGACCAAGGGACAACATACTAATAAATAACCGAAAAAAATAAATGGAGAGAAGAAAAATGTTGCAAATTTACCTGCAAAAGGTGCAATTATGTCGAAATAAAGGCAAAATAGTTCAACTAGAGATACTAGTTACTTGAAAGGATAATTTGCTGGCGAAGGCTAGTTCGAGTCGTTTTCTGAAATCTTCTTGCCATCTTCTTAATTGGTGACTTCTTGTTGCAGGGTATAGAAACTCATGCGGCACGCCAAAGCAAAAGTAACTCATTCTCATGAGCAAAACAGACCCATCACGGTAAAACCAGTAATGAAAAAAAATAACGGGGCCCCTGAAAACGAATTTGAGAAGTTGACCAAAGAAGTTCGACTAGAAGCTCTTCGTAATAAAGCGATTAAGTTTGAAGAGAGTCAAGGAAAAATATGTATTTAACTTCCGTATTAGGCATATATTAAAGTTTAAAGTTAAGGAGGGTCACCATCGTAGGAGTTGGGGAATCCCAACTTAATATTCGAATACGCCTTTGCCTTTGAAACAATAAGATTTTGTTTTTTTTTGTAATGGATGCGTATAGACAAATCAACTGTAATAGAGACAATTAACAAAGCTTATCAAGCTAAAAGGTGGTTACGTATAAATCGTGACTTCTACACTTCCGATTTCTTTTTGAACGATTCGACTTTTCTTCAATGATTAGATTTGATACACTGATTTTTAAATGCTACTGTATCCTACACATCTCTCCCCTTCCTGTGTGTTGCGAAAACAAAAAACACTCATTAATTGAAAATAATTAAATTCGCAAAATACCATAACTACTGTAGAATTTTCACCAAAATTCAGAAAACGCCCAGAATATCATAGAATATCCACCAAAATGAAACCCAGTTTGTTCCGTAGGTTGTTCACATCGTCCAGTAACTTGTCCACATGACCCATTAGGTTGTCCACATCGCCTAAAGATAAAACAATTGAAATTATTCAAAATTAACTAAAATTTTCCTAATATACTAAAATATTCTAAAATTATCAAATTTAAAGCAAAATAAACATGGAAAACAAGTGTTTTAATGTCAATTAATTGTTGCAAATGAGTCATATATGATGAATGGGGCCAATTTCTGTTTCTATAAAGTGACAGAATGTGCTAAAATGGATGAAATTGGCCAAGATTTGGGAAAATTTTGTACTTTTCCTGACGAAACTTGAGTTGAGATTTTTTGCTCTTGTAAATGATAGCAATTTTAATTAACGACAATTCAAAGGGGACCAAGGGACAAAAAACTAATAAATAACCGAAAAAAATAAATGGAGAGAAGAACAATGTTGCAAATTTACCTGCAAAAGCTGCAATTATGTCGAAATAAAGGCAAAATAGTTCAACTAGAGATAATAGTTACTTGAAAGGATATTTTGCTGGCGAAGGCTAGTTCGAGTCGTTTTCTGAAATCTTCTTGCCATCTTCTTAATTGGTGACTTCTTGTTGCAGGGTATAGAAACTCATGCGGCACGCCAAAGCAAAAGTTTAACTCATTCTCATGAGGTAAAAACAGTAATGGAAAAAAATAACGAGGCCCCTGAAAACGAATTTGAGAAGTTGACCAAAGAAGTTCGACTGGAAGCTCTTCGTAATAAAGCGATTAAGTTTGAAGAGAGTCAAGGAAAAATATGTATTTAACTTCAGTTTTTGGCGTATATTGAAGTTAGAAAGGGTCACCATCGTAGGGGTTGGGGAATCCCAACTTAATATTCGAATTTGCCTTTGAAACAATAAGAATGTTTTTTTCTGTAATGGAAGCATATAGACAAATCAACTGTAATAGAGACAATGAACAAAGCTTATCAAGCTAAAACGTGGTTACATATAAATCATGACTTCTACACTTCCGATTTTTTGAACGATTCGACTTTTCTTCAATGATTATATTTGATAAACTGACCTTTAAATGCTACTGTATCCTACACATCTCCCCCCTTACTGTGTGTCGGGAAAAAACACTCATTTATTGAAAATTCATCAACTTCGCAAAATACCATAACTACTGTAGAATTTTCACCAAAATTCGGAAAACACCCAGAATATCGTAGAATATCCACCAAAATGAAACTCATTTCGTTCCGTAGGTCGTTCACATCGTCCACTAACTTGTCCAAATGGCCCAGTAGGTTGTCCACATCGCCCAAAAATAAAACAAACGAAATTATTCAAAATTAACTAAAATGTTCCTTATATACTAAAATATTCTAAAATTATCAAAATTAAAGCAAAATAAACATGGAAAACAAGTTAAGTGTTTTGATGTCAATTAATTGTTGCAAATGAGTCAAATATGATGAATGGGGCCAATTTCTGTTTCTATAAAGTGACAGAATGTGCTAAAATGGATGAAATTGGCCAAGATTTGGGAAAATTTTGTACTTTTCCTGACGAAACTTGAGTTGAGATTTTTTGCTCTTGTAAATGATAGCAATTTTAATTAACGACAGTTCAAAGCGGACCAAGGGACAACATACTAATAAATAACCGAAAAAAATAAATGGAGAGAAGAAAAATGTTGCAAATTTACCTGCAAAAGGTGCAATTATGTCGAAATAAAGGCAAAATAGTTCAACTAGAGATACTAGTTACTTGAAAGGATAATTTGCTGGCGAAGGCTAGTTCGAGTCGTTTTCTGAAATCTTCTTGCCATCTTCTTAATTGGTGACTTCTTGTTGCAGGGTATAGAAACTCATGCGGCACGCCAAAGCAAAAGTAACTCATTCTCATGAGCAAAACAGACCCATCACGGTAAAACCAGTAATGAAAAAAAATAATGGGGCCCCTGAAAACGAATTTGAGAAGTTGACCAAAGAAATTCGACTAGAAGCTCTTCGTAATAAAGCGATTAAGTTTGAAGAGAGTCAAGGAAAAATATGTATTTAACTTCCGTATTAGGCATTTATTCAAGTTTAAAGTTAAGGAGGGTCACCATCGTAGGAGTTGGGGAATCCCAACTTAATATTCGAATACGCCTTTGCCTTTGAAACAATAAGATTTTGTTTTTATTGTAATGGATGCATATAGACAAATCAACTGTAATAGAGACAATTAACAAAGCTTATGAAGCTAAAAGGTGGTTACGCATAAATCGTGACTTCTACACTTCCGATTTCTTTTTGAACGCCCAAAAATAAAACAATTGAAATTATTCAAAATTAACTAAAATGTTCCTAATATACTAAAATATTCTAAAATTATCAAAATTAATGCAAAATAATCATGGAAAACGAGTTAAGTGTTTTGATGTCAATTAATTGTTGCAAATGAGTCAAATATGATGAATGGGGCCAATTTCTGTTTCCATTAGGTGACAGAATGTGCTAAAATGGATGAAATTGGCCAAGATTTGGGAAAATTTAGTACTTTTCCTGACGAAACTTGAGTTGAGATTGTTTGCTCTTGTAAATGATAGCAATTTTAATTAACGACAGTTCAAAGGGGACCAAGGGACAACATACTAATAAATAACCGAAAAAAATAGATGGGGAGAAGAACAATGTTGCAAACTTACCTGCAAAAGCTGCAATTATGTCGAAATACAGGCAAAATAGTTCAAGGGCTGCCCAATTTCAGACTCTATGCGCACATGCTTGATACTGAGAGTGCTCTTGCACGCTGAGCAATTCGATGAGGCAGTTTTTGTTACATTTGAACATTGCTCGATTATATGGCTCCTTACAAAGACAATAGCGCTCTTGTAAAATTGATTTTGTCGCACAATTGCTGTTAATTTGGCTCTTTTGCATAATTTTTCGATTGTTGGCTCTCTTTAACGGCTGGAGGCAATTTGCATATGTTTTAGCTTTTTACTAACTGTTTCGCGCAAAGCATTCACTTTTGTTTGGGTTTTTATTCTATGAGGAGAAGCTGGCACTGGTGTTGGCATTGGTTTGTTCTGTTGGCATTGTAGACATTCTTTGCCCAAAAATATGATTTTTTGTCCAGCTTTTGGCCAGGTAAATCTTGCTAGAATAATCTTTTTTGTATTTTTCCAATCAGGTTGACATAAATGGAACAATAGTGCTCTTGTAAAAATTGATTTTGTCTCACAGTTAATGTTAATTTGGCTCTTGCAAATTTTTTTGATGTTTGGCGCTTTTTAACGGCTGAAGGAAATTTGCATTGTTTTAGCTTTTGTATACTAACTGTTTGGCTCAAAGCATTTGCTTTTTTGCGCTGTGTTCAAGTCATGATTGCAAGACTGCTTCATGTAGACCATAATAAAAAGCTTCTAATGGCTGTTTCTTCCCGATCATCAGGCAGCCAAACATGAGAAAGTTCAGAAAGTTCTTTCGGAACAAAAACATTGTATTTGGAAATAAACAGTCTAGATGACGTTGTAGCTGGCGAATATAGTCAAAATACAATTTTTTGAATTGTTTTGTGAACTATTGAATTTGGGATTAGAGCGTCAAGACATGTGGCTGATAATGCAGATATTCCATTTTCGTCTGGTTTAATTTGGATTTGAAACAGAACAATCGGCAATGAATCACTTAGCCGATTTTAAGTTTTCTCAAGCCGATTTGCGCTTCTTTAAATTTTCTACGGAACCTTGCCATCTGGCCATTTGATTTAGGATGATAAGCAATTGTTCTTAGCTGTCAAAGCCAATAGTTTTCTATAGGCATTGGAAAAGTTCACTTTTGAATTGAGAACCTTTGTCTGTTATGTATAAAGGCGCGCCAAATCTAGAAAATCACGAACTTAGAAAGGCATCACTTATAACATCAACTGTCTTTGATGATACAGGTTGTGCTTCAAACCATTTTCTTATTCTTTCGAAAAATGTTGTTAGATACCTATGAGGAGAATCTGGAACTGCTGAAAGTGGTCCCACAAGTCTTGAAGTATGTGACTAAACCTGGTATTAATGTCATTAAATGGCATATCTTAGATTTTGTGTGTCATGAAATTTTGTCCTTTTGGCATTGAAGACATTCTTTGCCCGAAAATTTGATGTTCTCCAGCTTTTGGCCATATAAATCCGTTATAACGTAGAAGAAAGTATCTCTTTGCCAGTATTAACCTCCTGTACTCTGTTGAAATATTCAATAATTATTTGAATACGAAAATCTTTTCTTTGTATTTTTGCTTATTCTGGCGAATCGAAAACTACGATATAGACGCCAGATATATTTTGATGTTGTTCATTAGTATCTACTGAAGCACAAGATAAACAGTCGGCAACAGTGTTTTCCGACCCAGATGAACTGTGAATGTCATCTGTATGTTCAGCTATAACAGAATGCTGTCTGGCTTGTCGAGGACTTTGTTTATTGGATGCGCTGATTCGATAAAGTGCAGGCTATGGTCTTGTGGCCCGTAAAAACAACATTTTTTCTGCATTCTAAAAGTTTAACGGTTGCGGCTTACCTTGCAATTAATTCTTCGAATGTGCTGTAATTACGTTCTGCTTGTGTTCGGCGTCTTGAGAAAAGTGCATGTGGTCGGGTTTTTGTCCGAACTCGATACCACTTTGAGAGCTGGAACAATAGTTGTTTCTGAATCGTCAGTTGTTAATGACAATGTGGGATCTGGTGATATACGGTGAAGTAACGATGTGGTCAAGGCATCTTTAAGTGCGCTAAAAGATTCTGAATGCAGGGGAAGCCATTAAGTGGGTTCATGGCATTCAAAAACAAATGAGTTTTGTATTGGCTGACTTAATTAGAACTTGTTGTAAGTGCTCAATAGTTTGTGCATTTTGCGGAATATGCTTCCTGTAAAACGAAAATGTTCAATCTTTCTCAGGAGCACTGTGATTCTTGGGTTCTTCTAACCAATCAAGCTTTCAATCTTTAATACAAGTGGTTGAATTCCGTCAGAAGTCTTAACTCAACATCTGCATTTAGTTAGGTTTACACGCAAGCCATATTCATTTAATTTTTTTTAACAGGCGATCAAGTGTTTCAAGATGCGACTCGTTATCAGAGGACGCTACCAATACGTAGTCTGAGTACACAATCACATCTGAGTTATTCATCAACGTTGTGAATGAATCGTTGAAATGTCCTGCATATTTCAGAACGAATGGCGTTCTGATAAATTCTAACAAACCAAAAAGTCTAGTGGAAGCTGTCTTTTCTATGTCATCTGGGTGAATCGGTATCTGATGGTATGCTTTTCCAAGTCAAGTTTGCTAACAAATTTTTTGTCATTAAGTTCAACCATTGAAAGATGAGTCATTGGATAACTATTTCTGACGATTGTGATTTAGATTGATGGTCACCGCAGGCTCTCCAATCGCCAGTTTTTGTTCTTCGAAACCATATGCAAAGGTGATGAGTATGGACTCTTAGATGGCAGTATTATACCAAGCCGTTGCTTTTCATCAAAGACAGTTTTTAGCAGTTTTTAGTTTTTATGTAGTCAACTATCTTGGTTTAAAGAGAACTTGTTTACTGTATGTTTCAATTTTGTGCACTGTTTTGTTTTGCTTAGACATCAAAATTAACGTAAGCTCAAACATCAGAATTCTTTTCCATAATTGCATCTCCATTGACTGTTTCCATTGAAGTTTTGTTACAGTAGGAGTTAAGAAGTTTGTATTAACATAGCTTGCAAAATTATTGATGTCATTGAAACTGTGTCTGCTTTGAAATCAATTGAATTGTTTCGTAATTTGACGGATATGCGAATGCAGAGATTACCACTAGAGATTTCCGCTGACAAACTAGGGGTTACTAGTTTCAAGGATTTGCTGGAGAGCTTGGTCGACACCGTTGCTCTAGTTTTGGCTTTTGTCTTGGCCACTGACCATGATTCATGATTTTTTTCAGAAAAATAGAGATGACAGCAACGAATTTTTCGTATTTGAGCTGCTGTGAAAGGTCTGTGTTTTCTCGATTAATCTGTTTGACATTGATTAGTTTACAGATTGGTTGTTTTTCGTCAAATGCGGTTTATACAATGGTCTTGTTTGCATCTGCTGTGAAGAGGCTGGCTTTCGTCAAGCTTTCGTTGAATTCTCATCAAGCACAATGAAGATTTTTGACCGTCCAATGTAATCACTCCCAGGGCTTCGTCAGTCATTTCTTGTTTTGACTGCTGGTAAAAGCCGCAGATATGATCTCTGATGTCTCTATTATATGCCCATTGGAAGATTGATTGCAACGTCTTCAAGAGTTGCAGCAGGTATGTGATGAAATCAAATACCCGTAAGGACAAATTGAGATTCATTTTGATGGGAATATACTCAAGGATTTGACTTTGGAAAACGGGAATTTTCACAGAATCTCTTCCAACGTAGCCACTTGAAGCTAAACGATGTTGAGCTGGCAATATATTTAGATCTACTGCTCCAACCCGAACCTGTACCTACCAAAACCGATCTCGAACCTAGCGTACCCAACCCCACAAAGCTGTGACTACGGGGCCACCCCTCGAACCATCCATCACCGTGGAACCATTAATGGGGAAAAATAACGGGGGCCCGGAAAAGAAACAATTTTAAATCGAGAAAAGAAGTTCGACTGATGTTTTTTTTAATAAAGCAATTAAGTTTGAATAGCGTGAGGGAAAAAATAGGTATTTAGCTTCCGTATTAGGCGTGTAATAGTTAAGGGTCATCATTGTAAGATTTGGGGAATCCTAACTTCATATTGAAATGCGCCTTTCCCTTTGAAACAATAGGTATATATTTTTACATTAATGGAAGCATATAGAGAAGTCAACTGTAATAAAGACAATCAGCAAAGCTTATGAAGCTAAATTGTGTTTACAGATAATTCATGACTTCTACATTTCAAATTTTATTTTGAACGATTTGACTTTTCTTACATGATTATACTTGTTACAATGACCTCTAATTACTACTTATCCTACATTACATTTTATTGTTAATTTGGTTTCGTTCTCATCAACTGTAAGGCTTAATAACTTCAATATATTCAGCTCACTCCATTGACATTTCTTGCGTCCGACCCATTTGACTTTTTGGCCTCAGAAACGGGTAAACAATTAGAGCCCAGAGGGTATTTAGTTCTCTGAGAGCCGTACAGCTTACTAGTCCCTAAGAATGCTATTCACCGAAACTGGCGAAGAGATATAAATTCATGATGTGAAGTTCGGTTCGTTGAGTTTGACCCGCCCCGACTACGTTATGTTATTGTTTTGTTCGTAAAGTTAAATACTGATGGATTGTATGCCAAGGAGATTGTTGGCACTGCACTTCTTGTTCTACGCACAGTACCATGCGAGGGTCCTCTTTTTCCATTCAAACTATCTACAGCCCCTAGCGCTTTCATATTTTGCTTTTGAATCAATCTGTATTTCTAAGCAAGAGGCATGATTCGTGGCATTTTTGTTTAAGTTTTGCGGTTTGTTTTTTCCAAAGGAGCCCAAAGTAAAGCAAAATAGTTTTCGTCAGATGTTGTAGAGCAATTCATGCGACGCTTGTAATTGCTTTATATGTGAACTTAGTGGAAGACTTTGTAGCAATTATATTAGTCATGTCGGTCT
>NC_134476.1:55875973-55895938 GCF_964194025.1 Convolutriloba macropyga | reverse complement strand
ACATACATAACAATACATACATACATACATACATACATACATACATACATACATACATACATACATACATACATACATACATACATACATACATACATACATACATACATACATACATACATACATACATACATACATACATACATACATACATACATACAAACATACATACAAACATACATACAAACATACATACAAACATACATACATACATACATACAAACATACATACATACATACATACATACATACATACATACATACATACATACATACATACATACATACATACATACATTACATACATACATACATACATACATACATACATACTACATACATACATACATACATACATACATACATACATACATACATACATACATACATACATACATACATACATACATACATACATACATACATACATACATACATACATACATACATACATACATACCATACATACATACATACATACATACTTACATACATACTTACATACATACTTACATACATACTTACATACTTACATACATACATACATACATACATACATACATACATACATACATACATACATACATACATACATACATACATACATACATACATACATACATACATACATACATACATACATACATACATACATACATACATACATACATACATACATACATACATACATACATACATACATACATACATACATACATACATACATACATACATACATACATACATACATACATACATACATACATACATACATACATACATACATACATACATACATACATACATACATACATACATACATACATACATACATACCATACATACATACATACATACATACATACATACATACATACATACATACATACATACATACATACATATACATACATACGTACAGAAGGATAAAAAACCCAGAGTTGTACAAGAAAACAAGTTTTTACCTAAGTATGTACACAATTATGGTCATAATCACTTATGTCCATAAATGCATACATAAATTGGTGAAAATAACAGTAAAACAACTAACCTGTTAGTAGATGTATAAAGTCACTAATGATATATTATTTAGAGAGTCATCAGATCATGTCCAAACATGTTCAGGGTCACAAAACTTTCCAAAATTAATTGACCAATCGGAGTGCTTGATTTATTATTCAAGTTGACAACCAATCAGAATTGAAAGATTTATAAACAAAAACTCTAAACGCTCACGTTCAGTAAACAGTAAATAATGAACACAATAGGAACAAAAGACATCAAGCTCATTCATGAGAAAGTTTTATCACTGAGAGGTAACATAAATTATACACACATATCTTATCGACAATTATATTTCGTAGCTGCTTGTTCTTTGTTAGATCCAGAAGTTGACGGAGAAATAGCACTTAAATTTAGACCCTATGGTGGTTTCATTGGAATTGATAATTCAAGACTAGATCCTTTATTGAAACGGAGCAAAGTGCTACGGCTTCATGCTGCATTGCATGACGCCGCTGGATTTATGAAAGATTGCAGAAACAAAGGCCCTGGATATGTTTACGCTTTCCGTTACTCACCAGTAAACAATTGTCTTTTTGGACACTTGACAGGAATTTTATTCATTCTTTCAGTGAAAATTTTTCATTCACAATTGTTTCGTGAATTGGAATGCTAGAAAATTTTGGCAGCAAAACCACAAATATTATTGTCCTCGATCTCGAAGGTTTCAAACTCAAGTCACTTGGATTCATTATAAAAGAACTCAGTTTGTGTTCCAGTTACAACGATACAATATTTTTCAAACCGCCCTTAAATTCACTGATTTACCCGCACACGATAGACAAACTGTTATTTGGTTGACCAATAACCTACACGGTCTTGATTGGGACGAAGGTGATATACCTTACTGTGATTTGAAAACAATCTGTCTGAGTTTCAGTTTCCGATTCACAAGGAAAAACTTTTTTGCCAAAGGCATTGAAAAGTGTGAGCTCCTCAGTAAGCTTTTACAAAAAACTGTTTATAATCTGGAGGATCTAAATTGTCCCCGAATCTCAGAGATAATATCAGAAGAACAAGTTCCCTCCTGTTATCTTCATTCAAACTTTCGTTCAACAAACGATCAATTATCAAATCACTGCGCGGAACGTAAAGCAAGAATATTATTACAGTGGACACAAAGTGATGCACAGAGAAGACACGGCAACTTTAACAACTTATCTGTCAGACAACTTGAAGATATTCACTTGCTTGACTCCACTTGACGATCAACCGATTGTAATATTCAATAGAGTTCAGGATCCCTCTCCACCAATACAGAATAATTTTTCAAGTGATCAACAGAACCGAGCGAACTATCTCAACAATAAGCCAAACACAGCACAACAACCGCGTTACAACCCGCTTTATAGCGCAGCAGCAAAACGTTATTTTGCAACCATTACTCTTTCTCCCGACGAGCTAGACAGCTTTAGGGCTTTCCTGCCCGTGATAGATAATTTCTATCACTTCCAACTGTACGTAAAAAAATAAACAGAGAGCTCGAGAACATCGGAATCAGTTCAATTATGGCTATGAACAAAACAAACGAGAAGCTTATACAGTCCCCCATCGAGCAGCGAATCCCACGTTGGAAGCAATGGGCGGACAAAAAAGTTCCTCAATTTAGATTGAAAAAAACACCACCAGAACGTGAGCTGTCACTTAATGAGATGCCGAATGAGTTGCGGTTATATGTCTTGGAGCACCCCGAAGTTGAAAAAATCTTCAATCAACCATCGTTCAAGGAAAATGACTCATCAACTGTTTGTTATAAACTAGAGATAAAAAGTCATATTAAAGGTTTCAATTTATTTGAGTTCTGGTACATGAAACAGTTGCCCAGTGAATAATTCAAAAGTTAACATTTTATATCATTCTTGTTTCAATTCACTTTTCAATTAATTATTTTTCTCCAATGAATCAAAGAGACGAGGCTGACGCTGGTATCAGTAATTTAGTCTTTGATGTGAACAACAAGGAGAGGCCCCCATGGCGTTGTTGTTCAAATTCAACAGTGCCAAGGTCCGAAATAATTTTTTTTGTTCAAGTGAGTATCATTGTCTTAATGATCATTCTTTGCTTCTCTATGCTCTTTCTATAATCAGAAAACTGTGAAGAGAAATCAATTTGGATTGCTCTCTTATCGAGTTTAGTTGGTTACATTTTACCTAATCCCAAACTATGAACAAAGTTATTCTTACACATGACAGGGTATTTATGTCAATTCTAGGACCAAGTGGTTGTGGTAAAACAGAACTCTTGTTTCGAATGCTAAAAGGTTCGACCTTTTATCCACGTTTTGAAAAAATTTATTATTTTTACAAAGAGTTCCAACCACTTTTCAAAGATATGCAACGAGTTATACCAGGGATTGAGTTTCTAAAATACTCAGGCTTTGATATAACAAAAAAACTATCGCATTGTCTGCTTATCTATGACGATTCATGTGAAGAAATCTTCAACGATAAAGAATTTGTAAAAATAGCGACCTCAGGACGTCATCGCAAACTACATGTTATATACGTCAAGCATAATTTATTCCATCAAAGCAAATGGTCCAGAACCATTGATCTGAATACAACACACATAATATTATTCAAGTCGCTTCGTGACATTCAACAAATTGAATATCTTGGAAAACAGTTGAATTGTCTCCAACTGATTAAAGAAGCATACAAACTAGCAACTGCGGAGCCCTTTGGACATTTGATGATTGATCTCGACCCAAAAACCAGTCAGGGTTTACGTTTTTCATCGCAACTAATTGGACCGGATCCTTCTATTTTTTACATTTCGTCCCCTGAAGCAGTCATTACAACAATTACAAATGAAAAAGAAACATTTGCTTATGCTCAAGCAATGGGCAAATAAGAGGAATGAGAACACAGCTGAAATAAGAAATATTACATCAGGGCGATTTCATTTGGTTCTTGAGTGACTGTGTGATGAACGTACTCTCTGGAGTTGTACCAATCAATAAAGTTGAATTAAAAAAATTCGAGAAACCACTACGTAAACTTGCAGACAGGCGAGTTGAAAAAAGTGAGAGAATCAAAATTTTTCGATCAGATTCTGGAATCCGTCTAATTAAACTGATTGCGTTACCTTGTATTGCATTTCTGGAGCAAAATGCACACTGAAGAGTTTGTGCTAATTCCTCGTCAAATGTATGCGAATGATCAATCTCAAATTGCTCAACTTCTCAACAATAAAAATGTCCGAGAGAAAGCAAAACAAATATCACTGTTGCAAAGAAGCAAGTCTCCACCAGCACCTTCTACCACGCAACAAGACACGCAACAGCAGACCGATAATATTTTGGAGAATGCCAAAGATGAGTTGAATGAGACTAGGGATGACAAAATTAATACAAAAGTTTCAACTGAAATCAGGGAGCGAGTTTTGAGAGATATTAAACACCTTGACAGAAAAAAGTTTGAAAAAGCGAGCACAATATTAGAAAAGTAGAAGAATCAGAATCTCTATCGCTGGATCAGACATCAAGACTAGTGGTTAATAAGTCAAGCACTAGAATTCTTGTCGCAGATTTTCTTTACGATCTACAACAAACAACCTCTAAGCTTTCACTTGAACATTACAAAGTCCTTACCTTTCTAGATATCAGTTCACAATTAACTTGTAATACATACGCAAAAAATTTCTTGCCTTATCACTAAACGAAGAGATACAGTTGTTTGAGGATGAACCAGAAAACGAAGAATCAGGAGTCTCGAGAGCAGAAGAATCAAAAGCTTCTGGCGACGATGAAGGAAGCTTTGAAGATGCAAAAGACGAAATCCAACCGTCTAGCTCGTGGACAAATTACTTCCTCTCACGTTAAACAATTGAACAAATTATACACAAAAGGTAGTGCAGCTTTTGGTAGCATTGCTAACTTGAAGAAAGCCAGTGGTTTACCAAGATCCAAAGTGGTTCACTACCTTCAGTCGAAAGCTTCATACACAAAATACAGACAATTCAGAAAAACTTTTCCGAGACTAAAAGCTGTTGCATACAGAATAAACGAAATCTGGTCTGTCGATGTGGCGTATATGGATAAAATTGCCCAACACAACAATGGAGTCAAATATTTACTGGTGGCTGTTGATGTTTTGTCGCGATACCTTAGAGTGCAACCAATGAAGGCTTTATATGCAAAAGACGTTGTCGAAGCGTTCAAAAAAATGATCGAACAGAAAAAACCAGAAAGGGTTTGGACAGACAAGGGATCCGAGTTTAAAGGTGAATTCAAAAAATTTTGTGAAAAGAAGGAGATTCATTTATATACAACCGAAAACGAAACCAAGTCGGCATTTGCTGAGAGGAATATTCGATCGCTCAAAAACATTATTCACAAATACCTGGAGGAAAATTGGACTTAGACTTATATTAAGCAATTGCCCCAGTTTGTAAATACTATAAACACTCGTGTTAATCGTGTTACCCAACTTGCACCTAATAAAACTTTCAAAAAACATGAACCGTTTCTAATATCCCTAGCAATTAGCACAAAAAAGTACAAGCCAAAATACGAAGAAGGAGACCTGGTTCGGATTGCAAAGCCAGACGAAATATTTAGGAAAGGTTATAAACAAAATTACACAGACGAAGTCTTTACAGTATTCAAGGTTGCTACCCTTAGTCCACCAACATACAACCTTATAGACGCAAACAACGTTATAATTGAAGGTAAATTTTATGAACCAGAATTAGTCCAAGTGAACGTTCTTCCTGTCAAAGATTAAACATGAGTATTCATAGAGAATTTACTATTGATTTGATATCGAATGCATCAATGGGAATTTTTACCAGTAATACTATGGCCAAGTTTCGAAATCAACTCGCTCAACCATTACAGTTAGATGGAGATTGGCAAGTTGCCCTTGCTTCAAATCATTTCCCTCAAACATCAATAATGTAAACTCAGCCGAAATAGTTGCGTATGTCAGTTCTGGCGCTGAACTTGATGCTTCACGTAACCGAACCGGACAACTTCGAAGAATTCGCAAAGGTATATACAACAGTTCAGAAGAGCTTCTGAAAGAAATTTTTTGAATCGCTCAATTGAAAAACTTTGACTATGATTTTGACACTGTAACGCAAAAGTTAGTTTTGAAATTTGGACCTAACGAAGGTTTGTCATTTGAAGATGAAGAAGTACCCAGCATTCTTGGTTTTAAAGGAATAAGAGATATTTCGAATCATGGTTTTATTCACATTGGTTACAAGTCGGAAAAAGCAGGCAACTCTTTGAACAGACATGTTGGAGAATTTCCAGTTGATATCACTTGCGGATCACAGTTAATATTTGTATACATTGATATAATTGAACATCAGAACGTTGGTGATGTGAGAGCTCCAGTAATAAAAATCATTGAGTCTGAAAGACGTTTGAGAAACGGTAGCATAAACACAGTGACACCCATACACCACAAGTCCTACACGAATTTGGATTACAAGCCAATATTATCAAACAACATTCAGAACATACAGGTAGAGTTGAGAAACGAAACTGGAAAACTAATTCCTTTTACTGGAACCGGAAAAGTTAGTCAGCTTAAAATTTCAAAAAATTATTTAATATGGAGGCATACTACAGCAATCAAGCATCTCAATCAATGCCGCATTTTTCTGGACACTACAGACAAAGAGGCAGTGGTTTTGGAGCGCTTGCTTCAGGTATTGGAAGAGTTGCTCTGCCATTAGCACGCAAATTTCTCTGGCCCGCAGCAAAAAAAGATTGGTCGTGATTTATTGGTTCAAGGAGCACCGGAGTTAGTAGAAGTTGCAACCAAAAGAAAGTCATCAAAACAAGCACTGAAAAGTACAGTAGCCAAAACAGCTCGCAAACAAATAGGTGGATCTCTTCAATCACGTATTGCATCAGGTCGTAAAATAATTAGACGAAAAAGACGACAATACACGAGACCTCGTTCAAACCAAAAACGAAAAATCTCAACCAGAAGAATCATTTCTCGAAAACCCCGTCCGAAAAGGAGTCGTCTGGATTTTTTCTCGCGAGTGAAAAATGCGAACTAATATTGTGATACCATCTGAAGCCACTCGCAGTTCTTTAGACTTATTTGAAAAACCACCTTTGCTGGTAACATTTGATCAATCATTCGAGCAAAAAACAGGACCGCTTTATTCGCCTTCAGGATCATCATTGGAATTTGAAGTTGTTGGTGATCGCAACAATTTTATTGACTTACAAAAAATTTACCTGGAGATCAAGTGTCGAATACTTCAAACAGATGGAACGGATTTGCGCTTCACAGCTGGTGACGCTAATGCCAGTGATCTTCCATATTTTGCTAATAATATCCTTCATTCACTTTTCGCCGACTGTACTGTTTCTGCAAATGGTATCAAAATTTCAACAGCTAATGGACACTATGCACACAAAAGTTTCATAGACACTGAATTCTCTCATGGGACAGACGCAAAGAAAACCTGGCTGAAATGTCAGGGTTACGAGTATGAAGAAAACCCCGGCACTATTCCAGCAGCAATATCAGATATAAAAAAAGAACAGTGCGACAATCCGCACGCATAACATTATATGGAAAGTTGGCGGTTGATTTCTTTTCATGTGAGAAACATTTGGTTAGTGGAGTTACGTTACGCATTTCAATGAGAAGATCCCAAGATGACTTTGCCGTCATCAGCGAAGACGCAGCGAAACACTACAAGGTTAAAATAGATGAGGCTAATTTATTTATCAGGAAGATGACGGTGTCAGATAATGTTGTAGGTGCAATTGAGAAGACATTATTGAAAACTCCTGCAATTTACCGATACAATGAAGTAATTACCAAAACATTCTTGGCTACAACAGGCCAACAAAGCTGGAAACATGAGGATATTTTCACTAAAGAGCCAATTAGAAGAGTCATTGTTGCATTATGCGTTGGTACAGCATTCATCGGTACCAACATCGCTAATCCATTCCATTATCAAAAATTTGGTTTAAGAGAGATAACCATTTATCGAAATGGTTTTGCAACGGCTGGAACTCCAATGTCAACAACTGACAACAAGAGGTTGTACTACAATTCAATGAGTGCATTAGCTTATGTAGAAAATGGCCATGGAATACCTCTGAGTGAGTTCGCAAACCATTATATAATGGTATTTGATCTGACCAGCACTCAAGAGGCAACTCATGACTTTATTCATCCAGAGCTCACAAATTCATCATTGTCTGTCGAACTCAAGTTCGATGCAGCGTTAGCTCATAACGTTGAAATATTTTTTCTTGGGGAAAAAGCATCTACGATCTACATTGACTCTGCAAGAAACGCATCTAAAAACGCTCTTCCCATGATCACATACTAATGGACGAAGATCAAATTCATCTTCAAGTGAAAAAATGTAAACACCTCAAATTCAAATTCAGAGGGGTTTATGCCGCTGATAATTATCCTCTGAACTTGCAAACCAACACATTTATTATTGTTAATGCATCACGATCCAACTCTATTGGAACCCACTGGGTAGTGCTAGCTAAACGATATGTAACCCAATAATATATTTTGCGGATCCATTGGCTCTAGCCCTGACTACCTACAATTTTCAACCGTTTACAACAGTGTAAAGACTTGGGAGATAATGATGTATATCTTGGAACATAGAAGAGACATTCAGTCTCCATTGCACTCCTCAGACTCCCAGCTTTGTGGTTTATTTTGCATATATATTGTTCATTATTTTTATAGTGAGAAATTTCCATTTATACCTGATGTAAATGAATTAGAGTTGCTAGCTTTTGTAAAACATATGAAGTAAAAGTTAATTTAATTTTCAAACAACAACACTTTTTGAATATCAATTTTTACAAAATTGAAAGGTTATGAAAGAGTTTGAGGTTTCTCTCACAAAACTTCCGTGGCCACTAAGCAGAATATCCATTATCTGATAAAGAGTTGTGTTCACCTAGCATAAGCTGGCAAAATCGTTTCATAGTTACATCAGGGACTGTAGAAGAACGTTTGTTGGCCGTCAAAGTACTAATAGATTTCACTGTTGCCTCACTCAAGGGTGCTGGAAGTTGTTTCTGGTTCTTGGTAACTGAAGACGAAGAAGTTGATTTTGAAAGGTATTCAACAGCAACATGTAGTCGTGAAATTATTGCACCACGTTTAACAAAGTCTTTTTGCGTAGGCTGAATAAGTAATTTGAAACAGTTAACCAGACACGGTATCACCGCAGGTACATAAAGAGAATCGAATATCGTCTTGCGAACCAAATTCATACATAACATGATAATGATTGGAGCCAAATGTACAACCTTCGATAACTGTTGCAGATGAATGATAACCATATGCATAATTTTCAATTGTTGTGTTTTCAAATTTTGGTTCCGTCTCACAAATACTGTACTTGAAACGTTTTTTAAATTTCTTGAAATATTCAGGACTGTTCTCATACATCGCCTCAACCATAACGAACAAAAAAGAAAAAGCTAATAAACTAAATATGAAAGCATAAACAATGACAGGAAGCAAAAGGTATAATAGAAATTATTCCGATTCCTCATTGACTGTTACAGATGTTTTTGGTATCTTCTTCTGGCGCTGAGTTGGTGTTTTGCCGGCCCGTTTTGCTGGACGCTTCGAGTCATCGGTTGAATCCGGTTTTAGAAGTGAGTCGATCAACCCAACTGGTTGATCAAGCATTTGTTCTAGTTTTTCTATGTTCTGACATAGCAAACGAAACTCGCGCTGAAAGTGTAATTTTTTGAATGAAATCCCAGTCGACCTGTTCACTATCACGTTTGAACAATTTCAAGGATAAATGGGTGCCAGTGGTATGATAAGTCTTAACAGCAGCCCTAACAAGCCGTTTTTGATTGAGTGAGAGATCCAAATGAAAGTCGCTGTACTCAGCATCCTTAGACAAAACATTACCCATAATGTTGCATATATTGAGACAAACTGTATCAAAGTAATCTGAAACGATGAATGACTAATGCATTACTGTTTGTTGGAATGTAAACAATTTAAAAACCCACGCCAACATGTCTAGACAAGATAACAGCTGAGCAAACAAACCCACCCACCCTAGCGTGTAAACAAATTTATACTCCTCTATATCAGCTATGATGTTTATACGAAATATGAAATTCAAAAGATCGGAAAAAATCTACCCTGCTGAATCAAGACCCATTCAATGTCACAATTGTCCAAGGCAATTTAAAAATTTCCATTCACTAATGCAACATCGCCGGGCCAAGCATTATAAAGGCCACAGCAGAAAACAGTTTTACAAGTCCCGACCTTTAAATCTAAAAACTGACAAGTTTTCATTAGCAATGGATAAATTAGCTCGCCTCCTCGAGTCTATTTATATTTCTAGAGAGCAACCCAATTCAACTTAGGTCATTATGACATAATTCTATTTATAGACATGACGGCATAATGATGAAATGATTAAGTCAAATAAACAAATCAGTCTGCAACAATTTTTTCAATCTTTCCGCCATTGTTCTTTCTTGTTGTTCAATATAAGTTTTGTGAAAATTCTTTAGTTCTTTGACACATTATTACATTACTGCAAGTCTTTTGTTGCTTAACTTTCTTCTTGAATTTGCTTTCATCCTGCTTTTCCTTTCCATTCCATAACATATAAAAGCAGGTTTTTCATTTTTCTTGTTACTAGAATTGGTTCTAGACTCGGTGCTGTTCTAGGTCTTTATAAAATTTTCCTTACAAAGAAAACTGTGTGCTTTGTTACCGTTTAAATCCGTAAAATCAGAACAAAAACATCTCAATTGTTTATCCATCACCTGCAATATGGCTGCTGAATATTTAGAAATTGCAAAGACAAGTGAGCGAGGCACTCGAACCCTTGTGCGAATGTGTCACAACTTCAAAAATATTGTCCTTGTAAAGGAAAGCTTTGATGATAAGACAGAATTATGGCACACAAAAAACAGCTTTATTGTTCCAGTTAATTACATTGAACCAATACTTGAATACACAAAACAAAACGATTTATTTCATCTTACAAAAACGCCAGAAAAATCACCAAGACAAGAAGAGTCTCCATATGCTCATCGATATTATGGATGTATTACTCCCATTCAAACAAAAAAGCAGGATGTGAAAAAATTGGCAAAGCGAACAAGAAAAATTTTTGCAGACTACGATCATGACTGCATTGAAATTTGGGAGAATCAATTGGGGCAGCTAGAAGAAGTTGAGCAAATATCTGGTTTTTGGAATTTTGATCAGTCGCCAAGTGAAGAAAGAAAAACCCCGGAAAGCCTCCCGTTGCTTGCCAACAATTTTTCTGATGATGTCAGCATCGATGAAACACCTCCATTGAGCCAATGTTATGCCCCCGTCAAGAAAGTCATCAAGTTATCTCGACTCTAAAATACAACAAAACTCTTTAAACTCATTGTAAATATTGTATTTGTTGCTTTTCACAATGTTAAAGCATGATAATTTTGTTAACATCTCGAAACCAGTTCTTAATTAAACTTTAACTAAAGATTCATCTTAGCACTAGACAAATATTGTGAGACAGAATTAAGCGATGCTGAAAATTTCAGACATTGGACAAACAAGTGTGCGAAACAATGTTTTAAACAAATAAGCGAAAGTGGACTGGGTTGAAATAAACCCAGCTAAAGCTTGGATTGTAGTGAAATCACAGTAAACAATCAATAAACACTTTTTTATCAGATAGTCGTACACCGTACCAAAATTAGGGTAAACAAATAAGAAGTAAAACTGCGAACTCAATATCACCTGTTTTAAACAAACAAAAAGTAGAAAAACCGTTCCGCATATAAATCTATGTGTTGTTTACACAACAGTCTGCGCGGTGTGTCCCCCTCTACTGCTGTTTGCGGAGCAGTAGCTTTCTGTTGCAAAAGTAAACAAAAAAGACGAGCACTCTGATTGGATGAAACAAGTTTAAATTACAGCTTGCCCGACAATAAAGTTCTTACTTTTGCTTTTTGCCTTAACCTGAAATTCACTTGATTGAAAAACTTCAACTCTTTCCATTTCCTTATCATAATTTTATAAGTCTTTTTTTGCGTTCTTATTCTTTCTGCCTTTCTCCTGTTCATAATGAACGCTGAAACGTGTACAATTTGTCAGAAAAAACTCGTAGATAAGCGCAGCCTCAGACGACATATGCAAACAGTTCATAAACAATACGTCCAAACCAACCGATTCGTGTGCGATGAATGTGGGTTTGCTCACGAAAAAGTCATAGAACTCGAAACGCATATGATACAGCAACACAACACAAAACATCCCCGCTACTGTCTCTACTGCAACAAGTTCTATGTAGACAACCTCAAGTACATGGAGCATATGAACAAAAACCATGGACTTCCAGTATGGAACGCTGATCTGGAAAACAACCCAAGTTCTGGAATTCTTCCGTCCGAGCAAGCTTTCGGTGGTGTTTTGAAAACCTACGACATACCAGTGGGGGAACAGGAAATAGATCTGCTCAGTTTTTTGCGGAGCAAACAGGACGAGATTGAAATTGTTGTTCAACTGAACACGCAAAATAGTGCACAAAAACTTCAATTCAGTGCATTGGTGCAATTAACAAAACCAACAAGTGATGAAACCGTTGATAGTCAACCCGATCAAATTCAGATATATATCAATTCAAAAATGCAGCGCGTTGACTTCACCGGATTGAGTAAATCATGCTTTGCTGGAATGATTGAGCAAATGCTCCTCTCACTGAACAACTTCGCATCTCATGGGAGCGGGTGGACGGTAGATAGAATTGAGAATGTCGAACTACGATTTGTCAAGTCAAAACCAATTAGTGCCTCTTCCTATCTAGCTCTCCCAACTGAGTTGGCTAGAAGTCAATACTTGCTCAACATTCGCAACAGACACGATGAAAAATGTTTCCTATACTGCTATACAGCACAATATCACAACAAAATTGGACCCAAATTGATACCGGACAATGCCTCCTGGAGACAAAAAACAAATCCAATAATGTATGGTCCAGAAAATCCGAGAGCAAAGCAACCAGTTGGTGAATTCTTGATGCCAATGGCCTTTCACCAATTGAAAAAATTTGAACAGCTTAACCAGGTACGCGTTAATGTATTTCGGCACTCAAATAAAAAATTGATTCCTTTCCGCATATCAAACAATCTAAATTTCGAATTCAACCTGGACTTACTCTTGCTAAGTGATGGTTCAATGCATCATTATGTGCTGATCACAAATATCAAAGGACTAATTCACCAGTACTTTCAGAAAAAACAGCGTCTAGACAACCATTTGTGTCGAAACTGTTTTCATATTAGCACTTCAATCAAACGACATGAGAGACATGAAGAAATATGCCACCAAAACACACGAGCAATTATTAAAATGCCAAAAGCAGGACAGCAAAAATTTGAATTTCAAAATAATCAAGCACGTTGGTTTGCACCTATAGTCGGATTTTTTGATCTGGAGTCTATAATTGAACCCGTTATTGGCAGCAGCAGCAGCAACACACAAAGCTCGAGCACTACTAGAGCGCTGGAAGAACACAAGCCATGCAGCTATGCTTTGCTTTTTGTGGCATTGAATGAAACGAAACCATTCTTTTTCGATCTGAAGTGTGGGCCGAATGTCATGATTGAATTTGTCAAGTCGCTGGAGCAAATTGCCAAGAGCATTTATGATGTTAAACAACAATACAAAAATTTTTCCGGTGAACCATCAATACCAAAAAGAGAAGCTACTCTGTGTTGGATTTGCGAAAACGAATTGAATACAAGTCCACAAGATCCCACAGTACTAGATCACTGTCACTTCACAGGAAAATTTTTGGGATGGGCCCACTCGCAGTGTAATTTAAAACGTAGAAACCTAAACTTTACTCCACTGTTTGCCCACAATTTGACAAACTATGACCTTCATCACGTAGTACTTGCACTACAGAGCCTGAATGAGAAAAACACAATTTCTGTGGTACCAAGCACAAGTGAGAAATTCATCTCGTTGCAAATTGGAGTGCATATAAAAGCAACACAGAACAAAAAGGGCGTTTGGACAAACCAGTATGAATACATAAGACTACTGGACTCCTTCAAGTTCATGAATGCTTCTCTTGACAAACTGGTACAGAACCTGCCCCCGGATCAGTTCAGCTTGCTTGAACAACATTTTCAAGAGTGGCCCACATCGTCGGTAAACCTGTTGAAACAAAAAGGCTCGTTCCCTTATTGCTACGTTGACAGTTTTGAAAAACTTCAAGAGACACAGCTTCCCCCTCGTGACAAATGGACCAACAGTTTACAGCAATATGAAGTCACGGTGAGTGAAGATGAGTACAAGCAAGCGCTCCGGGTATTCAATTTATTTTCATGTCAAACTATTGGTGAATACTACAACTTGTACTTGAAAATTGATGTGTTCCTACTCGCCGCAGTTGTTCTTTGCTTTCGACAAGTTTGCTATGACACCTACGGACTGGATTGCTGTCAGTATTACACTGCATCAAATTTGTCGGGCGACGCAATGCTCAAAATTTGCAATCCCCATTTACATCTTCTAACTGAGAGGGAACACCTTGATATGGTTGAGAACCTTATAAGAGGAGGCGTGAGCTCGGTGGACAGTAAGCGTCTTTGTTGCGCAAATAACAAATTTCTTCCTGATTACAAACCAAAAAACATTTCTTCGTTCATCATTATGATAGACGCTAACAATCTATACGGAGGAATCATGGAAAAATTCCCACTGCCACTATGTGAATTTGAACTGTTCGACAAGAGTGAGTGGACCGACGATAATGCTCAGGAAATTCTTCATCGAATTTTAAATACACCAGATGATGACCCAGTAGGATACATAGTTGAAGTAGACCTAAGCTATCCCGACAGCCTACATGATCTTCACTCTGACTTTCCCTTGGCACCCACAAAAGAAGCTATTGATGAATGTTGGCTCAGTGAATACCAAAGCGACTTGTTGGCCGATATGCAAATTAAAAAACCCCCGCATGTAAAAAAGCTCATCCAGACGCTTTTCGATAAACAAAATTATACACTGCACTACCAAACCTTGAAACTCTATGTTGAACTAGGATTGGTAGTAACCAAGCTTCATCGAGTGTTATCATTCAAACAAGAAAAGTGGCTGGCGCCATACGTGAAACTAAATACCGAAAAAAGAAAGCAGGCAAAGAATAAGTTTGAGGAAGATTTCTACAAATTAATGGTAAACTCATCATTCGGGAAAACTTGCGAGGGAAAACGAAACAGAATGAAAGTGAAATTGACGCGCACTGAAGAAGAAACACTCAAATGGACAGACAAGCCCGAGTACCAGTCATCAAAAATTATCAGTGAAGATCTGGTCACTGTATGCCTTCAACAATCAGAAATGCTGTGGGACAAACCAACCATCGTCGGTGCTTGTATACTGGATTTGGCTAAGAAATTCATGTTTGAGTTTCACTACAAAGTTATGAAGAAGAACTTTGATTGCAATTTGCTTTATTCAGACAGACTCCTTCGTATATGAAGTGCGCTCAAGAGATTTCTTTGCAGAAATACAGAAGAAAAAACAGGTTGCAGATCAATTTGATTTTTCAAACTTCCCTCCTGAGCACCCGCTCTACAGCAGGGACAATGCACGAGTCACTCTTAAATTCAAAGACGAGATGGGAAGCCGGCCAATTGCTGAGTTTTGTGGACTCAAGCCAAAGTTGTATTCAATCAAGCTCGCTGAAGGCAAGTCTTTTTCACTAGCCCCCCCTTTCACCCTACAAACACAAGTAATCAAAACAACAGGCATTTGCGAAACATTCCAGCAAACAAAGGTTTTCTAGGGTATGAAAAAACGGGATAAATTTGAAATAAACAAAGTTTTTTTTTTTCAGGTTGCACCAAACAGTCAGCCAAAGGGGTCACAAAAGATGCACGGCGCAGCATGACCCATGAATTATACAGGCAAACTCTTTTGGGCGGCGAGGTTGTGCGTCTTCTCAACACCCGAATAGCCTCTAGCAACCACAGGCTTCACACAATAGTTGTCAACAAGAAATCATTGTCGGGCTATGATGATAAAAGATTCATATTAAGTGACCAAGTATCAACGTTGCCCTATGGACACAACTCATTGAGAGAGGACATGTTTTACAAAACAATACTAGATGAGCCGGACTGGGGTTCACTTGATGCAAGCGAAAACGAGCAGGAAAGCACGCAGCAGGCGCGGGATAGCTCGCAGCAGGCGCGGGATAGCTTGCAGCAGGCGCAGGATAGCTCGCAGCAGGCGCGGGATAGCTCGCAGCAGGCGCAGGATAGCTCGCAGCAGGCGCGGGATAGCTCGCAGCAGGCGCAGGATAGCTCGCAGCAGGTGCAGGATAGCACGCAGCAGGCGCGGGATAGCTCGCAGCAGGCGCAGGGTAGCACGCAGCATGCACAGCAAAGGCGCAAACAGAACCAGCAGCAGAAAAATAAGCAGCCAAAGGAACAACCAACAACAACCATTTCACAAACAAGCACCATTCACAACTCAAGTTTCAACTCCCCAGACCCAGGTTTTTATCAACGTGATTATAGTGAAGATGAATTAGAAGAAAACTTGGTAGATTTTGACAAAATGTCAGAGTTATCGGACAGTGGGTCTTCTACAGACCCAGCTTGCGATGGTTTTATTTTGGACCAAGCAATTGAATCGGATAACGCAAGTGATTCAAGTGAGAATCAAGTCACTTTGCCAGCACCGAAAAGCAAAAAGAGAAAGCAGAACGCAAAAAAAGGAGCGGCGAAAAAACCAAGAGCTCGCATTATAGACTATTCATCAACTGATGAAGATTAAACTCAGTGATTTGTGTATGCATGTTCACAGACTAACAAAGTTTTTTACCATTAAAAAGCCCGCGAACAGAACTATACAAAAGTAAGCACCAATTGATATAAAATTTTTAGAGTTTTTGTTGAAGTGCTGAACGTCCGGTCCCTCCTCTTCTTGTATTCCACAATTTGTCATTCAAACCGGTAGCTAGTAACAACTCTCGCAGTAAAAAGTTCCTCTCAAGAATCCAGCAGCAGTTATTTCAAGTCTCAATCAAAAATCCTCCACCCCAAAACAAAACTCCCTCAACGTGCGCCGCGAACCACTAGCTCGATTGCTAGAAGCTGCTTGATCTCCACCTCAATATATTGCAAAGCCGATCTCAAAAGTTCGCGACCAGAACTTCTACGGCGAGCTCAACCTCCAGAGTTCAGTCTTTCATTGCAATTTTGGATTTTTGATTTTGACTTGAAACAGCTGCCAACAGATTACCCAATAGGAACTTTGACCTTTTCTCAGCTCAATTCAAAAGTTTGCATAGAGATTAATTTCAATTAAATAGAAAGGCTACAATTCAGTACAAACAAGACACATCGAAAATAAAAGATTTGTACATTGTTTAATGAAACGTATAAACCAAAAAAAAAGTTCGCGGGCTTGGCTTAATTGTTTATTCACTTTGTAATTTTTGTCGTTAAGCTTTTTTTGAGAAACCAGAAAAAGTTGTGTATGTGATTTACTGATCCTTTCAACAATGTTTGAGTCAAATAAACTGACTGATTCCGTTGTAATTTCTATTCAAAAGTTGGTTTAAAATTTCGCAGGACCCGAATTTTTTTCAAAAGCTCCCACCCTTTATCCGGTTCATTGATATGATAAGTTAAAAAGCAGAAAAACAACCGGATAGAGCAGATAGTTCCTTCCCGTAATCAGGTCCTTTAAAAAAGAATTCTTACTTAGTTGTTGCGAAGGTAGATGAGAAGCTCTCCGTTATTGAATTGAACGACAACCCTGCCCTCTACCTGGAACTTTTCGGGAACTTCACACTTCCCACAGTGACACAGATTGAGATCAATAAAACCTTTGTTCAAACACTGTTTGATTGGTCGGAGCACAAATTCTAAATAGGTTATCAAAACTGTTTTCAAGTTACACAGTCTTTTTAGACAAGTTGCCTTTTTCTATGATTTGTATAGCAGTAGTTCTTCTTTCTATCTCTACAGGTCGTATGTTATAATTCAAAGCAAATTTCTGCAAAACACATCATTGGAATGGATAATCTTATTGCTTATTTTTTTGTTCTCGGTTTTTGGCATTACTTCTGTTATGTTTCTTCAATTAACGTCCAGCTGAAACAATACTTTTCACAAAAATAACTGACAAAACGCAGAGAAAAATGCTCTCGAACGACTAGTAGGAGATCTAATCAATTGCAGCCTGCTTGAGTCAGGGCGTGGGGAGACTTAAAAAGGACTCTGACTTTTAGTATTAAATTCAGTTCA
The DNA here is from genome assembly GCF_964194025.1 of Convolutriloba macropyga. Lineage (NCBI taxonomy): Eukaryota > Metazoa > Xenacoelomorpha > Acoela > Convolutidae > Convolutriloba > Convolutriloba macropyga. The sequence goes on along the minus strand of NC_134476.1, from coordinate 55,877,601 downwards.
GCTGCTTGAAATTGTGAGTGAGAGAGTATTGTAGATTACCCAAAACGCAAAAAGTCAAAGGCGTAAAAGTCACTCGAAAAGTCAAAAACGGGCAAGCGAACATTTTGCATAAAAAACACACGTTTACAATAATTGCTTCTATTCGCTAGCAATTTCACAGATCTATTCTATTTTTGCCCCCCTCCCCCCCCCCCCACTTAGCGGCTTTTTACCCCCCCCCCCCCTCAGGAACACGCGCATTTTTCTGTATCGCAGCGTGCTAAAAGAGTTGATGTTAAAATCAGGCTTTGCTATGCGCTAACATGGTGATAGTTTGAAAACCCGGAAAAACATTCACTGTTTCAGCGTTAGTCCTAAAATTTTTGAAGCAGAAACGGTTTTTTTGGATTAGTTGTCACATTTCGAGCGCATCTCTGCACTAGTTGGCCTTCTGACATCAATAGATATATATTGAAAACACCAATAATTGAAACTCACCAAATTTAATCGACTGGAACGTTGACCTATCCTTTCCAAAGTTACCTCAGAGTTGCACTGCAGTTTATTCGGGGAATTCACATGTGAAATTGGCAAATTTTATTAATCCAGGAAAATATTTATAAATTTTTAATAAGACTTTATTAATTTCATTAAGTTTAATTAATCTTTGAAGTATCGACACCAAAAGTTTTCCTGATGGGTTTGTTGTTATAGTTTCTTTTTAAATCTAAACGTGACATCGTTCGTGGTATAGAGTCCGTTTTCGGGGGGGGGGGTTAAATGTCTGAAAAACAAACAATAACACAACCTATTTTCTTTTTGAAACTTGCCAATTTCACTGATTTATCAGATGGTTGAATTGTGGTCAGAAATTGCGATTGTTGAGAATAATTCTCTTCACAAGTGATCAAGCTATTTTGTTAAAAGTTAACTGTAAAATGATTCCCTGATTACAAATTAATAACAGAAATATACCCCGACAAAATTTGTTTGCCCCCCCATACTTGTTTGTTTTAGCCAAAAAATTTTATAAGCCGGCTTCCCCTGGTACCCCTGAAGTCCTTTATTTAATTCCCCTAATCATGAATTTTTGATCTGTCGGCGAATTTTCTAAGATCTTGCCGCAAAAACCTAGTGGGGGGACAAAAAATCGAAAAATCGGAACATTTTTGGCTAAAAATCTGTTTAGGTTTTGCTAAAGTCGGATAAATGCACGCTTAAAATTTACAGCGGCGAACAATAGCGCTTCTAAGTGACTGAATTTACGTAGTAAAACAAGGTCTAGCTAAAGCGAATTTGTCTAGCGCTGCACAATATGGCGGGAAATTAGCAAAGTTTGCAAATCAATATGAACTAATTCAAATAGCCGAAAGAAATTAAGACGAATGAAATAATAAATTAGCACCATAAAATCTTCAAAAAATCTGACTAAAACCTCAAAAATAGGGGGGACATTTTACTGCATTTTAAAAAATTTCAAAATGTCCCACCCCGTTGTAGATGGCCACCTGAAAATGTCCCACCCCGTTGTAGATTGCCACGCTGCAGTAATTGTCCTTCCCCCCCCCCCCCCCCCCGTTGAGGTTCTAGTCAGAATTTTATACTACTGTTATATCAACATTTGAAAAAACCGTTTGAATTTGACTGAA